>NC_090437.1:403146291-403449791 GCF_031143425.1 Pleurodeles waltl
AGTTCCTAAAAATAAAGGTACTTTATTTTAGTGACAATATGCCAAAAGTATCTCAGAGGATATACTCTCTTAGGAGGTAAGTAATATACACAAAATATACAGCCAAACCAAAATCAGGTAAGTAAACAGTTAGAAAAGTAGTGCAAACACTGTAGAACACAATAGAATGCAATGGGAGACAATAGGCCTAGGGGCAACACAAACCATATACTCCAAAAGTGGAATGCGAACCACGAATGGACCTCAGGCCTGGTGTAGTGTGTAGAGGGTCACTGGGAGTGTAAGAAAACACTAAGGGTGTCCAAGATACCCCACCCCAAGACCCTGAAAAGTAGGAGTAAGGTTACACTACTACCCCAGAAAGGCAGTAAAGTCGAGATAGGGGATTCTGCAAAGACAACAACTGACTACAAAGCACTGAAGATGGATTCTTGGACCTGAGGACCTGCAAAGGAAGAGGACCAAGTCCAAGAGTCACGCAAGTGTCTGGGGGGGCAGGAGTCCACTAAACCCCGGAGGAAGGTGCAAAAGGGCTGCATCTGGTGGAAGAAGCCAATGATTCTGCAACAATGGAAGACGCCAGGAACTTCTCCTTTGGTCAGAAGATGTCCCATGGCATGCTGGAGGATGCAGAGTTGTTTCCACGCAGAAAGACTGCAAACAAGCCTTGCTAGCTGCAAGAGTTGCGGTTGAAGGTTTTGGGTGCTGCCAGGGCCCAGGAAGGACCAGGAGGTCGCCCCTTGGAGGAGGAGACAGAGGGGTACTCAGCAACACAGAGAGCCCATGCAGAAGCAGGCAGCACCCGCAGAAGTACCTGAACGGGCGTTCAGAAGATCTGAGCACACCAGTCGACTCAGCACAACAAAAGGGAGTCCCACGAAGTCAGAGTCCAACTAACTCAGCAAGTTGGGCAATGCAGGATGGAGTGCTGGGGGCCTGGGCTAGGAGTTGCACAAAGGAAGTCTTGCAAAAGTGCACAGAAGCCCTTGCAGCTGCAGTTCACGCAGTACACAGGATCACTGTCTGACGTAGGGAGGCCAGGACTTACCTCCACTAAATTTGGACAGAAGGGCCACTGGACTGTCGGGGACACTTGGATCCAGCTCCTGTGTTCCAGGGACCATGCTCGTTGAGATGGGAGGGGACCCAGAGGGCCGGTGATGCAGAAGTTTGATGCCTGCATTGGCAGGGGGAAGATTCCGTCGACCCACAGGAGATTTCTTCTTGGCTTCCAGTTCAGGGTGAAGGCAGACAGCCCTCAGAGCATGCACCACCAGGAAACAGTTGAGAAAGCTGGCAGGATGAGGCGCTACAATGTTGCTGGTAGTCTTCTTGCTACTTTGTTGCGGTTTTGCAGGCGTCCTGGAGCAGTCAGCGGCCTATTCTTGGCAGAAGTCGAAGAGGGAAGTGCAGAGGAACTCTGGTGAGCTCTTGCATTCGTTATCTGATGAGAAACCCACAAGAGAGACCCTAAATAGCCCTCCGAGGAGGATTGGTTACAGAGAAAGGAGGGGTCTCTGACGTCACCTGCTGGCACTGCCCACTCAGAGGTGGCCCTTGTGCCCTCACACCTCTGCATCCAAGATGGCAGAGGTCTGGGACACACTGGAGGAGCTCTGGGCACCTCCCCTTGGGAGGTGCTGATCAGGGGAGTGGTCACTCTCCTTTCCTTTGTCCAGTTTCGCACCAGAGCAGGGCTGGGGGGATCCCTGAACCGGTGTAGACTGGCTAATGCAAGGAGGGCACCATCTGTGCCCATTAAAGCATTTCCAGAGGCCAGGAGAGGCTACTCCTCTCAGGCCCTTAACACCTTTTTCCAAAGGGAGAGGGTGTAACACCCTCTCTCAGAGGAAATCCTTTGTTCTGCCTTTCTAGGACTGGGCTGCCCAGGGGGCAGAAACCTGTCTGAGGGTTGGCATCAGCGGTAGCTGCAGAGAAAACCCCGGAAAGTTAGTTTGGCAGTACCCAGGCTCTATGCTGGAGCTCCGGGGGTGCATGGAATTATCCCGCCAATACCAGAATGGTATTGGGGTGACAATTCCATGATCCTAGACATGTTACATGGCCATGTTCGGAGTTACCATGGTGACGCTACATATAGGTATTGACCTATATGTAGTTCACGCATGTAATGGTGTCCCCGCACTCACAAAGTCATGAACAATGTGGGGCACCTTGGCTAGTGCCAGGGTGCCCGCACACTAAGTAACTTTGCACCTAACCTTCACTAAGTGAAGGTTAGACATATAGGTGACTTATAAGTTACTTAAGTGTAGTGTAAAATGGCTGTGAAATAATGTGGACGTTATTTCACTCAGGCTGCAGTGGCAGTCCTGTGTAAGAATTGTCTGAGCTCCCTATGGGTGGCAAAAGAAATGCTGCAGCCCATAGGGATCTCCTGGAACCCCAATACCCTGGGTACCTAGGTACCATATACTAGGGAATTATAAGGGTGTTCCAGTGTGCTAATTAGAATTGGTGAAATTAGTCACTAGCCTGCAGTGACAATTTTAAAAGCAGAGCGAGCATAAACACTGAGGTTCTGGTTAGCAGAGCCTTAGTGAAACAGTTAGGCACCACACAGGGAACACATATAGGCCACAAACGTATGAGCACTGGGGTCCTGGCTAGCAGGATCCCAGTGACACATATCAAACACACTGACAACATAGGGTTTCCACTATGAGCACTGGGGCCCTGGCTAGCAGGATCCCAGTGAGACAGTAAAAACACCCTCACACATACTCACAAACAGGCCAAAAGTGGGGGTAACAAGGCTAGAAAGAGGTCACCTTACTACACTACCTCGCGGCTAAGTCCTGGAACAATTTCACACTTCATCTCCAGATCTCATCCTCTCTGCTGGATTCAGACAAGGACTGAAGACCTGGCTGTTCAACAGAAGCCCCTGCAGCAAAATCTCAGTGCCTGAATACCCTCTCCGGTGATTAGCCGCGCTACAGAAATCCAGACTGACTGATTGATTTAATACAATCATATCCTCACTTTTTAGCGTTTTTTAATAGCAAAAAAGTGACCCAAACATTTTAGAGCACTATACATGAGCACCAGCTATGTCATACAAGGGCACATACATTTTTTGTAGGCACAGGGAGATTATGAACCTGGCGGCCGGCGGTACATTGGCGATAACACCGCCAACAGGCTGGCGGTGTACCGCCACTGTATTGTGACCATGGCGCATTAGCCACGGCCATGCCGCCGGCCCCTGCAACTGACCACCAGGCTTCCGCCAGGAGGTCATAATCCCCAGGGCAGGATCCCCAACCGCCAGCCTGTCCATGGCGGTAAACACCGCCATGGACAGGCTGGCGGTAAGGGGGACTTGGGGTTCTCCTGGGGGCCCCTGCATTGCCCATGCACTTGGCATGGGCAGTGCAGGGGCCACCATGCAGAGCCCCATCGCGGATTTCTCTGGCTGAATTTCAGGCAGTGAAATGCGTGACAGGTGCTGCTGCACCTGCAGCACATCAACATTGCCGCCGGCTCCATTACGAGCCGCCTGCAATGTAGATGTGACTTTTCCACTGGGCCAGCGGACGGAAATGCTGCTTCCATCCGCTGGCCCAGCAGAAAAGTCATAATAGGGTGCCACAAATACCGACAGCACTGGCGGTATAGTGGTGCCCGCAGCTTTGGCGGTCTTTTTGGGAGACCGCCGATGTTGTAATGAGGGCCTAAGTGATTTGCCCAGAATCACAGGACGGTGAGTCCAGGCCGAGACTCAAACCTGTCTTCTCAGCTTCCTCACTCCTAAGCCAGCAGCTCTGGCCGTTACACCACAACCTCCTTAATCTTCAGTTGCTTGCAAAAGGTAATTAATCTTGTTTGTTTTCCCTTAATTATTATCATGCAAATCAACCTGAGGGAGCAATTCAAAACGGCATGGACAACAAGCATTGTCTGGCTTAGTTTAAGTAAAGTTTGTTTGGTGTAGGAGTTGCAATGACAGATGATGTAATTACCAAGCTGAATGCAAGAAAGCATGCATCTATGAGCTGTTATCAGTCCCTATCTCACATGCGTAAGTGGGTCTTTTAACAGTGGCCAACCATAGTCCATTCATTAAAGGGTCTAGGTCAGTGGTTCCCATCCTGCGGTCCAGGGACGCCTGGAGGTCCGTGAAGCCTCCTCAGGGGGTTCGCAACTGCTTATAAAATTAAATATTATTAATATATTAGGTCACAAGCTTTCAGTATCAACATAGTGGGGGGTCCCCGAATTCCAATCATGATTCAGTGGGGGTCTCTGGGTTCAAGTAATGATAAAGTGGGGGTCTACAGAAGTCAAAAGGTTGGGAACCACTGGTCTAGGTAATGAAGTTGGTTGCCTCAACGAGTACATGCCTGACCGGGCCAAGTTACAGGTGTCAGTAGCCACACAGATCATGTATCAAGTAGGTCAACTGTTACAATATTTTAAGTGTGAGATGAATTATTACATTATGATAAATGCAAAGATAATATTTTCAAGAATATTAGTATATGTGTAAAAAAATGGGTTATTAGCAGGGTTGGGTTATCAGGCTAAACACACAATTTCAATAATTTAAACCTGGTCTCACCCCCTCATATCTATGGCACAGTGCAGAAAGGATTAACCTAGGAAACGTGTGTAAAGTATTTAGCAGTAACAAAATTTAAGAAATGAGATTATTAGTTGTTCAGAATGTGAGTCCTGTGCAAGTAATTAGTCCACTATGGTCTCTTTAATGGAAACCAAGTACCCAATTGTAACAATGAATTCATCAGGGTAGTGAAGCAGAGCAGTTAATGGTTTACTCAGGGGTGCTATCTCCATCTGCTGGCATGCAATAACGCTACTTAATGAATGATTGTCCTGTAAGTGCTTTTTCCTTGAAAATGCAAAAGTACATTTATTATGCACACTACTAAATACAGTGCATTAATTTACAAATATATGCATAACATAGATGGAAAAAATTTTGGTGCCATCATGAAATTACATTTGACCGCAAGTGGGTCATGACCCGATAATCACAGTACTCCTCCACCTATGCCAGGTGAAGCATCACAGTATGAGGGTGTCATTTTACGTAAAGCAGGCCTATTGGCTTTATCAAGGGGTCACCACATCAACATATTAAAGCAAGGCTATTCAATTTTTCAAGTTTCACTACATCAATTTATAAGGCAAGCCTAATGGTTTTGACAAGGGGTCATCACAGTATATAAGGCAAGACTATTGGCTTTGCCAAAGGATCACCACATCAGCACCTAAGGTAAACCTATTGTCTTTCTCAAGTTTAACCACAGTAAACTATAAGGCATGCCTATTAGCTTTGTCAAGGGATCAGCACATATATAACCAATAATCAAATGTTAGGATTCAGCATTAGAACCCAAACACATACTCACAGACATTCACTACTAGCAAAAAGCATTGCAATGTTCACAGTCACAAGCAATAAAGTATTTTGAATACATCAATGCACATCAAAACACATGTGGCCAAATTGCTCTTCTAACACTTTAGGCGACCTAAAATGCAGCCATAGAGCCAAACGCTATAGGGCCATACCCTCCTAGCCTGTAGAGAAACAAACCCCAGCTCCAGAAAAACTTGTGAAATGCTGGAAAAACTCCCCAAGTCATGCACCCTATGACCTGGGAGACTTAGGTTTAGTGTTTGGTAAATCACTACTGTGGGGGGGATGCTGCAGCACATCCGGCAGCACCGATCATGCTTAACAATTACATTTCTGGTGCCCTTGCTCCTACTTGGGAACCCACAAGGAAAGTAACCTATGTAAATAAGCCTCTTTGTGCTGCATTATGGGGCACTCCCACCCGGGAGCACTGAACATTTTATTAGTGGAGCTCCCACTGCTTTCACACGCCCCTCACGGCCTTGCCCCGCATCCCTTTTGCTTTTCACTTTTTTAGGATAGGTGACTCGGTCCCCCATGGAGCACCCACAACCATGTGCATTGTTGGGGCAGTGGGGAGATCCAACCCGTGCTGCCTGGCGATCTCCCACCCGGCCAACATGGTCCAAGGCCGGCGCAGGGGTGGGCATTTATGAGGTATCTCCACTGCAGCACGAACAAGTGATCCTATTTGTTAGAAATGCAGATGTGCGCCTGTGAATTTAAACAAACTGTTAGAAATCGGGCCTTTGGTTGGCAGTCAGGTTACCCCCTGTCCAAGCAAGGACCCTCACTCTAGTCAGGGTAAGCCACACACAATCCAAATTATCCTGTGCCCAACCTGTGGTAGCTTGGCACTGAGCAGTCAGGCTTAACCTGGAAGGCAATGTGTAAAGTATTTGTGCAATAAATCATACAATAACACAATACAGCACCACAAAAATACACCACACAGTGTTTAGAAAAATATATAATATTTATCTGGATATTTGCAGGTCAAAGTTATCACTGAAAAGTTATATAAAGTGTCTTAAGTCTTTTAAAAGCACACAAAGTCTCTTCTTAGCACAAAGTAACTGGTTTGCGTGAAAAATCTCCGCAATGGGCTGCAGAGGAGGAGAAGTGTGGAAAGAAAGAGGGTGTGCGTCGATTTTTTAGGGCCGCACACGGTGATGCTTCGTTTAGTTTCCATGCAGGGATGGCTGTGTGTCGATTTCCGGTGCTCGGTTGTGGATCCTCTTCGGGTTGAAGGGTTTTCAGACGCCCCAGGGTCTGTGCGAGGAATCTTGGGCTTTTGGAGCAGAGTCACAAGCACTGCGTTGTTCCGGTGGGCGTTGCGTGGAAATGTCTTCCGCACGGCAGCCACTGCGTCGATTTCCCCTCTGGAAGTTGGGCCGCGTCGTCCCAGGTCGGCTGTGCGTCGATCCAGTGGGCTGTGCGCCAAAGTTCCGGTCGCAATGCAGGCACCACATCGATCTTCTCCTTGCGAAGTCGGACTGTGTCGTTCCGGTTCGGCGTGCAGTGAATTTCTCACCGCAGGGCAGGCTGCGCGTCATTTTTTGCCGCACAAGGAGTCCAGTTGCAAGAGAGAACTCTCTTTGGTCCTGAGACTTCAGGGAACAGGACACAAGCTCTATCCAAGCCCTCGTAGAGCACTTCTTCACCACAGCCAGGGAGCACCAAGGCAGCAGGGCAACAGCAAGGCAGCAGTCCTTCACAGAAAGCAGTCAGGTGAGTCCTTTGGGCAGCCAGGCAGTTCTTCTTGGCAGGATGCAGGTTCTGGTTACAAGTTTCTTCTCCAGGAAGTGTCTGAGGTGGTAGGGCAGAGGCCCTGTTTTTATACCCAAATGTGCCTTTGAAGTGGGGGAGACTTCAAAGAGTGGCTTAGGAGTGCACCAGGTCCACTTTCAGTTCAATCCTGTCTGCCAGGGCCCCAGTAGGGGGTGTGGCAGTCCATTGTGTGAGAGCAGGCCCTCCACCCTCCCAGGCGAGGAAGACCCATTCAAACTGCAGATGTATGCAAGTGAGGCTGAGTATCCTGTGTTTGGGGTGTGTCTGAGTGAATGCACAAGGAGCTGTCAACTAAACCCAGCCAGACGTGGATTGTAAGACACAGAAAGATTTAAGTGCAGAGAAATGCTCACTTTCTAAAAGTGGCATTTCTAAAATAGTAATATTAAATCCAACTTCACCAGTCAGCAGGATTTTGTAATACCATTCTGGCCATACTAAATATGACCTTCCTACTCCTTTCAGATCAGCAGCTACCAATCCAACAATGTATGAGGGCAGCCCCAGTGTTAGCCTATGAAGGGAGCAGGCCTCACAGTAGTGTAAAAACGAATTTAGGAGTTTTAAACTACCAGGACATGTAAACTACACAGGTACATGTCCTGCCTTTTACCCACACAGCACCCTGCCCTATGGGTTACCTAGGGCACACCCTAGGGGTGACTTGTATGTGGAAAAAGGGGAGTTGTAGGCTTGGCAAGTACTTTCAAATGCCAAGTCGAATTGGCAGTGAAACTGCACACACAGGCCTTGCAATGGCAGGCCTGAGACAAGGTTAAGGGGCTACTTAAGTGGGTGGCACAATCAGTGCTGCAGGCCGGCTAGTAGCATTTAATCTACAAGCCCTGGGCACATATAGTGCCTTTTACTAGGGACTTATGAGTAAATTAAATAGTCCAATTGGGTATGATCCAATGTTACCATGTTTAAAGGGAGAGAGCATATGCACTTTAGCACTGGTTAGCAGTGGTAAAGTGTGCAGAGTCTAAAAACCAGCAAAAACAGTGTCCAAAAAGTGGAGGGAGGCAGGCAAAAATTTAGGGGTGACCACCGTAAGGCTGTCAGGTCTAACACTATTGCTCCCGCCAGTAGGGTAGCAGTTCACTTTCCCTTGCCCATGGAAGGCAGGGAAGGACGAGAGTCTGATGTGTGCCCCACCACCCAACACAGGCATGCAGCAGGAAACACACCTGCCAAACAGCTCGTGTTGAGATGGGGTACCCAGAGGCACCTTAGTTGTGTTGGGCCCAGGAGAACTTTTTTTGTCTTCTGCGCTGGACCCTGTAGAAGGGGCTCCCCACAGCCAGAAGAGCTTTTGCGGATGAGGAACCCCCCACACACTTTTCTCCCTAAATTGTTATAAAAAAAGATGAGATGATTCCCAATGTTTTGGTCCTCCGGGGGCCATTGTCATCAAATGGCGGCAGAGAGTCACATGCTTGTTTTCTCTCACTGGCATTTTCAAATGGGCCAATCTTCCAAAGTGCATAAATCGGGAACCTGCGGGGACGATTCCAAAGAACTTGGGCTCATTTTATTCCTGGTGGCAAGCTCTAGCCAACAAGGGCATTTTCAACAGGCCTCTTAGTCTCCAAGGTGTGCACTTTGTAGGGAGTTGCTTTTACTGACTTCCTGCACCAGCCTCCTCCTCTGCTTGCCCTCTTCAAGCCCCATGGCCTCTTAGCTGTCTTGCAGGTCACTTATGGCAGCAGTGAAGTCCAGATATACACCTAAATGGTCCTAAGAGGGCATAAGGAGACCAGCGTCACTGGCCCTGGAGAGACCTCCCTCCCTAGTCTTGGGGGTCAGCTGCAGGAAAAGTCCTTAGTACATCAGGGGCATCAGGCAGATCCTCTTTCTCCCTGTCCATGATTCTGGTGTTGTCCCCTTCCAGGTTGAGAGTCTTTCCCATTGTCTCTCCCCTGTGCAGGGGTTTATAAGCATGGATGGAAAGGTCTAGATGCCAGACACCCCTGGCCAAACCTAAGATGGCATGTCATCCCTCCCTTCATCCTAACTCTCCTACACAGTAGTCTGGGACAATCCAATGTGACAGAATTGTTCTTTCCCTGTGCAGAACTCCTGTGCCCACCCAGAGATGTGGCCATGGAAATGAGCAGCCCTATCTCTATTGTCACTCTAATCCAGTTCTGGGACAGGTCTCCCCTCCTACTGGATTTGGAGCCCAGGTGCCTAGCAGGACAATAGAGAGATTAGGCCTAGGTGTCAGCTACATCAGCCTGTGACAGGGGAGGCCCCTTTGAAGTTAATAAAGTTATGGACCACAGCCTCCAGGCCACTGTGTCAAGGGGTGAAACTCCCACCACATGCCTTGTCCACTGTCTGGATGCAATACACATTTTACTACAGGGGAGCCATCAAAAGTCATGTGACAGTGAACACTGGGAGAAAGGCCTTTTGATTTTTGGCAGCGAATGACAACTTTCTAAAAGTGTAATTTCCAAAAAACGAAGATAAAATATGACTTACGATTAAGTTGGAATTTAAGTCACTGTTAAAATAAGTCTTTGAATTATTTCTCTATCTGTTACCAATCTGAATTCAGCATTTTGGGCATATTTATGAGCCCTCAGCTCCACATGAGCGTCACTTTTCATGACGCTCCAGTGGCGCTATGCCATGCGCCGTATTTACAAGGTGGCGTTAAGCCACACTTTGTGGCTTAACGCCACCTTGTAAATACGACCCCTTCACAGGCAGCCCTTTGCGTGAAGGGGTGTGCAGTGGGTGTTGCTGTGGGGGATTGGTCTATTTTTAAAAGGGCCATTTGGCCCCAAGGGGGGCAGAAAGCCCACCAGAGACCAGGGAAGATTTTTTTTTTTAAAAGACCCCCACCCCAAATAAATGGGGACAAAGTTGTTCTGCCCACTGGTGTGCAGATGGGGCAATTACCCCCGATCCACTCCCTGGCGGGGCAGAAAGCCTACTAGATACCAAGGAATTAAAAAAAAATAGGGTGACGGCTACCAACCAGTATGGGCATGGTTATGCTCCCACCCCAACTGAAGGGGGTAACAGTCTTTCAACTCTGCCCCCACACACTAAAAGATCGCATCCTTCGACAAGCAAGAGAACATTTGATTATTTGGGGTTTTGGTTCTACATTTGGGCCATTAGAGCTTGTCTAACTCTCAAAATCGTCCCACTTGGAATGGTGAGGGCTGCACTTTTTGGACTTTGGGATGCTGCCATCTAGAAAATCAACGAGACGTAGACACATCTAAAAACTAAACATCTGGGTGAGTCCAGGGTGGTGTGCTTTACATGCACCCCACACCATTTTCTTACCCACAATGCCCTGCAAACCTCCAACTTTGCGTGAAATCACACATTTTTCCCACATTTTTGTGATGGCACCTTCCAGAATCTGCAGGAATCCACAAAATTCCTACCACCCAGCATTGTCACATCTATACTGATACAAAATTCGGACCCACTTGTCAGCCTGCAAATGTTTTTTTTCAAACTGCCCTTTTGGACCTGCTTTGGTTCCCCCTGAATTTTGACATGTTTTCGGCTCTTACCTGTCACAGGCACTTGGCCCACCTACACAAGTGAGGTATCATTTTTATCAGGAGGCTGTGGGGAACATTGGGTGGTAGGAACTTTGTGCTGGTGCGGTGATCCCACACAGAAATGTGGGAAAAATGTTATTTTAGCTAAATTTGAGGTTTGCTGAGGATTCTGGGGAAGAAAACACTGGGGATCCATGCAAGTCACACCTCCCTAGGCTCCCTCGGGTGTCTAGTATTCAGAAATGTCTGGGTTTGGTAGGTTTCCCTAGATGGCTGCTGAGCCCAGGACCAAATATGCAGGTGCCCCCACAAAAACAGGTAGTTTTGTACTTGATAATTTTGATGTGTCCACGTAGAGTTTTAGGGTATTTCCTATTGCGGGCACTAGGCCTACCCACACAAGTGAGGTACCATTTTTATCAGGTGACCTGTGGGAATGCTGGGTAGAAGGAAGTTAGTGGTTCCTCTCAGATAACCACAACTTTGCAGCACCGAAATGTGAGGAAAAAGTGTTTTTTTGCCAAATTTTGAGGTTTGCTAAGGATTCTGGGTAACAGAACCTGGTGAGAGGGCCACTAGGTTCCCCTAGGTGTTTAAGTTTCAGAAATGTCCAGGTTTGCTAGGTTTTCCTATGTGCGGGATGAGCTAGAAGCCAAAATCCGCAGCTAGGCACTTTGCAAAAAAAAGGTCAGTTTTCTTTGAGAAAATGTGATGTGTCTATGTTGTGTTTTGGAGAAATTCCTGTTGTGGGCACTAGGCACTAACTGTAAGGAGGCTGAAAGCTCAAAAAAACTAGTAAAAATGGAGTATGTCCCACTAAAATGCCAAAATTGGGTTGAAAAATGTGTTTTTCTGAATCAAATCTGCCTGTTCCTGAAAGCTGGGAAGATGGTGAGTTTAGCACCGCAAACCATTTGTTGATGCCATTTTCAGGGAAAAAAACACATGTTTTCTTCTGCAGCCCTTTTTTCCCATTTTTTAAAAAAAATGAATTTTTCACTGTGTTTTGGCTAGTTTCTTGGTCTCCTTCAGGGGAACCCACAAACTCTGGGTACCTCTAGAATCCCTAGGATGTTGGGAAAAAGGACACAAATTTGGCATGAGTAGCTTATGTGGACAAAAAGTTATGAAGGCCTAAGTGCAAACTGCAGCAAAGAGGCAAAAAAAGGCCTGGCACCTGAGGGGGAAAAGGCCTGGCAGCGAAGGGGTTGAAGATAGTCCTTTGGTTGTGCCACACATGGTGTGGACACAGTCAAGTTCCAGTAGTTTACACTGCTCCTGCAGTCTGCAATGGCACGTCTCCTGTAAGTAGTTTACTTGAGTCACTCAGGGTGGCACAACCAGTGCTTCTGGCCCTGGTGACTCCTTTAACACCCATGCTGTGGTTCATACTGGTACCATATACTAGGGACCTATAAGGGGGGTTAAAGTTCTTGCCAATTAGGGTCACCAATTCACATGTACTAATTTAGGGAGAGAGCACTGGCAATGGGGCCTGGTTAACAAGACCCAGTGCACTTTAGAGTCATAACCAACAGCATCTAGAACAAAAAGGGTGGGGGTGGCCTTATAAACAAGAATTTGCAATGCAAAAGGTCTCGCATTAGCAAGAGTTAGAGCTGTTGGCGTTGTAAATGATAATGAAAACTTTGCATTTGGAACCTTACAAATATTTAGCCAAGCAGCACAATAAGCGGCAATTTATACTCTGTTTGCACCGAATGTGTGTCAAACTTTTTGACGCACATTCGGCGCAAACCTTGCCCCATATTTAAACTTTGACGCCGAGCCCGCGAACGTCAAAATTCCTCCGTTTGAGTCATTTTTTGGATGCGAGAAACTGCCTTGCGTTAATGACATGCAAGGTAGGCGTTCCCGCCCAAAAAATGACTTTAAGGCCTGTGCGCCTTATTTATACTCCTGCGTCATTTTGACGCACAGGAGAGGGCGGGCCTTAAAAAACAGTGCACAGCCTGATGTGCACTGTTTTTTAACGCCTGGGTCAGGGCAGGCGTTAAGGGATCTGTGGGTTCACTTCCATGGTCTCTGACCATGGAGGGAGTCCAGAGGTGCCCTTCCCTGCCCCCAAGGACACCCCCTGCCACCCTCGCCCACCCCTGGAGGACACCCATGGATGGGGGGACCCATCCCAGGTAAGTTGAGGTGAGTATATATTTTTTATTTTTTTTAAGTGGCATAGGGGGGCCTTTTTTGGGCCCTTCTACATGCCACTGTGCCTAATGGCCATGTCCAGGGGACAGAAGTCCCAAGGGCATGGCCATTGGGCAACGGGGCATGACTCCTGTCTTTGCTAAGACAGGAGTCATTTCAATGGGGTTTGTGTGTCAAAATATGGCGCAAGTCCGGTTTGAGGCACGATTTTTGCCTCAAACCTGACTTGCACCATTTTTTGACACACAACCCCCATTTTCCCCTACGCCGGTGCTGCCTGGTTTGGGTCTTTTTTTTTTACTCTGACCGGTCCGCAGCGCCGGCTAACGTAATTTCTTAAATAAGGCGTCCACATGGGGTGTAGGAATGGCGTTAGCCGGCGGTAAAACTTTTGACGCAAACCAGTGTTGGCGCTGGTTTGCGTCAAAAAGTATAAATATGGGCCTGAACCTCTATCAGAAATAAACTGTGTTTGTGCATTCCTTCATACAATTGGCATTAGACTGTTATGGCCTGAACAGCCCCTACAGAGCACTACAGTAAAAATTGCATTTGAAAGAAACATGGTTATGTAAACATATATTCAGCCCCTAGAGGGCATAATCACATAAAAGAATGGTAAATAATATTGTAGTGTAATCATATAATCAGCCCTTTGAGGGCATTGTGTATTACACATTTGAAGGCCTTTTAAATATCATTTAACTGTGGAGTCAATGGCACAAAGGTGCAGTGCTGCAGGTCGTTACTAGATGTCCCTGTAGAGTCAATAGCAGAAGCTGCAGTACCACTGGTCATGGCTAGATGTCCCTGCAGAGCCAGCAGCAGACAGTGCAGTACCACTGTTTATAGCTAGATGTTCCTGTAGAGAAACAACGGAAGGTGTAATATCACTGGTTATTGCTAGATGTCCTTTTAGGGTCCACAGCAAAACTACTGGGGGTAGCTAGATCACCCTGTCAAGTCAACTGAGTTAGTACAACCTTAGACCAATTAACAAGAGCAAAGCACAAGCCAAGCAAAATTGTCAGAATAATATTACAAACAAGACCTTAAACAGACTCCTCTCAACTACTTTATAATAAACAAAATACAAAAAAAACTTGAAGAGAATTTAAACATGCATTGAATGATGAAGGAGGTTATGGTTTTTGGGCCCCCTCACACCTTGTGTGACCCACAAAATTGCCTGACCAGAAAGAGCACATCGTTCTGAATGTTTTGGGGGTGGTTGTGTTGCCCTAGGATCATCACAGCCTGAATTATGGGCAAAAATGGGTTCTAAAATGAATGCCTGCAAAACATTATGGGGTGAGTTTCCATGAATACATTAAACATTTATCAGAAATAAACTGTTTTTGAGCATTAGCAGAAGGTGCAATATCAGTGATGCTGGCTATATGTCCCTGTCGAGCCAAATCAGTTAGTAGTGCCTAGTGCCCTGGAGCAATTACCCTGTCAAGATCAAATGTAACGTATTACACATTGTCAGGCCAAACAGGGGTGTCAGAACACTATTACAAACAAGGCCCTTATAACACAAACACCTAACAGCTGTCTAAATAATAAAAAAATAAAACGTTTCAGCTATGCAAGAATTTAAATACATATTGAATGGTGGAAGTGTTTATGATATTTGGGCCCCCTCTCACCTAATGTGAACCACAAGATGACCTGAACAGAAATAATGCATCATTCTAAATGTATTGGTGGTGGTCCCATTGCCCTAGGACCACCACAAGCTGAATTTTGGGCAAAAATGTGTTGTAAAATGAATTCATGTAGGGCATTATGGGGGTGCGTTTCCCCAAGTGCAGTGAATATTGTAGTATTGGCTCTCCCGCTGTGCAGGGAGAGCCGATGTTGAGGATTCATTCCTAGGTCGATTTCATGTGATATAAAGAAACGAAAAAAAGTATAAAACACAGGTACAACACAACTATTTGTGATCACTGACTATGTAAAGTAAGGACCAAGTGATAGGCCAATGCGGGAAACGAACCGCCACCGTGAACACAAGTGCTTACTGACAAACACGAGAGACAGGAAACAAAGAAAAATAGTCCATCCAAAAAACAGAAAAAACATTCCTGGCGTAAGTAAAGTGTACTTGGCAGGTGCTCCTCAGCCAAGTACAGGAAGTGATGTATCGGCTGCCAAACAACTTAGGAGGCGGCACAACAAGAGCAACACTGCCTTTAAACTATTGGAAGTGGCAGGCAGCGGCAAGCAGGAGCAAATGCCTATACTCCATGCAACAGGTCTTCTAGACAGCGCAAGGGCGCCTAGGCTTGACTTAAAAGGGCACTTTCCTACATTCAGTATTTACTTTTATGGGCCTACTTTTAAATATCATGTACCCTACTTTTTTAGGCAATAAGACCTTGTGAGGAGTGACCTATTCTTATCTAAAAGGAAGGTTTAGGCCTGTAAATGGGGTTATTTTGACAGGTTGAATTTGCAGTTTAAAACTGCCACAGGCGTGTTACCTATGTGCAGCTACCACACGCCGTCTTTCCAACACAGCCCATGCATTAGTGCACTCTCAGCACCCCTCCCACTGGAATGAAACGAAGCTGGCTATACTTGGTCCTAGAATCAGAGGATCAGTTGATTTCTACCACACTCTTGGTTCCTGGGCCTGTGTACCCCTATGAAGCTCGTACCCTAGGATGGGATGGGTGACTTGCTGACTAGTCTGACCATGACGTGCAGCCTATATGAGTAAGTCACCGACCAGCCAGTACTTACTTTATTATATCCTAATCAGTTGATTTCTACCACACTCTTGGTTCTTGGGCCTGTATACTCCTATGAAGCTCGTACCCTAGGATGGGATGGGCGACTTGCTGACTAGACTGACCATGACATGCAGCCTATATGAGTAAGTGACCGCCCAGTACTTACTTTATTATATCCTAATCAGGTTTTAGTATTATTATCAGGAGAAGTGATATTTTTGGTCCTGAAGAAGCGTCACTGGATCCTAAATGACCATCTAGACGTAAACTTGTTGACCTAGCACTATAGGACTTGGGGTATCACCCACTTTCCTTTATCGGTTTGGATTAGGAGTGCAGCGGAGCACTATCTCCATAAGCACTCTCCTTTTTCATCTTTTAATCTTGGCCTAAATCAACTTCTGAATTATTAAATATGATGGTCATGGTTTAGAGCCAATTTTATTTTTATTTTTATTTCTCTCCTGCATACACCTATAGTTCGTATTCATCATAGGTCTGACTACCATTGGTAAAAGATCTCCGGCTAAGAACCACCACTTTTTTAAGCGGTGGCCCGTCAGACATTGCAGCGCCGGTCTGACGAGGAGCGTGCCCAGTGATGAAGCTTGACATCCTATTGGATGTGTGAGGGCTACTTAGCTCCTGGCTATCAGTTTCCTTGTGACCCTTTAGTATTTTGACTTTGGAACAGTGTACTTTGTAATTGTTATAAATTTATAGGCAGACAGGATAGCCGTCCCATTTGTGACATAGTACCTGTCCTCCAAACTCTAAATCAGACCCAGGGTCATATCATAGAGATCTAGGAACCTCTTCCTTTTTTAGTTTTCTTTTATCTCTCATCAATGCTTTTCTCTCCCTCATCTGTAATATTTCTCTTTTTACTTCCCATCCCTACTTCACCGGTATCTCCCTAGAGGACAGAAACCGAAAAACAGAGGTAAACTTCAATATACCATATAATGTCGGTCTTCTAATGTGTATATATACTCCTGTGGCTTTGTGTGTTCAATTTGTTCTACTCATCCTCACTTCAGTAGCTATTTTCTCTGGATCTCTTCAGTGTCTCCCCAGTAAGCTTCAACTCTCTGATGTTTTCCTTTCTCTTCCAATGTTTTCGCCTCTCTCTCTATGTCTCGTCTGTCTTGTCCTCTCTTGTCTCCAATCTCCCTCTTCCTATTTCCAGGGTATAATTTTCCCTTTCCTGTTACAGTATCATTTTCCCTGGCCATTCCAGAATTTCTCACTGAATTTCTCCTCTATCGAGTTTCATAGCCTGCTTTCAGTGCTATCCCTGCTATTTAAAAGCTGAGACATCCACACACTGCTCTACTGATATCCCTGTCAGAATTTACTCAGGTGCAGATCTTATAGTGTTACTGATCCACAGAAGGATCAGGAATCAGAGGGTGAC
Source organism: Pleurodeles waltl (assembly GCF_031143425.1). Lineage (NCBI taxonomy): Eukaryota > Metazoa > Chordata > Amphibia > Caudata > Salamandridae > Pleurodeles > Pleurodeles waltl. Next base: position 403,163,359 of record NC_090437.1, read on the forward strand.
ATGGCCTCAGATGGAGACTGAGGAGTCTTGACCACAAGCGTTGGTGTCCTACTCTTTCCAAGATGATGGAGGTTCTCAGGAATGGGGGTCAGCCCAAGGCAAGCTGGCGCCTAGGTTTTCCCTTTGAGTCAGAATAGACAAAGCGGTATTTAAGAGCTGCATTCTCAAATAGCCTCCGCCTGCCAAATGTGGGTTTTTGTGGTTTTATTCACTGCTAGTTCCAGTTTGTACACGTATATTTTCCTTTTGAAACATAATGTTTTCTCACGTTCCAGTGGATAGCTTCTCTAGGCAGGAATCACTGTGTTATTGTTGCTTACCGCTCGTTCTTCTAGTGCTGATGGGGGTGAACTTTGGAGTATTGCAATGAGTTGACTAGGGTTCGCCCTTCACAGTCGAGCCCTAGAGGTTGCCATTGCACTGGTATAGTCCTTAACAAAATGCCCTTGCTTCCCATAATAAATGCAAATGCTTTCCTTCTATGGTTCTTCTCTTCCGGTGATTGTGCTCTGATAGTGTTCTGTGAATGTTTCCTAAATGCATTATTTTGTCGGTGTCTTTCTTTAATTGCTTCAACCGCAAGAGGGACTAATATGTTTGCTGGAATCTAACGTCTTTACTCCCTCCTTTGAGTTAGTTGGTCATCCGTTTGTAATGTGAGATCAATAAGTGCATTGTTGGTTGCTATTGTATTTACCACAAAAGAAAGAAACTCCTTCAAACCCTCATTAAGACATCGATAGAAGGCTGCTGCAGGTTCATCTGTCAGGGTTACCTTAGCGATGAACTGAAAATGGTCTTTTGACAAGTTACCTCAAGATCATCTATGACCTTATGAATTGCAGGTGCCATTGCCTGCAAGGGTCTGGCCTCAGATTTCATCTTCACCTGGAGCTGGGAATCTGGCAATAGTTCATCCTGGAATATCCGCATTCAGCCTATTGGTAAAGTTGTCCTATAAACTTGATAACGCGTCCCTTCTTAGATAATTTACTTGTCTGGGACTCTATTTAGGCCAATGAATCTTTTGACCCTGATTGAAGACACCTTAGGACGAGACAACTAATCAGCATAGAAATCACTAGGTCAATAATTTTCTCCTTATCCAATATGTCAAGGTAAACCAATCTAGATAAATGCATTAATAAAGTTTGATCACACCATGACCTGTCAACCATGAATAACCACACAAAAATTAGTAAGATTTAAGTTATTTTATTCCCTATTGGTTACACTCTACTAGCAAGTTTATTAGTCTCAGAACCATAAAACACATTAGCACTGTCACAATATGGCAACTCAAATAATATTTCATCAAAGCAAAGATCAAGAACATTAGAACAAAGCACGACGTCAACATGGATTAATCTTAGCAGAGTATCATTAGCGCATTATTCAACAAAGCATTAATTCAGTCATTTGTCTATTTGTGTCTGTTTTAGTGAACTCCTTAACTAACCTGGAATTAGCATTAGCATGTTGGACTTCATGCAAAACAATTTAGCAACACGGATTTAGAAAACATCTAAACTATGGTCTCTATCAAAGAAGCAGTTGGTACCTAGAAAGGAAAGGCAAACAGACAATTACAATTTAATTATCATATAGTTACCCTCCGTAATGGGTCAGCATACAGAGTCAGTCTTCGTCCTCAGGACATCAGTTGATTCGCCATCAGCCAGGAAACACGGCAAAGTTCAGCAAGACCGTGCAATAAGGGACACCTCCCTCATAAGGAGGAAAGTATAGAACGGGCAAGGCAAGGGTAAGGATGGTTTGAAGAATCATACAGCAAAGTCAGAGTGACAAAGTGGCTAGGTGATAGCAAAAGGCACGTAATGGCTGATTTCTCCTTGTGTCACAGGATTATATCAATCTTGTTGTACAGTCCCCTAATTTCCAATTGGGCAAATTTTGGTGCATCGTTATCTCCATCCAGTAATTAGGTAGTCACTTTAGAACAGTTCTCATGTAGTTTATTGGCTCCTGTAATTGACGTCTCCAACGGGTAGAATGTTAGGTACAAACTTTTATTCTCTCAGGCTCAGTCAGTAGTTGCATTGTCTTTACCAGTTCAGGCGACCTTGTACCTGTTGCAAGTTTACACTGTTGCATTCAGCAAGAATGTCTCCTTGAGCAAGTCGAGTCTCATGAGAAAGAATTTACTACAATTACACACATCTTCTAGCTTCTGGAAAAGTATGGCTACATGTCCTTCAGCAAGTCAGCACATCGCACGTTAGAAAAACACATTTAATATGAGACCGGCAGCTAGGCCCCGACTCATGCTAACTAAGGCCTAGTTATAAATTTTTAGCAAAGTCTTAACATATAACTCTTAATGCTAGTACAAATCATACATTAGTACATTAATAATTCATCATTAGTCAATTTCATTTATCATCGTATACATTGATGGCCACTCCCCGTGGGCACATTTCAAACACGCGTTTAGTAAAATACAGCAATACAATTTCTATGCGCATCATTAGGCAATAATTTGCAAACATTTCATGTTAATTTTGATTATAATAACTACACTCCAACAATCCCTCCTCTGATGACACTTGTCATCACACAAACCCAATCCTTTACCTTTTCAATTCCTTCATTTCTATTTCCTCCTTCTGCTTCGTCTTTTCATATTTTGCTCTGAACATTTTCTCCCTTTCCTTTTCCTCCCCCCTCGCTTTATGTTTTGCCCATTGTGCTTTACTTCTTTCGCAAATTTTGCTCAGTACCCATAGTCCAAATAAACAAGCCAAAACAATTACTATTCCCTGTATTAATTTTCCAGAGAACCCATGCCACAGACTACTAAACCAACTTCCCACATGCGCAAATCCTTCTCCAACCTTTTCCCAGACTCCTGGTTCTTTCAGTTCCTTCAAATCTGCACTGTCTCTTGTTAGGTTAGTAAGCATACTTCTAATCTCATTACTATTATCCGGTATGTAGGCACAACAGTGGCGCTCATTAAGCATCTTACAGACTCCGCCACTTTTCGCTAAAAGAATGTCTAAAGCAAGCCTATTTTGAAGAGTCATAGCCCTCTCCGCAGCAAGTTCGGTATCCATCAGGAGTATAGCCCCTGTGAAGTTTTTAGCATGTTATCCACAATAGTAGACAACTTTCTAATCTTTATGGAGTTCAAAACAACTCCCACTGAAGGAATTATTGCTCCAAATATGTCTCCTACTACATCAGCAGCAGTTTCTTTCTTTTGCCTAGCACAAAGTAATTCTGTCACTTTCGGAAACTTCTTTAAATCATCTAGTTGATAAATCTTTGGAAAAACTATTCCCAAATAACATGATCCATACCATCCCTTTGGAAGACAGTAATAAGCACTAAGGGGGTCATTACAACCCTGGCGGATGGTGTTAAAGGTGCGGTAATACCGCAAACAGGGCGGCGGACAAAAAAAGGGAATTATGACCGTGGCGGAAACCGCCAACATAGACAGCCACTTTAACACACCGCCCACCACAGCGGTACAGACAAGCAGCACGGCGGTCACCGCCAACAGACGGGCGGAAGACAATGTACGCCCACAGTATCACAACCCGCCAATCCGCCACCTTTTCCGGGGCGGATTCACCGTGGATAAAAACACGGCAGAAACAGCTTTTGCAATGGGAAAACGCTCACCTCAACACACTCCACGAGGAAGGAGGACACCATGGAGCCGGAATTACAAATACTCCCTGCCCTTGTCTTCCTGCTCATCTACGAACACCAGCAACGGCGGCGCCGAAGACAACAGTGAGTACTGCACCTACAACTTAGGGGAGGGGGAGGGAAAAGTCAGGGACACACACACGCAACACCCCCGCCCCCACCCCCACCCTCGCACATTACAACACACACACACCAATGCATTTCCAAACATCACAGTAACAACCCACAATCCCCCCGGAAGAATGCAAAGACAAAAGGAAATCAGGTCAAACATTGTAATGTATCAAAATACAGTTCCAAATATATACAGATATATATATACACATTCAAAATTATATACATTATGAGAAGTAGTGTAGGTATGCACATATCAATGTCCGTGCACCACTGGTCCAAAAATGCATGGGAGAGGCCCACACTAGATACCTGTCCACAAACGGAGAGAACACTGCAGAGGCATCAGATAGAAACACAACAGGCACCTCAGGGGGAAGGGAAGGGGTGGGCACCTCAGCCGGATTACAGCACCACGCCAGATCCACGACGGGGCTCCATGCCCATTGATGTATCCTGGGGAGTGCAAAGCCCAGTCTCACAAGTGGATAACAGTCTCCACTGGTTCTGGAGGGGGACTGGTGCCCAGAGTGCTTCATCCTGTTAAGGACAGACGGAGTGGATGCATGCCTCCACTGGTTCTGGAGGGGGACTGGTTCCCAGAGTGCTTCATCCTGTTAAGGACAGACGGAGTGGATGCATGTCTCCACTGGTTCTGGAGGGGGAATGGTGCCCAGACTGCATCAGGCTCCCTGTGACGGTTCCTGTTCCATCACTGTCCCAGCTGCACATGGGATAACGATGCTTGATGTGGCGGTGTTTTCCTTGTTCAGCGTTGCTTTGCCATGGCGGTCTCTGACCTGTTCAGCGGTGCTTTGCCATGGCGGTCTCTGACCTGTTCAGCGGTGCTTTGCCCTGTTCAGCGGTGCTTTGCCATGGCGGTCTCTGACCTGTTCAGCGGTGCTTTGCCATGGCGGTCTCTGACCTGTTCAGCGGTGCTTTGCCCTGTTCAGCGGTGCTTTGCCATGGCGGTCTCTGACCTGTTCAGCGGTGCTTTGCCATGGCGGTGTCTGACCTGTTCAGCGGTGCTTTGCCCTGTTCAGCTGTGCTTTGCCCTGGCGGTCTCTGACCTGTGCATTGGTGTGTGGCATGACGGTCCCTCATTGCCCAGCGGGGCTGTGGGTGCCAGGGCCCTCCTGGGCACTGACTCTGGCGGTGGTCTCCTGACCAGTGACGATACTGCTGCCCTCCTGGGCCCTGACTCCGGCGGTGGTCTCCTGACCAGTGACGATACTGCTGCCCTCCTGGGCACTGACTCCGGCGGTGGTCTCCTGACCAGTGACGATACTGCTGCCCTCCTGAGCACTGACTCTGGCGGTGGTCTCGACGATACTGCTGCCCTCCTGGACACTGACTCTGGCGGTGGTCTCCTGACCAGTGACGACGGTGCTGGCGGTGGCGTCCCAGCCGCCGGGGAAGATGGCGCCTTTCTCCGCGGTGCTGCTCTTACCAGACTGTGTAGATTTCTTCTGGCCCATCACCACCTTTGGAGGAGTCACAGCTGACTCTGCAATCAGCTGGAGGGGGTCTGGGAGTGGAGGAAGAGGAGGTGGTTGTAGGAGGTGTAACTTTAGGTGTTTTGGGTGCAGGTACTGGAGGCTTTGTGAGGTCGATGGATGTTGGGTGTGTGGGTGCCAGCGTTTGTGTACTTTGGGAGGGGGCGTCACAGACACACTGGGAGTGGACACAGGGGACGTGTAAATGGTAGTGGGGGTGGTGAGTGCAGGTGAGCGGGGTGTGGTGCTGGGTGTTCTGGTGCGAGTCCTAGTGCCTGTAGATGTAGTGCATGCAGGTGAGAGTGTAGACGACACTGGGAGGGAGGAGGGAGACGACAAGGAGGGGGACACAGTGGAGGCAGTGGATGTTGCTGTGTCTGTATGTGGGTGATGCTTGCGTGAGTGCCTGTGGGTTGTGTGGTGCTTATGTTTGCCTGAGCTACTTGTGTGTGTTGAGGTGTATGCATGCTTGTTTGATGGTGTGCTTGGGATAGGCTGGGGTACAGGGGATTGGGTCTGGGTGGAGGAAGTTGGAGGGGGGAGGCTAGACACAGGGACAATGGCTGCCATCAGTGCTGAGGCCAGAGATTGCAGGGTTCGATGATGGGCAGCCTGACCAGAATGAATGCCCTCCAGGAATGCATTAGTGTGTTGCAACTCCCTTTCTACACCCTGGATGGCATTCACAATGGTAGACTGCCCAACAGTGAGTGACCTGAGGAGGTCAATGGTCTCCTCACTGAGGGCAGCAGGGGTGACAGGGGCAGGGGCTGAGGTGCCTGGGGCGAAGGTGATGCCCACCCTCCTGGCTGAGCGGGCACGGGGCGAACGCTGAGGGGCTGCTGGGAGGGCGGTGCTGGTAGGGGAGGTGGCGGCTATACCTGTAGAAGTGGGGGGCACAGATGGTGCTGCCACCACAAGGGAGCTCCCATCGGCGGACGAGTCTGTGTCGCTGGTTGGTGATCCGGTGACCGACGTGAAGCTCCCCTCGCCCTCCGTCCCACTGGTGTATTCTGAGTCCGTGGTGTGGCCCTCCATGGCCATGTGGGATGCAGCTCCCTCGTGCTCCGGTGCCACTGTACCTCCGCCTGATGATGCTGATGCACAAAAGAACAGGGAGCAAAGCAAAATACAAACGCTGTGGGATAGCGTAACTGGATGGATGGAATGCGGAACCAATCAAACATTCACCCCCAGTCACAGATCTGGGTTTAATCCATCCATTATTTTGCTCACCATGCCACCCCAGTTTGAACCCAGCCATATGCAAATCAGCCTTGACCCTGTTCCACATGGGAACAGTCCAGCCCGAACTGCCAGGCCAGGTTCTCCCTGGACCGGAAACAAGCATCCTGGGACCGGTTTCGGGGTTTCACCCCTCTTCAGCCAGGCTAGCTTGAATCCAGTGGCACAGTGAGCCCGGGACCCACGTCTGGGCATACCCGGCGCACTTAGGGCGGCAAAAGCAAAGCAAAATACAAACGCTGTGGGATAGCGTAACTGGATGGATGGAATGCGGAACCAATCAAACATTCACCCCCAGTCACAGATCTGGGTTTAATCCATCCATTATTTTGCTCACCATGCCACCCCAGTTTGAACCCAGCCATATGCAAATCAGTCTTGACCCTGTTCCACATGGGAACAGTCCAGCCCGAACTGCCAGGCCAGGTTCTCCCTGGACCGGAAACAAGCATCCTGGGACCGGTTTCGGGGTTTCAAAAGAACAGGGAGAGCAGAAAAAGGGGGGGGATGACAGAAGAAAGACAGGTTGAGTGCATGGCTTACCGCTACCGTTGGCGGACAATACAGACACAGCAGCCCCCTGCACTACGCCGTGCTCTTGGCCACTACAGATGCAATTCCTGGGATCTGGCCTACATGGCTGTGGTGGACATCTGCACACATGGATGCCACAGGGGCATATATACCTGTACTTGGCCCTCTACTGAGGTGGGGTGGAGTGGCACATGGCCTGCATTACGGAGGGCCCTAGCCTACATAAGTCGCCCTGGCCTAGGGAAACCCACATCCCTCCTACCCCACCCAGACCCCTCCACAGCACGCAAAGTCCCCAGAATGAGAGTGTACTCACCCCCTTGTGTCTGCTGTGATGCCCTCAAGCGCCCATCCAACTCCGGGTAGGCCACCGCCCGGATCCTGAACATCAGGGGGGTCATGGTGCGACGGGCACCCCTCCCATGTTGGGAGGTCATCCCCAGATGAGCCTCCACCGTCTTCTTGCTCCCGCGGCGAATGTCCTCCCATCTTTTCCGGCAGTGGGTGCCCCGTCTCTGGTGGACCCCCAGGGTCCGGACGTCCTTGGCGATGGCATGCCAAATGTCCTTCTTCTGGTGGGCGCTGACCTACATGACATGCACAGGGGAAGAAGAAAAGTCATTACCAACTGCCCCGTCGATGTGAGTGGCCCCCATCCCTACCCTTGCCATGTGGCACATGCATTCACAGTCCTTCATGGTCGCTAAACTCTGCCCTCTTCCTTCTTACAACCAGCCCTCTCCACCCAGGCATAGCCCATACAACGTGCTCCCTTGGTACTTACCTGTTGGTCTGGAGGACCGTAGAGTAGCGTGTACTGGGGGAGGACCCCGTCCACAAGCTTCTCCAACTCCTGAGCAGTGAAGGCAGGGGCCCTTTCCCCAGACGCAGCAGCCATTGTCTCTTCCAGACCGAGGTCACAGCAGCACTTGCAGTGTAGGTCCACTCCTGTCGAAGATCAGGTATCGAGTGATTGAACGGATAGAAAATGGCGGTCACGTCCGCGGCGGTGACGTCCGCGGCGGTGCGTATCATCACCGCCGGCGCACTTCAACATTGGCTCCTGGGACCCATAGGGTCCAATGTTAACCAATGCAGCATTGCGCCGCGGTCTACGACCGCCTACCGCAACGGGGTACAACGCCAGCGCAGATACCTCACATCCCATTGTCCCAGTTTAGAGGTCAGGCAGCCGCCATTTCAGGGGCCCACATGGCTTCATTTACTACTGCGTCACACATACCTAGGCCTACATTCAACACACATACAGGAAGAGTTTTGTGTTTGGTGTCGTGTTCTGTGTATCTGTGGGTACATACCTGGAAATTTGTTGACTCTGTGGTCGCTGTTGTCCTTCCTAGGCACCGTCAGCTTGGACATTTGAGAAGAAGGCGGAATCCTCCGGTGTACCGACCGCTGGTGGACCTGTTGACAATGGAGGAGCGACATTTAATCATCACCTACAGGTTTGACCGTGCCACTATCCAGGAACTATGTACCCAGTTGGAGCCAGACCTGATGTCACCAATCCACCATCCCACTGGAATCACCCCTGACGTGCAGGTGCTGTCAGTGCTCCATTTCTTTGCAAGTGGGTCTTTTGAGACAACAGTGGCCATGGCATCAGGGATGTCCCAGGCTATGTTTTCCAACGTGTTGTCCACAGTGTTGTCTGCCCTGCTGAAACACGTAAGGAGCTACATCGTTTTCCCTCAGGTGGAGGATTTGGCTACAGTTAAAGGTGACTTCTATGCCCTTGGACATATCCCCAACATCATAGGTGCTATTGATGGGACCCATGTAGCTCTGGTCCCCCCCACAGGAGTGAACAGGTGTACAGGAACCCGAAGAGTTATCATTCGATGAATGTACAGATGGTATGTTTGGCAGACCAGTACATCTCCCAGGTAAATGCTATGTTCCCTGGCTCTGTGCATGACGCCTACATCCTGTGGAATAGCAGCATCCCTTATGTGATGGGTCAACTCCAGAGGCACCGTGTGTGGCTATTAGGGGACTCTGGTTACCCCAACCTGTCCTGGCTATTGACCCCAGTGAGGAATCCCAGGACCAGGGCAGAGGAACGCTACAATGAGGCCCATGGGCGGACTAGGAGGGTGATCGAACACACCTTCGGCCTCCTGAAGGCCAGGTTCAGGTGCCTCCATATGACAGGTGGTTCCCTATTCTACTCACCGAAGAAGGTGTGCCAGATCATCATCGCCTGCTCGATGCTTCACAATCTTACTTTGCAACGCCAGGTGCCTTTTCTGCAGGAGGATGGACCAGATGGCGGTGTTGTGGCAGCTGTGGAGCCTGTGGACAGTGATGAGGAGGAAGCTGAGGAAGAAGACATAGACAACAGGGAGTCAGTCATACAGCAATATTTCCAGTGACACACAGGTGAGAGCATTTCTTTTTTACCATTACATTCACTTTCACACTTCTACCTCTATCATGTCTGTCATTCCATAGCACTATTTGGTCACTGAGTTGTACCTTTCCATTACGGTTTCACAGGTGTGGTTACCAACGTGTGTCATCTGCTTGCATCCTTCAAGGACTTGTGATGTGTGACATAGGTATGTTGGCTTTACAATTGAAAACGCATTTTGACACTGTCATTGATAATACAAATTTACCAAATCACAGACTGACTCCAGATTGTTTTGTGGTTCAAGGGTGTTTATTTAAGTGCTCAAAAATGGAGGGGGTTGTAAGATGGTGATGGGGGACGGTGGAGGAATGTCCATGGCAGAGTCCAGTCTATTGGTCACACAGGTGCACTAACATTATGGACATAGGAAGTGGAGCTGGGGCAGTTAAAGTATGGACAGGCTAACAAAGTGGGACAGTGGGAGGACAATCAGGGTGGTCTCATTTCCTGGCGGGGGTCTTGCCATATTGCTCTGTCCTGTTCCTGGATCTCAGGGAGCGCTTGCATGGTGGTTGTCCGTCTGCAGGGGGTGGGGTGCTGGTGTGGTGGTCCTGTGGCGGGGCGTCCTGTCCACTAGCGCCGGCGGAGGTGTTGGGCAGTTAATCGTTGTAGGAAGTTGGCTCTGTATGCACTATTTCAAAGTAAGGAATAGTATGCACAGAGTCCAAGGGTTCCCCTTAGAGGTAAGATAGTGGCAAAAAGAGATAATACTAATGCTCTATTTTGTGGTAGTGTGGTCGAGCAATAGGCTTATCCAAGGAGAAGTGTTAAGCATTTGTTGTACATACACATAGACAATAAATGAGGTACACACACTCAGAGACAAATCCAGCCAATAGGTTTTGTTATAGAAAAAATATCTTTTCTTAGTTTATTTTAAGAACCACAGGTTCAAATTTAACATGTAATATCTTGTTTGAAAGGTATTGCAGGTAAGTACATTAGGAACTTTGAATCATTTCAATTGCATGTATACTTTTCAAGTTATTCACAAATAGCTATTTAAAAAGTGGACACTTAGTGCAATTTTCACAGTTCCTGGGGGAGGTAAGTTTTTGGTAGTTTTACCAGGTAAGTAAGACACTTACAGGGTTCAGTTCTTGGTCCAAGGTAGCCCACCGTTGGGGGTTCAGAGCAACCCCAAAGTCACCACACCAGCAGCTCAGGGCCGGTCAGGTGCAGAGTTCAAAGTGGTGCCCAAAACACATAGGCTAGAATGGAGAGAAGGGGGTGCCCCGGTTCCGGTCTGCTTGCAGGTAAGTACCCGCGTCTTCGGAGGGCAGACCAGGGGGGTTTTGTAGGGCACCGGGGGGGACACAAGCCCACACAGAAATTTCACCCTCAGCAGCGCGGGGGCGGCCGGGTGCAGTGTAGAAACAAGCGTCGGGTTTGTACTGGAAGTCAATGGGAGATCTAGGGATCTCTTCAGCGCTGCAGGCAGGCAAGGGGGGGGGTTCCTCGGGGAAACCTCCACTTGGTCAAGGGAGAGGGACTCCTGGGGGTCACTCCTCCAGTGAAAGTCCGGTCCTTCAGGTCCTGGGGGCTGCGGGTGCAGGGTCTCTCCCAGGTGTCGGGACTTAGGATTCAAAGAGTCGCGGTCAGGGGAAGCCTCGGGATTCCCTCTGCAGGCGGCGCTGTGGAGGCTCAGGGGGGACAGGTTTTTGTACTCACAGTCTTAGAGTAGTCCTGGGGTCCCTCCTGAGGTGTTGGATCGCCACCAGCCGAGTCGGGGTCGCCGGGTGCAGTGTTGCAAGTCTCACGCTTCTTGCGGGGAGCTTGCAGGGTTCTTTAAAGCTGCTGGAAACAAAGTTGCAGCTTTTCTTGGAGCAGGTCCGCTGTCCTCGGGAGTTTCTTGTCTTTTCGAAGCAGGGGCAGTCCTCAGAGGATGTCGAGGTCGCTGGTCCCTTTGGAAGGCGTCGCTGGAGCAGGATCTTTGGAAGGCAGGAGACAGGCCGGTGAGTTTCTGGAGCCAAGGCAGTTGTCGTCTTCTGGTCTTCCTCTGCAGGGGTTTTTCAGCTAGGCAGTCCTTCTTCTTGTAGTTGCAGGAATCTAATTTTCTAGGGTTCAGGGTAGCCCTTAAATACTAAATTTAAGGGCGTGTTTAGATCTGGGGGGTTAGTAGCCAATGGCTACTAGCCCTGAGGGTGGGTACACCCTCTTTGTGCCTCTTCCCAAGGGGAGGGGGTCACAATCATATCCCTATTGGGGGAATCCTCCATCTGCAAGATGGAGGATTTCTAAAAGTTAGAGTCACTTCAGCTCAGGACACCTTAGGGGCTGTCCTGACTGGCCAGTGACTCCTCCTTGTTGCTTTCTTTGTTCCCTCCAGCCTTGCCGCCAAAAGTGGGGGCCGTGGCCGGAGGGGGCGGGCAACTCCACTAAGCTGGAGTGCCCTGCTGGGCTGTGACAAAGGGGTGAGCCTTTGAGGCTCACCGCCAGGTGTCACAGCTCCTGCCTGGGGGAGGTGTTAGCATCTCCACCCAGTGCAGGCTTTGTTACTGGCCTCAGAGTGACAAAGGCACTCTCCCCATGGGGCCAGCAACATGTCTCTAGTGTGGCAGGCTGCTGGAACCAGTCAGCCTACACAGATAGTTGGTTAAGTTTCAGGGGGCACCTCTAAGGTGCCCTCTGTGGTGTATTTTACAATAAAATGTACACTGGCATCAGTGTGCATTTATTGTGCTGAGAAGTTTGATACCAAACTTCCCAGTTTTCAGTGTAGCCATTATGGTGCTGTGGAGTTCGTGTAAAACAGACTCCCAGACCATATACTCTTATGGCTACCCTGTACTTACAATGTCTAAGGTTTTGTTTAGACACTGTAGGGGCACAGTGCTCATGCACTGGTACCCTCACCTATGGTATAGTGCACCCTGCCTTAGGGCTGTAAGGCCTGCTAGAGGGGTGTCTTACCTATACTGCATAGGCAGTGAGAGGCTGGCATGGCACCCTGAGGGGAGTGCCATGTCGACTTACTCATTTTGTTCTCACTAGCACACACAGGCTTGTAAGCAGTGTGTCTGTGCTGAGTGAGGGGTCTCTAGGGTGGCATAAGACATGCTGCAGCCCTTAGAGACCTTTCTTGGCATCAGGGCCCTTGGTACTAGAAGTACCAGTTACAAGGGACTTATCTGAATGCCAGGGTGTGCCAATTGTGGATACAATGGTACATTTTAGGTGAAGGAACACTGGTGCTGGGGCCTGGTTAGCAGGGTCCCAGCACCCTTCTCAGTCAAGTCAGCATCAGTATCAGGCAAAAAGTGGGGGGTAACTGCAACAGGGAGCCATTTCTTTACACAAGCCCCCCCAGCCTACAGGCCAGGAGACTCAGCCCAGGCTGGGAGAGTCTTCCTAGTCTGTCAGGCGAGGAAGAGTAGGAGAAATAGGCTGGTTAGTTGCAGGGCCTACTCTGCCTTACATCCTTCTGTTCAGGTCATTCCCTTTGGGGAACTGACCCACTTCCACAGTGATAGGACCTAGTCTGAATTGCCTCTTGTCTGCCTCTTCAATGTCTCCACCCATTCTTTCTATTTTGGTCTTAGAGGTATCCACCTCTGCTAATCTTATCTTGGCCAGGGTTACCCCTAGCTTACCTAAAGAGGTTACCCAGAGCTGGAGTAACCCCACCATGACCAATAGGGTCAGGGGGCCTAACTTGCTATTTGGCATGGGGTCAGACCACCATGCTAAGGATAGTGCAGCCATAAAGGCTAACACCCAGCAGAGGCCACTGACAGCTGTCAGTGCCCAGAACCACACCTTTAGCTCTTCACCTAAAAGGGAAGGGGCTAAGTTACAGGCTTCTTTGGGTTCAGGTGGCCTGTCTGCTGTATTAGAGTGGGGGGTTACCACATCTTGTAGTAAACACCCTTCTTCCACTCTTTCTTCTGTTAGCTGAGGAGCCACCCACTCAGGTTTAACAGTTGCCTGACTAGCCAGGACTTCTTGTGGGTCAGGTTGGACTTTATCAGGGCCATTTTTGGAGTTCTCCCCTACTGAAGCAGAATCTCCTTGGCTTGCTGTAACCTTGGCTAAAGGTTGTCCACCCTTCCTACTCTGTTTTCTTTTCTTCTTCTTCTGGGGCCTGCTTGCATTTACTGCAGAGGCAGGACTTCCAGAATCCTTGGGAGAGGACTGGCACTGGACCAGTTCCTCTCTTGGGCTCTGACTAACCTCTGGGTAGTCATTTCCAAGGAGACAATCAAGGGGGAGGTCTGTACTGACTACTACCCTTCTCCAGCTAAGAGTGCCACCCACTTCTATGGGCACTAAAGCCACAGGCCTCTTAGTGACCCTGTCTAGGCTAACTCTTACCCTGGCAGTCTCACCTGGGATGTACTGGTTTGAGAGCACCAGCCTGTCATGCACAATAGTGTGACTGGCACAAGTGTCTTTCAGGGCAGTGGTTGGGATTCCATTCACCAGTAGGTGGTGGAAGTGTCTACTTCCCTCTGGAATCTCCAACTCACCTGTTGGGCCCTGTTTCCAGTGGAAGGCTAGGAAGACCTCCTCATCTGAGGAGTCATCTCCCATGGCTACACTGGTTACCCCAGGAATTTTGTTCTGGGGTTTGTTTTTGGGACAAGAAGTGTCCTTGGTGTGGTGCCCAGACTGTTTACAGTTGTGGCACCATGCCTTAGTGGCATCCCAGTTCTTACCCTGGTACCCACCTTTGTTTTGGGTTGTGTCTTGGGGCCCACCCACCTGTTCTGGTTTTTGGGGGCCTACAGAGGACTCTTTTTCTTTGTTTCTAGTGTCACCCACTTTCTCCTGGGGAGTTTTTGTAACCCCTTTCTTTTGGTCACCCCCAGTGGAAGTTTTGGTTACCCTAGTCTTGACCCAGTGGTCTGCCTTCTTTCCCAATTCTTGGGGAGAAATTGGACCTAGGTCTACCAGATACTGATGCAACTTTTCATTGAAGCAGTTACTTAAAATGTGTTCTTTCATAAACAAATTATAAAGCCCAACATAGTCACACACTTCATTTCCAGTTAACCAACCATCCAGTGTTTTTACTGAGTAGTCTACAAAATCAACCCAGGTCTGGCTCGAGGTTTTTTGAGCCCCCCTGAATCTAATTCTATACTCCTCAGTGGAGAATCCAAAGCCCTCAATCAGGGTACCCTTCATGAGGTCATAAGATTCTGCATCTTTTCCAGAGAGTGTGAGGAGTCTATCCCTACACTTTCCAGTGAACATTTCCCAAAGGAGAGCACCCCAGTGAGATCTGTTCACTTTTCTGGTTACACAAGCCCTCTCAAAAGCTGTGAACCATTTGGTGATGTCATCACCAGCTTCATATTTTGTTACAATCCCTTTGGGGATTTTTAGGATGTCAGGAGAATCTCTGACCCTATTTAAGTTGCTGCCACCATCGATGGGACCTAGGCCCATCTCTTTTCTTTCCCTTTCTATGGCTAGGAGCTGCTTTTCCAAAGCCAATCTTTTGACCATCCTGGCTAACAGGGGGTCATCTTCACTGAGAGCATCCTCAGTGATTTCAGAAATGCTGGACCCTCCTGTGAGGGAAGCAACATTTCTGACTATCATTTTTGGAGACAGGGCTTGAGAGGCCCTGGTCTCCCTATTTAGGACTGGAAGGGGGGAATTGCCCTCCAAGTCACTAATTTCTTCCTCTGTGAAGTCATCCTCGGAGGGGTTGGCTTTTTCAAACTCTGCCAACAGCTCCTGGAGCTGAATTTTGGTAGGTCTGGAGCCAATGGTTATTTTCTTTATATTACAGAGAGACCTTAGCTCCCTCATCTTAAGATGGAGGTAAGGTGTGGTGTCGAGTTCCACCACATTCATCTCTGTATCAGACATTATTTTGCTAAAAGTTGGAAGACTTTTTAAAGAATCTAAAACTGTTTCTAGAATCTAATTTCAAACTTTTAACAAACTTTTAAACTCTAAAAGATAATGCTAAACAGGGACTTAACACATAAGGCCCTAGCAGGACTTTTAAGAATTTAGAAAAATTTCAAATTGCAAAAATTGAATTTCTAATGACAATTTTGGAATTTGTCGTGTGATCAGGTATTGGCTGAGTAGTCCAGCAAATGCAAAGTCTTGTACCCCACCGCTGATCCACCAATGTAGGAAGTTGGCTCTGTATGCACTATTTCAAAGTAAGGAATAGTATGCACAGAGTCCAAGGGTTCCCCTTAGAGGTAAGATAGTGGCAAAAAGAGATAATACTAATGCTCTATTTTGTGGTAGTGTGGTCGAGCAATAGGCTTATCCAAGGAGTAGTGTTAAGCATTTGTTGTACATACACATAGACAATAAATGAGGTACACACACTCAGAGACAAATCCAGCCAATAGGTTTTGTTATAGAAAAAATATCTTTTCTTAGTTTATTTTAAGAACCACAGGTTCAAATTTAACATGTAATATCTTGTTTGAAAGGTATTGCAGGTAAGTACATTAGGAACTTTGAATCATTTCAATTGCATGTATACTTTTCAAGTTATTCACAAATATATATTTAAAAAGTGGACACAGTGCAATTTTCACAGTTCCTGGGGGAGGTAAGTTTTTGGTAGTTTTACCAGGTAAGTAAGACACTTACAGGGTTCAGTTCTTGGTCCAAGGTAGCCCACCGTTAGGGGTTCAGAGCAACCCCAAAGTCACCACACCAGCAGCTCAGGGCCGGTCAGGTGCAGAGTTCAAAGTGGTGCCCAAAACACATAGGCTAGAATGGAGAGAAGGGGGTGCCCCGGTTCCGGTCTGCTTGCAGGTAAGTACCCGCGTCTTCGGAGGGCAGACCAGGGGGGTTTTGTAGGGCACCGGGGGGGACACAAGCCCACACAGAAATTTCACCCTCAGCAGCGCGGGGGCGGCCGGGTGCAGTGTAGAAACAAGCGTCGGGTTTGTACTGGAAGTCAATGGGAGATCTAGGGATCTCTTCAGCGCTGCAGGCAGGCAAGGGGGGGGGTTCCTCGGGGAAACCTCCACTTGGTCAAGGGAGAGGGACTCCTGGGGGTCACTCCTCCAGTGAAAGTCCGGTCCTTCAGGTCCTGGGGGCTGCGGGTGCAGGGTCTCTCCCAGGTGTCGGGACTTAGGATTCAAAGAGTCGCGGTCAGGGGAAGCCTCGGGATTCCCTCTGCAGGCGGCGCTGTGGGGGCTCAGGGGGGACAGGTTTTTGTACTCACAGTCTTAGAGTAGTCCTGGGGTCCCTCCTGAGGTGTTGGATCGCCACCAGCCGAGTCGGGGTCGCCGGGTGCAGTGTTGCAAGTCTCACGCTTCTTGCGGGGAGCTTGCAGGGTTCTTTAAAGCTGCTGGAAACAAAGTTGCAGCTTTTCTTGGAGCAGGTCCGCTGTCCTCTGGAGTTTCTTGTCTTTTCGAAGCAGGGGCAGTCCTCAGAGGATGTCGAGGTCGCTGGTCCCTTTGGAAGGCGTCGCTGGAGCAGGATCTTTGGAAGGCAGGAGACAGGCCGGTGAGTTTCTGGAGCCAAGGCAGTTGTCGTCTTCTGGTCTTCCTCTGCAGGGGTTTTTCAGCTAGGCAGTCCTTCTTCTTGTAGTTGCAGGAATCTAATTTTCTAGGGTTCAGGGTAGCCCTTAAATACTAAATTTAAGGGCGTGTTTAGGTCTGGGGGGTTAGTAGCCAATGGCTACTAGCCCTGAGGGTGGGTACACCCTCTTTGTGCCTCTTCCCAAGGGGAGGGGGTCACAATCCTAACCCTATTGGGGGAATCCTCCATCTGCAAGATGGAGGATTTCTAAAAGTTAGAGTCACTTCAGCTCAGGACACCTTAGGGGCTGTCCTGACTGGCCAGTGACTCCTCCTTGTTGCTTTCTTTGTTCCCTCCAGCCTTGCCGCCAAAAGTGGGGGCCGTGGCCGGAGGGGGCGGGCAACTCCACTAAGCTGGAGTGCCCTGCTGGGCTGTGACAAAGGGGTGAGCCTTTGAGGCTCACCGCCAGGTGTCACAGCTCCTGCCTGGGGGAGGTGTTAGCATCTCCACCCAGTGCAGGCTTTGTTACTGGCCTCAGAGTGACAAAGGCACTCTCCCCATGGGGCCAGCAACATGTCTCTAGTGTGGCAGGCTGCTGGAACCAGTCAGCCTACACAGATAGTTGGTTAAGTTTCAGGGGGCACCTCTAAGGTGCCCTCTGTGGTGTATTTTACAATAAAATGTACACTGGCATCAGTGTGCATTTATTGTGCTGAGAAGTTTGATACCAAACTTCCCAGTTTTCAGTGTAGCCATTATGGTGCTGTGGAGTTCGTGTAAAACAGACTCCCAGACCATATACTCTTATGGCTACCCTGTACTTACAATGTCTAAGGTTTTGTTTAGACACTGTAGGGGCACAGTGCTCATGCACTGGTACCCTCACCTATGGTATAGTGCACCCTGCCTTAGGGCTGTAAGGCCTGCTAGAGGGGTGTCTTACCTATACTGCATAGGCAGTGAGAGGCTGGCATGGCACCCTGAGGGGAGTGCCATGTCGACTTACTCATTTTGTTCTCACTAGCACACACAGGCTTGTAAGCAGTGTGTCTGTGCTGAGTGAGGGGTCTCTATGGTGGCATAAGACATGCTGCAGCCCTTAGAGACCTTTCTTGGCATCAGGGCCCTTGGTACTAGAAGTACCAGTTACAAGGGACTTATCTGAATGCCAGGGTGTGCCAATTGTGGATACAATGGTACATTTTAGGTGAAGGAACACTGGTGCTGGGGCCTGGTTAGCAGGGTCCCAGCACCCTTCTCAGTCAAGTCAGCATCAGTATCAGGCAAAAAGTGGGGGGTAACTGCAACAGGGAGCCATTTCTTTACAATCGTCCATACTAGTGTCAGGGGCCCCTTGGAGTGCCACGGTGTCCCTCATGGTCTTTTGTATGTCCTTCAGCACCCCTACGATGGTGCCCAGGGTGGAGCTGATGGTTCTGAGCTCCTCCCTGAACCCCAAATACTGGTCCTCCTGCAGGCGCTGGGTCTCCTGAAACTTGGCCAGGACCGTCGCCATCGTCTCCTGGGAGTGGTGGTATGCTCCCATGATGGAGGAGAGGGCCTCGTGGAGAGTGGGTTCCCTTGGCCTGTCCGCCCCCTGTCGCACAGCAGCCCTCCCAGTTCCCCTGTGTTCCTGTGCCTCCGTCCCCTGGACTGTGTGCCCACTACCACTGCCCCCAGGTCCCTGTTGTTGTTGGGGTGGTGGGTTATCCTGGGTTCCCTGTAGTGGTGGACACACCGCTGGTTGACGTGTCCTGGGTACGGAGGTATGGGCCCGCTGGGTGGGTGCTGTGCTGGTGTTACCAGAGGGTGGAAGGTCAGTGTTGGGCTGTGCCTGTGCAAGGGGAACCGACTGTCCCGAGGCCCACGATGGTCCGGGCTGGTCATCAGGATCCAGTAGGGCACAGCTGCTGTTGTCACTGTGGGCCTCTTCTGTGGGTGGAGTGGAGATGTCTGGACCCTCAGGTGTGGTGACGTTCCTTAGTGGTCCTGCAGGGATATGAGAGCATGATTATTGCTGGTGTGTGTTTAATGGTGTGCGATGGGTGGGTGTGCGTGTACCCCAGTGCAAGCATTCCTGTGTGTGGGTTTGTATGATGATGGTTAGGGGGTTGTTCTGGGTATGTGCAGTGAGCATGCTTTGGTGAGGGGTGACCATGCTTACTTGTGTCATGCAGGGCTTGGTGCTGGGATGAGTGGTTTGTGTTATTAGTACATTAGTGAGGATTTGAGGTGATAGGGGAGGGGGTGAGGGTGGGGTTGTGTGATAGCATGCAAGTAGGGTGGGGGATATGATAGTTAAGATTTGACTTACCAGTGTCCATTCCTCCAGCACTCCTCCGAGGCCCTCTGGATGCATGATGGTCAAGACTTGCTCCTCCCATGTTGTTAGTTGTTGGGGAGGAGGTGGGGGTCCGCCATCAGTCCGCTGTACGCGATGTTGTGCCTGGAGACCACAGAACGCACATTTCCCCGTAGGTCGTTCCACCTCTTCCTGATATCCTCCCGATTTCTTGGGTGCTGTCCCACTGCGTTGACCCTGTCGACGATTCTTTGCCATAGCTCCATCTTCCTGGCTATGGAGGTGTGCTGCACCTGTGAGCCAAATAGATGTGGCTCTACCCGTAGGATTTCCTCCACCATGACCCTGAGCTCCTCCTCGGAAAACCGGGGGTGTCTTTGGCGTGACATGGGGTGGTGTGGGTGATGTGTGGGGTGGTGTAAGTGTTGATGTGTGTGGTGATGTGTAGTGGTGTGTGGTGTTTTGTGCGTGGAATGTTGTATGGGTGATGGTGTTGTGTGCCTTTGTGTGGGGGGGCTCTCTATTGCTGTGCTCTCTGTCTCTCTGGCCTTCGTTCGTGAATTCTGGTCGTAGGGGTTTGTGGGTGATGTGGGTGTGTGTTTTATATTGAATTGGGTGTGTATGAGTGGTGTTTGTATGTGTGTCAGGTGTGTGTATTTGGAATTGTCCAATGTGGCGGTGCTTTGGAGATGTGTGTTTATTTTGAGCGTGGCGGTGTGTACCGCCAATGGAATACCGCGGTTGAAAGACCGCCGCGTGGATTCGTGGGTCGTGATAGCATGGGCGTGTTTCTGTTGGCGTGACGGTGGATGAATTGTTTTAGCCAGTTTAACACTGACCTTTGGTGTGGCGGAGTTGTGTGGGTGTCTGAATTTCGTCGGATTCTGAGATGTGTGTCATAATAGCTGTGGCGGAATTCCACGCCCTGCGGCGGTGTTTTGGCGGTCTTCTGCACGGCGGTAAGCGGCTTTTACCGCCAATGTTGTAATGACCCCCTAAGTCCACAAATGTAATAAACACCTGGGATCGCCTGATCCATTCCATTCAGCATGAAAGTCCATTTATTCTGAAACAAAAACACATGCTTACACTCACTCGTTCCCACAAACACATTGTCATAATATGACTTTGGTAGCGTAATGCAAAGCCTACCTACATGTTTTGCATCTAAAGCTAGCTTCCCTTGTTCCCTAATCCCGTTATTGCTATTACTAAGAAATGATCGCTGCTGTAAGCCCTTTTCTAATTTCCCCTTTAAAACCCTTCTTCTATCTTCGGTGTGATCTAGAAATCTCTTTTGTACAGACGTAAGCAAGCATGTCAAATTATTGCGCTGCGCATATGAAGCACTAATTGTCGTTCTAGGCTCTAAGAATCCCTTAATCAGCTTTATAGCAGAATACTTAGCTGCACAATTCAAATCTTCTATGATAGGCACATAAGAGAACACTAAATCATAGTTCGAATAAAAATATTGCCCTTCTTCTTGATTATAGAAACGTGTTAGTAGCAAACTACAACTAATCCTGTATGTTAATGGCAAGCTGTGATATGTAACTCCCTCTTGGACTGAAAGAGGAATTTGTGTACACACATAACAAGCCTTTGCATCCATAGTGTAAACATACTCACTTAGCAAGCGATAGAAAACATTAGTAGACAACTCCCCTTTTGTATTAGTTTCATCATGCAAATATTTTGTATCTTGCTCAAACTTATCCCACAATGTTAGTGTAGCAGTCTCAAAAACTGAGGCATTGTTAGCTTCACTCTCATCCACCAAACCCATTTCTACAAACAAGGCTATAATGAATGTCACACACACAACACCCAAAGCAATACCCAAATATTTACAGCGCTTATTCCCCTCAACGTCATCTCCTGACCTAGGCATGATCTGTAAAGAATCAGAAAGTAAAGTACTACAAACGTAATCAACTAATAGGAGAAAGGTTAATAACTCTTTTCTCCACAAAGCTTATGCAAAATTCTCTCTTCAGCAAGTATTTACAGCCTTTTCATTCACTCCCAGGGTCTTTTGTCAATCCATTTAGCAGCTTGTCACAATCAGTTCTCAAAGTCAATTCAGGTTAACAGTGTCACATCCGATAATTTATCATCTCTTTTCTCAGGTTTCCCTTTATTCAGTTTCAACTTAACACAGTCTCTTTTATTTATAGCCGACTTCAGGTACCGTAATATTGACCTGGAACTTCACGATCAAAAGAGAATGCCAAGAAATCTTGTTGCCATTCAGCTGAGGTTGCATAAATCCATTCAGGACCTGCGCATCTTCTGTTTGCTATTCTCTTTCTTTTCAACTTGCGGTCACCCTGTAATTCTCCTTCACTCAGATCTTCTTTCCTTGTGGTATCGACCTCTTCCTCTATTGTTTCATTAATGACCACTTTCCCTTTTTCAGCTTGCAACTCTGGCCACTTATCTCCTCTCAGTGTTCTTTTACTGTTTGGCTTTTCAGGTTGCTGTTCAATGCCCTCCTCTTGTGCTATGGTGTTTTCTCTTGGTGGGTCTGCAAGCGGCTCAGGAGGAGTCTGAACACTTTGACTGTCGTCTGCCTCAACTCCTTCGCCTTCTGGGTCTGTCAGGAGTTCAACTTCAAACCCATATCCGTCTGCTTCTGGGAGAACCTCTCTTTGGGTCGGTCCTCCTGGTGCCTCGGTTGAGATAGGCTCACAGTCACCCGTCTGGATCTTGTTTGCTGTTTGAGTGACCAAGCCATCCTCAACGGGCTCTCCTCCAGTCTCAGTTCCCCTTTGATTACTCTCCGGCCCTGAGACTTGCTTTTCTGTAGCTGTTGTTTTCGACAACTCAAGTTCCTCATCAGTTGGACACGTCACCTTCTTTGTGTGACTGCCACGGATCCTTTTGGAATTCCCGCACATTTCACAGCAGTAGTAGTTGTCAGTATCACTTGATACAGCCCCTTCCAACGTGGCTCCAAACAGGACTTCCTCACGTGTTTCTTGACAACAACCCAGTCACCGGCTTTCAGATTGTGACCTGGATCATTTATCGGTGGCAGTGTGGTTGCTTCCACCTGGTGAGAAAAAGAGCGTACCACGTCAGCCAGACCCTTGCAGTAGTCCAACACCATATCATCAGTGATATTCACAAGAGCATTTGCAGGCACTGCGGGCAATTTCATAGCTCGGCCCATGAGAATTTCATGAGGAGACAGTCCTGTTTTCTTGTTAGGTGTATTTCTCATTGACATTAGCACTAAGGGCAATGCATCTGGCCATTTCAGATTTGTAGCTGCGCAAAATTTTGCCATTCTCGACTTCAAGGTACCATTCATCTGCTCCACTAGTCCTGAGGCTTCAGGATGGTAGCTACAATGCAATATCTGTTCAATGTTCAGTGCAGCACACAAGAGCTTAACCACCTCATTGTTGAAGTGACTTCCTCTATCTGATTCTAAAGAGATCGGAAACCCGAAACGTGGTATCAATTCCCTAAGCAGCAACTTCGCTACTGTGAGACTGTCATTCCTACGTGTAGGGTAAGCTTCAATCCAATGACTAAAGATGCACACAATCACCAACACGTATCTCAGACCTCCACACACCGGCATCTCAATAAAATCCATCTGCATCCTGCTAAATGGACCTTCAGCTCTCCCAATGTGGCTCAAATTCACCACGGTCCCTTTCCCCGCATTCATCTGCTGACAGATGATGCACCTGTGACAGATTATTTCGTCAGCTTGTCTGAATTTTGGATTGAACCAATCGATTTTGAGCAACCTGATCATGGCGTCTCTCCCAATATGTGCTTGACCATGGTAAAACCTTGCAAACTGTGACAAGAGACTGTTTGGCAAAACAATTTTCCCCTCCTCTGAAACCCACAAATCATCAGGTCTTTGTACACATTGCATTTTAAGCCCAGAACGTTTCTCTTCTCTGCTGGCACGTCCCTGCAACAATTTTAATTCTTCTATCCTGTCCACCACCCTCAATGCATAGCCTGTGCATGTCTCATTTTCGGTTTCAGGTAACAATTACCACTGATCTTTGAACGATATACAGTTCAATGCACAAAACCTCACAACTTGATCTGCATATCCGTTTTCCATTGACACAAAGTCTTGTGATTTCACATGAGCGCTGCATTTCACCACGGCAAGAGGTAACTGAATCACATGCAACAACTTCTTAATTCTTTCACCATTTTTCACTGGAGAGCCAGAGGAGGTCATGAAACCCCTCTGTGACCATAGCTGGCCAAAATCATGGACAATTCCAAATCTGTATCTGCTGTAAGTATAGATAGTCACTTTTAGTTTGTCAGCGGCATGGCATGCCCTAGTAAGAGCAACCAATTCAGCCACTTGAGCAGAATACACTCTCTCAAGCCAAGATGCTTCCAGGATACCGGTGATCGTACACACAGTGTATCCGGCTCTCAGTACTCCTACTAAGTCTCTCAGGCATGAACCATCAACAAAGATAATGTAATCATTTTCCTCCAATTGAGTATCTTTAATGTCAGGTCTCGGTTTGGTGCACAGTTCTGTTACCTCAAGACAATCATATTCTACTTCCTCAGCATCATCAACATATGTATTCTCATTAGGAAGCAAAGTTGCCGGGTTTAACACGGTACAGCGTTTCAATTATATATTAGGTGACCCCAATATAATTGTTTCATATTTTGTTAGATGAGCATTTGTCATGTGCTTCGTCTTGGTTCGGGTGAGTAGTATTTCGACTGAGTGAGGGACCATAACTGTTAAGGGATGTCCCATCACTATACCTTCACATTGAGTGAGGCTTTGACCAACTGCTGCAACTGCACGCAGACAACCCAGTAAGGCAGCTGCAACTGGGTCCAAAGTAGCTGAAAAATATGCTACCAGGCGGTTTGCACCTCCATGGACCTGTGTCAGGACAGACAAAGAACAAGCATCACGTTCATGACAAAAACAGTACAAAAGGCTTTGTGTAGTCAGGCATACCTAAAGCTGGAGCCCTGCACATGCACTCTCTCAGTTCAATTAATGCCCTCATCTTTTTCTCGGACATAGTTAGGGTATCTGGGCCATCCTTAGCCTCCTTGACAGTCAACCTCACCAAAGGTTTAGAGATAATTGAGAAGTTGGGAATCCACTGGCGGCAGTAGCCCACCATTCCCAAAAACATCCTAATGTCTCTCTTGGATGTCGGGGGACTCATCTGTAATATGGCTGTCACTCTTTCTTTGGATATTCTACTCGACCCCTTCTCAATCATGTGGCCCAAGTACTTCACCTCTTTCTGACAGTACTGCAGCTTCTTTGGGGACAGTTTATGTCCGTTCTTTCCCAAATGATTCAGTAAGGCAATAGTATCATACCTGCAATCATCTTTTGTTTTGGATGCATTCAACAAATCATCAATGTACTGCACTAAAGTCGAATTCAAAAGCAGTTTCAATGATTCCAAGTCCTTCTTCAATATCTGATTGAAGATGGAAGGCGATTCTGAAAACCCTTGGGGAATTCGACACCAACTGTAAACCTTGTCCAGGAATTTGAAACTGAAGAGAAATTGGCTGTCCTCATGAAGAGGAACAGAAAAGAACGCTTGAGACAGGTCCACGACTGTGAACCATTCTGCATCACATGGAACCTGGAACATGATCACGGCTGGATTTGGCAGCATGTGGCAGCATTTTACCACTATCTCATTAATTTTTCTCAGGTCTTGGACAATTCAAACTTTCCCACAAGGCTTTCTCAATCTCATTATTGGCGAATTACATGGGCTGCTCATCACTTCTTTTAAGACCCCTTGCTTCACAAAGTCTGCAATTATCTGCGTCACCTGTATGAGGACATCTTGTGCCATGTGGTAATGCGGTACCTGGGGAAACACGGCATTTGGCTTCACCTCTAACTTGACTTGTTCCACTCCTTTTATCAGTCCCACTTCCTTTCCTGTCAAGTCCCACACCTTCTCTGTGACTGTTCCCTGTAATTCGGTTGGCAAATCGGTCACTGTGAACATTGGAAAAAGGCTTATGAAAGGGTTCTCCTCATCTGTGGTCTCCGTCTCTGGTTCTGAGATCTGACCATCGTCCCCTTCATCATCACTGTTTGTCTGCACCTCAATTCCTTCATTGGAACAGGTGATTGAACATCTTGTCTTGCACAGCAAGTCTCTCCGCAGTAGGGACACAGGACTTGAATCACAGACTACAAACCTATGTAATCCCTGAAAGGTACCAATCTTGACTTGAACCGAAGCTGTAATTGGATTAGTGAGGAGCTGATTTGCTACTCCTACCACCTTTATAGAACGCCCTGAAAGCGGTAATTTCAGAACTTCTGCACTTCTGACTGTAGAACGTGTAGCTCCTGTGTCAACCAGTAACGAAACCTTGTGACCCATCACCTTTCCCTGCACATAAGGGCCCCTCTGATCTACTTCTAGGGACGCTGCAAGCCTGCAATCCTCACTATCCGAACAGTCATCTGACCATTCAACGTTTATTCCATTCTCACCACGCAATGGGAACTGTTGTACTGCATTATTTTGACTCATGGTTTGACCTGTGACCTGTTGAGGAAGCACCACCTGTTGCTGTCCCATCGGAGCTAAAGGCAACTGCATTTGCTGTCTAGGTACCACTGGAATCTGCTGTTGTATTTGCTGCACCTGTGCTGGTTGAACACGTTGCATTTGCATTTGCTGCAGGGGCTGGAGACCCTGCATCTGAACCATATTATTCTGGAAATTCGGGTTTGAACCACTCATTCTTGGGCCCCTCACAATTTGAAATGCACTGACATCACTGCTTTGTTGAACAACACCATCCTGCACCATCATTGGACATTCCCGTTTCCAGTGTCCATACCCCTGCACACATGGCATGGTGACATCTTTTTCATCTCTTGCACGTCATTTTGAACCACTACAGTATTCAAGTCTGGACCACGGTTGACATAACCTCCCCGACCTCTGCCTCTTGTTTGCGGCTGAAACATTCCGTTTCCTTGTGGTTGCTGCACCATCTGCTGTACTCCCTTTCCCTGCATCCCTGCTTGAGCTGCCTTAATTTGCATCACCATCCCCTTCTCTTTCAGCTTTCTCTGCTTCAACTCAATCTCATCACTACAGTATTTCGCGTACTCTAATACCTCATCAATCGGCTTTGCTTGCCAACAGATCAAATGATTCTTAATCATTTTACTAATCTCTGGTCTTAATCCTTCAATGAACCTGAACACAAGATGATTCATGTCTCTTGGTTCTATGACCTCTGTGCCACTATAGTGTTTGAACGCCTTTAACAACCTCTCATAGTAAGCATGTATTTACAAGTTCCCTTTCTTTCCTGTGTTTCGGCTTCTTGAGGTATTGCCGGAAACATCCTAACTCCATCTATAATTTCCCTTCTCCACATCTTAGTCTCACTATCCCATCTAGCCTCCGCTAGAGTTTTTTCTGCTTTCCTCATTCTCCTCTTGAATTTCTGTTGCCTCTGTCGCATGGCCATTAAATCCCAAATTGCTAACGCCTCAAACTGAGCTGGTCTCGGAGGCGGCTTTTGCTCATATAACGCTTTCCGCAAATTCTCTAGAACCCCTATGTTAAAGGTTCCATTCTCTGGAAATGCCAAACACCCATCTTTCTCTGTTAATTTGCACCATCGCTTTAGCCAAAGACATGGCGCGACTCCCTTCTCCCCCATTACGGCAGAAGCCGGAGTATCCTCTGGTGGTGTAGGTTCCCCCACACTCGCTGTAATGTACGCATCTCCCCACAAAGCACTCTTTAAAGCCTTAAAAAACGTAATTTTTGCATTTTTTAAATTTTGTTTGTGACTGAATCAGGACTTTAATTCCCAGAACACTCTTCGCCTACCTTCTCAACCAATTGCCTCTCACGTACGGCTGCCAATCCGTGCGCGACCTTTCTCGCTAGCTGACCTGTCCCAGAGCGGCTCCAACGACGTCACACTCACACACACTGTGGCTGACAAAGTCTTGCGGCTTGTCTTCCTCACTCTAAATCCAAACAAAACTAATGCAATATATTGCGAGCACCTTAACAACAAACTCAAATTTGACGGTTTACTACAGGAAGGGTAACACAATTGCTTAAGAACTTTACAGAGATTTCACTTGAAGCCTCGGCCGCTACTCTCTCCTTCTCAGATCCCGCACTCGCAAGCAAAATTTGACCCGCAAATGTCACTCTCGACTTGTCAATGGCTCGTCCTAGTGCTCTTTAGAACTTGCCTAATCTCCATCGAAGGTTTTCACTCCCACACTTTGACGAAACTTGATTTGTCAACCATGCCCGATTGACCTATTAAACCGCACAAATTACAACATAAACCAAGTGTCTCGTACACTTCTCAAAATACTCCAGAGTCTTAGACCACGGCGGGTCCGTACATTACCAACATCCACATGGCCAATTTTTTTTTAGCACAAAGCGCCACACTCACATGAAGTTCGCCGACTTCCCTACTCTCATACTGCAGAGTACGCCCACTCCTACTAAAACATTGGCTGGCCTAAATTCTCCCGAACCTCAAAATTCACCTGCGATATGCATAAGCTGAGCAAGCGCAAATTCCACGTCACTCATACCTGTCACTAGAAATCCGAGAACATACCCAACTCACTTCAGCAAGCTCTGAGATTCCGGGAAAGTCATTTGGGACTTAGGGGCACATCATCTTTGGAAAACACTTCTAAAACAAAGGTCCCTCGTCCGAGGGCCCCAAAAGGCCTAAACCGTCCACTGCTACCAGAACTGATAACATGTCCCGTCTCAGATAATTTACTTGTCTGGGACTCGTTTTAGGCCAATGAATCTTTTGACCCTGATTTAAGACACCTTAGGACGAGACAACTAATCTGCATATAAATCACTAGGTCAATAATTTTCTCCTTACCCAAAATGTCAAGGTAAACCAATCTAGATAAATGCATTAATAAAGTTTGATCACACCATGACCTTTCAACCATGAATAACCACACAAACATTAGTAAGATTTAAGTTATTTTATTCCCTATTGGTTACACTCTACTAGCAAGTTTATTAGTCTCAGAACCATAAAACACATTAGCACTGTCACGATATGGAAACTCGAATAAGATTTCATCAAAGCAAAGATCAAGAACATTAGAACAAAGCACGACGTCAACATGGATTAATCTTAGCAGAGTATAATTAGTGCATTATTCAACAAAGCATTAATTCAGTCATTTGTCTATTTGCATCTGTTTTAGTGAACTCCTTAACTAACCTTGAATTAGCATTAACATGTTGGACTTCATGCAAAACAATTTAGCAACACGAATTTAGAAAACATCTTAACTATGGTCTCTATCAAAGAAGCAGTTGGTACCTAGAAAGGAAAGGCAAACAGACAATTACAATTTCATTATCATATAGTTACCCTCCGTAATGGGTCAGCATACAGAGTCAGTCTTCGTACTCAGGACATCAGTTGGTTCGCCATCAGCCAGGAAACACGGCAAAGTTCAGCAAGACCGGGCAATAAGGGACACCTCCCTCATAAAGAGGAAAGTATAGAACGGGCAAGGCAAGGGTAAGGATGGTTTGAAGAATCAAACAGCAAAGTCAGAGTGACAAAGTGGCTAGGTGATAGCAAAAAGCATGTAATGGCTGATTTCTCCTTGTGTCACAGGATTATATGAATCTTGTTCTACAGTCCACTAATTTCCAATTGGGCAAATTTTGGTGCATCATTATCTCCATCCAATAATTAGGTAGTCACCTCATTAGGATTGTCACTTTAGAACAGTTCTCACGTAGTTTATTGGCTCCTGTAATTTACGTCTCCAATGGGTAGAATTTTAGGTACAAACTTTTATTCTCTCAGGCTCAGTCAGTAGTTCCATTGTCTTTACCAGTTCAGGCGACCTTGTACCTGTTGCAAGTTTACACTGTTGCATTCAGCAAGAATGTCTCCTTGAGCAAGTCGAGTCTCATGAGAAAGAATTTACTACGATTACACACATCTTCTAGCTTCTGGAAAAGTACGGCTACATGTCCTTCAGCAAGTCAGCACATCGCACGTTAGAAAAACACATTTAATATGAGACCGGCAGCTAGGCCCCAACTCATGCTAACTAAGGCCTAGTTATTAATTTTTAGCAAAGTCTTAACATATAACTCTTAATGCTAGTACAAATCATACATTAGTACATTAATAATTCATCATTAGTCAATTTCATTTATCATCGTATATATTGGTGGCCACTCCCCATGGGCACATTTCAAACACGCGTTTAGTAAAATACAGCAATACAATTTCTATGCGGCATCATTAGGCATTACTTTGCAAACATTTCATGTTAATTTTGATTATAATAACTACACTCCAACAAACTGCAAGTGGCAATGGAATTGGATTCATACAACAAGTACTTCATTGTTTCTCCCTTGCCATTCCCCTCTCCCAGGACCTAATTCTAAGCGCGTGTGGTTCTAATACAAAAGATAGTAGGCTTCAGGGAGACCGGGCCTATTTGCTTGGATTTCAGGTATAGCTTCTGTAGCAATACTTTCCCAGACATAATAAAAAAATGGATCCAGCAGGCTGGCCCCTGAATCAGGTAAAAGAGAGCATACAGACAGAAGTCAGAACCACTAAGGCTGAAATAGCTATTTTGATAAATAGATGAATCAGTTGCAAAGTACGACTGTTTTAGCCCCTCCTATCATGGAGAGCATTATATTAGGTACCTTGGTGCCTTTCAACCCATAGAATAATAAGCTGTTTTAGCTCAATGCCAAGAACATTTCATGAAAAGGTTTCTGCAGTTTACCATTAATGTGTTCCAGCACTTTTTGGACACAGGAGACTGGGAACTTGGAGGAGAATCCACACAGGGTAGTAGAAAATCCACACTCACTCCCGAAAGACTACTCTTCTCAGGCTGTCATATACATCCCCCATTACTAGAGGACCAGCATAAGTAGGCACATTTCTGGGTCAATACGGGGAAAACAGGTATTTTGCCCCCCCACGTATAGAGTTCCTTTGTCTGGCAACAGCGGATGGTGCCACTCTTATCTTTTCACTATGGTGTGCTCTCTTCACCCCTCAAGTTTCCTTACTCCTTGTTTGTTATTACCACCTTGTTATCTTATTGTCAGTCTGTCTTCTTGTCTAGTCCTTTTCTTTCCAAGTGCAGTGTAGGTATTCCATATTCAGTCCCTGTGTGAGATATGGAAATGTCAGGGACTAGTTACAGCGTCCCCTCTACTTATACCAGGTAGGTCCTTGTTCCAGTTGCCCTCAAGGGGGAGATGGAGAGACTGGCCTCAACATCAACACTTTTGAACACTTTGTTCATGACAGATTGTCAGATGCATTAAAGATGGAGTCTGTGGCCAATGTTACGTTTTATGTTATGTTGATTTGTACAGTGCACTAGTAACCCATGAGGGTATCCAGGCGCGTGTGCTGGGGTGTAGGCATGCCACCCGCCACATTGTTTGAAGAGCCAGGACTTCAACATCTTGCGAAACTCTAGCAGCAAAGACGAGGCTCTGGTGTGCTGTGGGAGGTTGTTCCACGTTTTGGGTCCTATGTAAAAACATGAGCCACCTCCTGTTCTGCATTTTAGAATGCATTTTAGAATGAGGGGGGTGTGTGTGACTGAGTGTGAGGCTGACCATAGGTGTCTCAATGGGTTGTGAAAGTATATGCGGCTGTTGTGGTAAGCGAGTCCCATGCTGTGTAGGGCTTTGTAGGTGTGCCTGAGGAGTTTAAATTAGCTATGTGTGTGGATGGAGAGCCAGTATTGTTTGCAAAAGTGATGCAAGATGTGTGTGCTGTGAGGAAGATTGAGTATGAGCCTTACAACTGCATTCCATATGGCCTGAAGTCAGTTCAAGAGATGTTTTGAGATTTCGGCATACAGTGCATTTCCATAGTCGAGTCGGCTTACGATGAGTGTTTGGGTGACAGTACTCCTGGTGTTGTGCTAGAACCACTTTACAAGTCTTTGAGCATTCTTAGAATGTGGAAGCAAGTGGGGCTTACTGCGTTGACCTGTGAGATCATGTTGAGCTTGTTCTCAAGGATGATCACCAGATTTCTGGTGTGGTTGGTGAGTGCTGGAGTGCATCCAAGTTCTGCCGGGCACCAGGAGTTATCCCAAGGGGAGTTCTTATTTTTCTTCAAAAACCACTACTCCAGTCTTGTAGTAGTTCAATTTCAATCAGTTTGTTCTTATCCATTCTGTCACAAGGGTTATGCAGTTGAAGTTGGTTCTGATGGTGGGGGTCTATTGGTTGTCGTGCCTTGCAAGCAATGGCACATGCGATTCATAAGATCCAAGATGATGTTGAGGTCACTTGTCAAAAGTGACGTTTTCAGCAGTTAATCGCTGAGGTAACCTGGACAGATGAACCTGCAGCAGCCTCACTTGCAACATTCCAAAGATCATTCCCATCAGTAACATTTTAGCACAGAGCATTTTAATTCCTGGTGCAGACTCTCACCAATCAAGGAACACCTTCCACCTTGTCATCATAGACTGTGATGCTTTGAGATGCCTTTACCATGCATGACTTCACCACACAGCCTTTGCCATGCAGGTCTTTGCCATGCAGATGCCTTTACCATGCATGCTTTTACGACATAGATGCCATTACCATGCAAGGTAAGTATATTTAAGGTAAGATATGTGTATATATATATGTGTGTTTGTATATATCATTTTATTTTAATATTCCATTTATTTTTTATTGGATAGAACCCTCCACTCCTTCCTCCCTTTTTCTTTAAATTTACTCCTAACCGGCCTCTACAACTACCCACCCCTAAACCTTAAAATTATCTTTACCACCCTTGACCACCACCCACCCCTAAATCCTAAAATTACCCATACCTCTCTTCACTACTACCCACCCCCAAACCCTAAAAAACTATCCGGAACTAGATAAGAAACAATTATTTTCTAAAGTTCCCCTATAAAAAAAAGAACAGAATGATCTATTGTGGAACGATCAAACTCTATTAATTCTGGACAGAGATCTTTAACTAAAGATTTTGAAAATATGCCATGACTCCCTTGCAATAGATCGAAATGACTCAAAACGTGTTTACTTATTTTGGTGGCCTTCCCTAAGAAATGACATAGATGGCTATAATAAATAGGCAAAGGCTAAACCCTGCAGATTGAAAATGGGGGACTGTCACAGCCTCTTTCTATCCCCAACAACCTTAGTCACAAATTTCTATAGATTTAGTCACAGGATTACCTCCACCAGAAGGAAAAACAGTGCTTCTTGTTGTGATGAGCTGTTTTACTAAGAGTGGTCATTTCAATACCCTTGACAAGATGACTTCTGCCCCTGGATTGGCCTTAATGTTTTTGAAATGAATAATAAGGCTGCATGGAATACCTTTTGTTATCATAACAGATAGAGACTCTCAGTTTATTGACAAACCACTATATTCTCCTTTTGTTGTTGCACTGGGTTTCAACCTTCCATTTGGCCACTCATGCTTTCACCTACTGCGGGTCTGTCAGTGCACGCTCTCCTATAAGAGATAAATATAATGCAAAGTTCCGCTTTACAGCATTTAAGAATGGCTACAAAATTGAAGATAAACATTGCACCCTTTGTATTGACCACACAGTTGGGCAAAATGTTTGACTGTCCACAGATTACCCCAAGATTCCAGGGATAAAGTTTGTTTCCAGGTTTGTTGGTCCGTTTCCAATCATAAAATTGGGACAGTAGCAATTAGGAGCCATAGGAGCCATACTTGATCAATGAAAGATTTACTTTGCTGTTCATGTGTCTTGAGTCAAGAAAGCTCATTTATCTGCTTCTGGCATGCCTCCCATCCCTATGGTTTACGAAACCTCTGAATATGAGCAGATAAAGTTTCAAAAATGCAAACAGTTGTTATTTACTCACATGTGATCACATCTGCAAGCCTGGAGCCTTATCTGGCACTATTGCAAGTTTTATTTAACAAGGTTGAGTCTGGGTATTATTAATTTTTATATGCCTTCCATGTCCAGGGGTCTTGGCTCAGGACACTCCCAAAATGCCAATGTGATAATATTGCCATACAAACCACGGTGCACTTAATGCTATCCTGTACATTTCCTAAAAGTCCATACAAAAAGTTTGTATGTACTATTTTAAAATCTGAAAATATTAGGCAACACCAGCTGGCACTAATAATTCTACAGCAACTTGGCTCTGTTGAACTATGTGTGGCCATTATGAATTATATCATACGTGCCCTGAACATTAGGCGTAACTATTTGAATTCACGTGTACTGAAGTAGTGTTTTATAATGCGATTGTATTGTTTTTTAAATCCTGAAAATTTGATAATGTTTTTATGATGTGGTTATTTAATTACTGCCGTTTTATGGTCTGAATTAGACTGAAATAGCCAGAGGCCTTTCTGGACTCTGGTTGATGCTAAGGTCAATTTCAGTATTTGGTAGATTGGAAACTGTATGAAATGTATGACAATTTATGAGCACCAGCTTAATCTGTCCATTACCTTAGACTGCTCTCAGAGTTTCAAACTAAATTCGTGTCCAAACTTAAGACCAGAAAAAGGGGGTACTGTCAGATTCCAAGATATGCTTGGACACAGGGACGATGGACTTGGAAGAGATGGCACAGTTGCACAGGACATTGTAAACCACGTCCTCAAACTCAGAAGAATACATTTCCCATATTCACATGCACAGCCCCTTCTACCATCCAGGTGTTTCACCCCTCCCTGTATAGTATTCCCTTTTCTGGCAACAACAATTATCGTGACTCTTCCCTTTTCACTGCATTTAACATTCAGCTTGGTTTGCACCTTCAACTTTGCTGTTTTTTCCTTTGTACAGGTCTCTTTGGTGCCCTTACCTTCAGGTTCCTGACTCTTTACTTTCTTGTCAGGTTGGCTCCTTGTCTAGGCCTCCTTTCTCCCAGTACAGCACATTTCATCCTCGGATCCTATGTGGGGTCGGTGGTACACTGGGGCTAGTTATACCGTTCCCTCAGTTTGCACCAGGAATTTCCTTCACTCCATTACTTTTAAAACATATCATATTCTATGTAGCTGCCGTTTAGTAATTGTGTTCTCTCACCCTCAGATTGAGTCCTTCGTAATTTGAACTGCCAGGAACCCTCTCAGTGGGACAAAGGGCAAGCAGGAACTACTGGGCCCAAATGTGGGAGTTGAAGGCCTTTTACTCAGGATCTCCCGGGGCCTGACCCACTATGGCCCAGATTTATACTTTTACAAGCAAAACTGCATGGCATTGCCACTGGGGCCAGCGCCATGCAGGGGGCCTCAAGTCATGGCCCCTAAGTGTGAAAAAAATAAAAATATACTTACCAGGACTTATCTGGAATGGATCCCCCATCCTGTGGTATCCCTCTGGTGTGGGTGGGTGGGGATCTGGGTAGGGGTGTCCCTAGGGCCAGGGAAGGGCACCTGTGGGCTCTTTCCATGGTCTCTGACCATGGAAATATGCTTACAGGTCCCTTAACGCCTGCCCATACCCAGGTGCCATTATTTAAGGCCCCCACCCCATGCTGGATTTGAGCACAGGCAGATAAATATGGCGCTAAGGCCATATCGTCCCTTTCTGGTCAGGAACGCCTACCTTGCATCTCATTGACGCAAGGTAGGTTTTCCCATCCAGAAAACGACGTTAACGCCATTACTTTGGCGCTAGAAGTGTCTAGCGCCAAAGTATAAATATGGAGTTAGGTTTGCGCTGAATTAGCGTAAAGAAATGACGCTAATTCAGCGCAAACCGAGTATAAATATTGGCCTATGTGTCCTGAGCAACTGGTCCAAGTTGACTCTCAGTAGTAGTGTGGATCGAGCAGTCTAAGGCTTCTTGGAGAGAGAGGTAGATGTAGGGGATGAACACAGGCTCATAACTTAAAATAAGTGCAATAGGAGCAATACATGATTGCCCAATCAAAAACGTGCTTGTATGAAAAAAAGGTTTTCTTGATAACCAATTTATTGAATTTTCACAGCAATGCAACCACACAGTTGGTAAGATAAGACATAATCCATCAGGTCACAATATAGCCAGGAAAAATGTAAATGTCACAGTTAAAAAGTGGCTGAGAGGAACCAGGATTAGCATACACAAAATAATGTAATGCATGTAATCGATCACCCCAGATGACACAACCACCTTCCCCACACATGGTTGTGCTTTGTTGGGCAGCCCATTGCTTCAAACACAGGTTTTTCTTGTTGCAAACACCAGTCCACCCCTTCCACCACATCACTATCTCCCGGTGAGCCGGGTTCTTCCATTGTGCTGCTATGTCGTGTTTCGCCACTAGAGTGGCCATGCCTAAAAACACTTGGGCCCATATTTATGGATAGTTAAGGTCGCCTTAGCACCATTTATTTTGGTGCTAAAACAGCACTAACCTAACTCCATATTTATATTTTGACGCTAGACCTGTCTAGCGTCAAAATATTGGAGTTAGCGCCATGTGAAGGATGCGCAAGCCCACCTTGCGTCAATGAAATACAAGGTAGGCATTCCGGTCCTAAACATGATGCTAGCCCCAAAGCGACATATTTACCTCCTGGTGCAGAAATGATGGGCGGATGGGAGGCGGACCTATATAATGGCGATAAGCTCGCTTAACACCATTATCTAACGCCTGGGTCAAACCAGGTGTTAGAGTGCAGGTAGGCCCATTTCCATGGTGAAACACCATGGAATGGGCAAAAAGATGCCCACCCCAAGCCCCAGCAACACCACCACCCACACCACAGGGACACTACAGGAGAAGGGACCCCATCCCAGGTAAGTTTAGGTGAGTATATTTCTTTTTTTTTTTAAGTGCCATTGGGCCCCCTGTCTGGCACTGGGTAATTTGGATTTGACCAGGGAACACTGGTCCTCTGTGGTGGGCATTGGGGTGGTGGGCATGACTCCTTTTTTGGCTGCTTGTGCGTCAGTAAATGGCGCTTGGCTGACTCGCAGCAAAACCTTTCCCTCTAACCACCCTAACGTCATTTCTGACCCACTATCACCATTCCCCCTAACGCCATCCCCCCCGGCTAGCCATTCCTTAGTGCCATCATGCGCCATTACAGAAATATGGAGCACAGATGGCTTCAAGGAACGGCGTTAGCCAGCATAGAGAAAAATGACACACAACTGAGTTAGCGCAATTGTGCACCATTTTTCATAAATATGGGCCTTTGTCTGCTCTAGAGCCCCCCCACACCATCCAGGACACTAAGCAGTAAACTTAGTTGGGAGAGTTCCAACTCCCACCTCAGCACCTCCGAGAGCTCTGGTATTCTGGTCCTCCAGTATCGCTGGATCAAGGGCAGGACCATATCATATAATAAATATCTGCAGGGGTGTCAGAGTAGCGGTGACAGACGGGCTTGGGAAGGAATCCTGAATGATGTAGTCTAGCTGGGGTGAGACAGGCACACTGTAGGTAGTAAGTTTGAATCCAACACAGCCTAGCAGAGATGGTGATGGTATGGGAGGCCATCAGGGCATCACGCCAATCATCATCCTCAAGGGGGCCCAACCAGCTCTCCCAAAGCTCTCGAAGATGGACTAGTGTACTGAGGGTGTTGAAGACCAGGGTGCGGTAAATTTGTGATATTCGTCCTTTACCCAGGGCTCCCATAAGGAGTTTAGCTTCCAGAGGGCTGATTTGAGGGAGGGAGGTCTCCCAGGGTACATGGACATAAATGGGCATGTCTCAGTTGCAAATATTTGTTAAATTGGGAAAAGGTGAGTGCATAGGTGTGCTGAAGCTCTTGGAAGGAGCGTATGTGTGTCCCACACCATATATCCCCAATTTGTCTTATGCCATCTCATCTCCCAAAGCCCTCTAAAGTGAGCATCTCCTGCAGCCATGTGCCATGCCGCAAGGGATTCTGAAGGGTAAGCTTGGTGTCCAAGTGGATGTGTTGGAGGGATGCTCTCCAAGCAAGAAAAACTAGGTAAATCACCATAGGAACAGCAGTGGAGACGGGGGCCCATACAGCATGGAAATAACCCATGAATATCCCAACAACACTAGTTCTAGTCGAAATGCTGGGTCAGACTACCCTCCATACAGCCAATTATTGATCACCAGGAGTTGGGAGGCAAGGTAATATTGGTAGAGGTTGGTCATCCCCAGACCCCCAACGTACAGAGTACTCTGTCAGTGCTGAAGGGCTAAAGGGGGTTGAGATTTGTGCCAAAGAAATGACATCGCTAGGCTGTCCATCTCACAGAACAAGTGGCGGGGTATGAATATGGGGAGGTTTTGAAAGATGCAGAGAAGGCGCAGCAGCACCATCATTTTACAGAAGGCGATCCTGCCCATCACGGTCAACAAGAGGGATTGCCAGATCGGTCTTTGCCTTCTGCACCAGGGGTCCACGATTGAGAGACAAGGTGAGTTCAGGGTGAAGTGTTAGCCAAATGCCAAGATAGTGAAAACTGAGATGGCACACACGAATACCAGTCTGCCATGCCACGTAGTCTTGAGATGGTGCTAAGGACACAAGGACCAATTTGGCCTAATTGACATGCAAGCCGTAAGGTTCTACGAAGATCTGAACGATCCAGAGGCATCGGGGACTAAACACAGCGGGGTCTGACAGGAAAAGTAGGACATCATCAGTGTGGAGTGCAATACGGTCCTCATGATCACTATCCCACTACCATCCTCGTATCTAGGCATTGCAGCGAATAAGTTGCGCGAGCGGTTCAATCGCCAGAGCGAAGATTAGGGGGGACAGAGGGCAGCACTGCCTCATCCCTCGATGGATGGGGAAGGGGTCAGAGAATACTCTGTGGATCAAGACCCAGGCAGAAGGGTCAGAGTAAAGTACACAGACTAGACTTTGAAAACAGGGACCAAGACCAGCCCACTCCAGCGCATATACTAGGTAAGACCAGTCCACTGTATTGAAGGCCTTCTCAAAATCAATACGGAGCAAGGCCAAATTGGGTGAGAGTGACTGACGGTGTGCCAGCGCACATGAAGGCGGCGGAGGCAGTGCTCTGTGCTTCTATTTGGCATAAAGCCACATTGGTCTGGGTGAATAGGGTTGCGGAGCACCTGTTTAAGTCAAGTGGCCAGTATTGTGGCATATATCTTGACCTCACTGTTAAGGGGGGAGATCGGACAGTAATCAGCACAGGAGGTTGACGGATGCTGGGTTTTCAGAATGACCAAGAGTGTGCCCGTGTCCATCTTGGTGGGAAGGCACCAGTCTTCGCCACCTCTCCGTAGAGGGCAAAGAGATGAGGCATCAGGGTACCCCTAAATTTGGTAGAATATTCTGTAGAAAACCCATATGGTGTGGGGGGTAATCCACAGGCTACATCTGGCCACTCCTACCTGTTCAACTGATAGTGGTTGGTCCAGCATCTGGGCCTCAGAATGGGATAGACGTGAATGGGGCACTTCCTGTAGGAAGTGAACACCCGGTTCTGCAGCCACTCTAAGAGTTGCTGCATTAAGACTACTGTAGTATCTGGCAAATGTTTGTGCAATATTATGGGGAGTGTAGTGGCTGTGTCCTTCTGTGTCAAGAATTTCCAGTATTATCTTATTCTCCAGTGGGTGAGAGGCAAGCTGGTACAGCATTTTGCTGTTTTTGTCTCTCCATCCATAGGCCCAGGCCGTCAAGGTCGGTCACATCTGTTTCGCGACTTCAAGTGGCAAAAGACGGATCTCCTCGCACACCAAGTCAATTTCCAGGAGATGTCACTGGGGTTATCTGAGCACAGTTGTGATTACAGCCATAGGGCCCAGGCTTCCAATTGAATAATGTGGTGTGGTTGGGTCTATTCCTTTTCCCTGATGCACCTTTTGGCTACCCCTGAATAGTGTCCTTACTAGCCACCCACAAGGTGCTGGACGAATCATCATCCTGCACATATTAATCGTCTTGAATATACCAGGCATAGAGATGCCACATGGGATGAGAGCCACTTGTTGAAGAGTCTATATGCAGGAGGAGAGGAGCGTGGTCAGAGATACCGCATGGGAGGATTTGGATCTGAGACACTTCCCGGCAGTCAGGGGCAGGCTTAAATATAAAGTCTATTTGAGATTGAGTGTGGTACGCAGCAGAGATGTGAGTGATTTGGGGCTGCTGAGGGTTCGATACCTGCCATACGTCACACAGAACATGAGGGAGGTACAGTCTGAGAGATGCCGGACATTAGACTGATGAGAGATGGAGGGGATGCCCTTGACGTCCAGTACTGGGGCCACAATGGCATTGAAGTCTCCACTAATCACCAACAGCACTCTGGATAGCTCACTGAGGAAAGCATCTAGGGTCATCGGGGTGTGTAGGCACAGACAAGATTGATCGTACGTACTCTCACCCTTCCGGTAAGGGAAAGGAAGTGGCCTTGAGGGTCTCTTTCTTCCCTGATGACAGTGATAGTCAGGAGAAGTGAGCAGCGCAGCTGAATCACCACTCTTTGATAGCCGCGGGCATATCCAGAATGAAAGATTCTGTCGTACCCATGGAATGCTAGAAACAGACAATGGTTCCCTGGTAAGTGTGTTACCTGCAAAAATAGGATGGTGGGGAGAAATCGATGTGCATACTTCAGGACTGCCATATGCTTCACCCGGTCGAGCAGCCCGTTAATATTCCAGAAGAGGACCTGTAGAGGCCCTATGTTAGGGAATGCAAATGCCATCTAATGGGATAAGTGGCAACCGATCCCGAGCAGACTGACTGTCCGGGGGTCTGGTCAATGCATATGGACTGTGATTGTCCATGGTGAGATATAGGGGATGCCACATAGGTGGAGTACTAAGTGTGGTATTGGTCAAAAACATGAACAAAAACAAACGTTAGTACAATATGACCAAAACATTTCACTTCCCCATTCCCTCAACTTTTCTCCTTACCCCATACTTCCACCCCAGAAGTATCTGTTGCCAGGGGGGCGTGGCTGAATGCTGTAGCGGATGGCTGTGAATTTCTGAGCTCTTGGCCGGTGAGCCCTCATCCACCTGCATCCTGTCTAATATACCAGCCTGGGGGCCCCAAAAATAAGCCCCCCATGCCATGAACCCTGCGAAGATGATTGTGGTACATCTCACCCCTTGCCACCACTGCACAGCATAGAAATTCCCTGCATCGGCTTGGGACCATGCA
This sequence comes from Pleurodeles waltl, assembly GCF_031143425.1. Taxonomy (NCBI): domain Eukaryota; kingdom Metazoa; phylum Chordata; class Amphibia; order Caudata; family Salamandridae; genus Pleurodeles; species Pleurodeles waltl. Next base: position 403,203,785 of record NC_090437.1, read on the forward strand.
AGCCGTGGCATCTAAGATGGTGCCTGACTGCAAGCTCTGAGTAACAACATGAATGTACCTCAGCGGACGTGGTGCATGACCAATGCCGAGTGACAGCAGGGCCCTAGCACAGGGGCAGATGCGTTGTAGAGGAGCAAGTGCACAAGAGCTGCTGTGGGGCCATCGGTGAGCGGAGACACAGGAGAGTCCGCTGGGCTGTGAAAGAAAGAAGCGTGGCCTAAGACCCCCTCCTCCAGTGCCGCTGACCTAGGATGGGGGACGAGATACGCCCGCAAGCTCTGACCTCGCTTCACACAGTGTTCTGGTGCCAGGGCCTTCCGGCCTGAAGAGAACTGCGACGAGATGGAGGATGCTGCAGAAGTTGAGGAGGCTGCTGAGGTGTTGGTGGGTGGGCACAACTGCAGCAGCCCCGGAGTGGGCAATAGGAGAGGCAGGAGGCCCCGTATCTGCATGGAGGCCGATTGAGCACCCAAAGCCTCCCTCAGCCCTGAACACCAAGCAGACTCAAATGGCTTTGCAGGCTCATAAAAGGCCCTGAAATTAACTCTCACCATGGCACATAATGCAACGACGCTGAGCAACAGAGGGGGAATTGAATGAGGAGGCTTGACAATGCGACCTGACTTGCTATGCTTCCTGCCTGACTTGTGGTATCCTACCAATTACATTGAATGGCATATACTGGGGACAGGAATGGTGCAGCAGACACCTGAGCGAGAATACCTACCTGCTAGCAGCCACTAAAAATAGAGCATCGGGTGCCACAACTTGTGGAACATCATTAGGGCTAACAGGGAGGCTTACTTCTACTGCACTTACATTGTAGCATGATACAGCCCACTACCCCTAATTTAGCTGCTAATCCTGGTGCAGGGTCCTGACACATGCATGCAACTGCTGTCACTTAGCAACAAAGATCCGGCTTGTGATGGCATTGGGAGGTTGCAGTCCAGTAACACTGATGTAGTCTGAATCTGTACCTAATTCCACTCTCAGTGTGATTTCCCCCCACTACTATCGCTCAGTGAGAAGCAAGAGAGACCACATAGCCATCTATACATTACTATTGGCATTTCCTCCCACTCTTGATTACACCCCAACCCATCTGAGAGGTCAGTGGAGAATAATGACAGTTTGGGGCAGGGCTGTTTCCGACACTGCATGCATATTGTCAACTGACCTACTAGAGGTGAGTCTAACCACATACTACGCAACTGTATCAATACGATGAGCTGAGAGCCCACAATAATGGACTGGTGGGCATCTCTTTGCTACCTGGCTGCGGATCTCTTCTTCCCTCACTGCCACAATGGGAATGTCAACCAAGAAAAGGGAACTAGATGCAGACATCAGACCCATGGAGATGGTGGCTCCCAGCGAGTTGGGAGGAGACAGAACAACATCTATGCATGGACCCCAGCAGACCCCTACTCTACAGGGCATTCTACAGGACATCACCTTATTCGGAGAGGCATTAGAAACCAACATTGACACTTTGGGAATTTAACATCGGTCCAATTGAGCAAATACTACACTATGGCACAGGTCACCTGTCCGCGATGCTCCCAACAGGAGGCCGACCTACAACATGGCCTTGTCCAGTATTACACCAATATTGGTTAAGCGTCCACAATACCCTGAAGGATGTGGTAGAAATACCTGACCTCTTCACATGGGAGGCCTGCACTCTTGGCATTTTCAAACGCAAAAAAACACATAAAGTGTGATCTCACTTCCTGATGCTATCAGTCCTATTGGCAGTCCATGCGATCACCCTACACTGGCGGTCCTCGGGCCAGCCTCCGGTGGAGGCATGGAGGAGAGCCGTATGCAAGTGGGGGGCTTTGGAAAAGGATATTCTACCCAAGGAGGAGATGCAGGAGCCCCCCCAACTCCCCTTTGCTTTCCGTTGGGCGGCGATCCTTGCTCACTTCCATCAGGGCACAAGCGATGATAACATGCAATTGTGAGGAAGGGCAGCCTCCATGCTTTCCTCCCACCCCCCTCCAGACCCCAGACGCGGGGCTAGCCTCCAGACGCTGATGGGTGCCCGTGGGCCCTTGTGGAAGTCTGTCCCTCCCCTTCCTTGCTTCTCACCCCTTATCCACTGTTACATCATAGCCAGTGCCACCTGATGTCCATCACAACATAAGACACTAGGAGTATTTTCCACAGCCGCAACACTTCCCCTCCCTCCCTCCCTTGTTTTCCACAGTTATACTTCCTTCGGGCATACAGTTCCCTATTCTACAAGCCTTGCAGTTGGGCACAGCAGAGACACAAACTATTAAAAGTTGTAGGTTTATTTGCCACACCTCATTCACTCAAAAGTGCAAATGACTCTTGCTGATCCTTTGTAAAATGATGTGTAATGTGGACTGTAAGGAACCAGGCGATATCAGTATATGCCATACACTCTTTTTAATGTTATTCTGAAATAAAATAAAACTTTTTAAAAAAATAGACATTTTGGTAGTTGACTTGGGCCTTCTTAGAGGTGACCACCAATGCCTCACAGAGCAGGTCTCTGCGACAGAACGCTTGATAGAGGATATCACCTTTGATACATCCAGAATACAGATCTGCCTTACGGAATTAGAGGCAAAGGTCCGTACTCTTGAAACAGCGCAGAGGACAGTGAAAAGGAGGTCACACAAGAACAATATCAGGGTGATAGGTATTTCAGATGTACGGAGGGTGATGACAAGGTGGTATTTCTGGAATGTTGGCTAAGAGAAGAGGTGGCGCCAACGGTTTTATCCTCCTTCTAAGTCCTTGAATGGGTGCACAGAGTCCTCACTCAACTGCCACTACTAGGAGCCCCAACACGGCCAATAGTCATGCGCCTGCTGCATTACAGAGACGGTGGCCATATCATGACACAGGCTAGTACAAAGAGCAACTTAATGCTTGCGAACAGTAAAGTCCTGCTCTTTCCGAACTTCATGAGGGACATACGCAGGCTGATATAACTGTGGGCTATGGGGGGGATCGTAGCAATGGACAAATTCTTAACTCTATCGGGGCCCAGGCTAAAAGCCCTATGCTGATATATAGAGGCACGGTGGGGACTGTGCTGGTGTGGAGTTAGATCTCCACATAAAGTTGGTAAGCCAGTGTTATGTGGGCACTCCCATGAATGGATGTTGTATGCTACTATGTTTGGATGAGTAGAGTTGAACTGCTTGTCCTGGAGATAGGGAGTTGGGCTGATTGTTTTTTAGTTTACAGAGGGAAATGGTTGTACTGTGCTTTAGTCGTCAACGTTGGTACTGGATGGAGAGGGTCATTCCGGAGTGTTTGGTGGTTGTATGCCCAACAAAATACTGATGTCTATTGTCACTTCTACGTATCATGGTATCCCCTGTGATGTATAAATATTACTTGGAAGATCCAGGGATACATTCCATGCTTAAATGACACAAAGAATTCTCACACATAACACGGCAGGGAATCCAGATTGCACTGCTCCAGGAGACATATTAATGCCAAAGGAGGACTCGCTCTTGACTGTAGGTAGAGGGGCCAAATATACTATTCCACATAATCCACATACGCAAGAGGAGTCCTATTATGGATCAGAGCACGGGTCCCTTTCTAATGTACTGGTCAATTGATCAACCTACAGTGTAGATATATTGTTATAACAGGGAGATTAGATGGACGAGACGTCACCATAGGCAGCATCTTTGGCTCCAACATAGACCAGCTGACATTCTTTTCCACTCTATCCAGGGTCCTAGCCCTACACCTTGTCCATTACACTGGGAGGAGACTACAAATGTGTTGCAGACCCAACCATGGACCAAACGCACCCCCCTTTGCATGACTCCCCGATCTATAGAGGAGCCCGTTCGTTCTCTGCTCGGCAGAAGGAATGGGGTCTTCGTCATTCTTCTCGTCCCTATATGACCTTCATGTACACCTTGACACAATACTATGTTCCCCAGATGTCCATGAGACGGTGATGCTGACTGAGTACCTAATTAGAACGATCTCGAACCAAAACGCCCTCTTGATGGGACTGCTTTGGAGCAGACCTAGGCCCTCTATCCCTATATGGCGCCTGTGACCCAAGTCTCTGGAAGACCCAGTGTTTCGTGACATCCGCGGGACCACCATAGATTCTTACTTTGAGGAAAATACTGGCACTGCATTATCGTTACTGATAGAGTGGGAGGCATTTAAGAACATAATCAGGGGGTGAGACAGACACTACTCTACGATATAAAACCTGCAGAGATAGAACTGAGGGCCCTTGAATGGCAGCGACCAGATCACCCAAAGTTCCAAGCCGAGCTTTTAGAGGCCAGAGAGAAGGCAGCGGTGGAGGTGGAGTGTCTCCCATGCTTCGACCACTAAAATTACATGATTCAGGGACATGCTGAACGTGACAGAACAGGGGCACTATTAGTGTGGTTGGCAAATCCAGCTAAACATGGCTTGTGATTGCCGAGCTGACATTCTCCAGTGGGGAAAGGATATACAAACAGAATGATATCAATGCGTTTTTTTGGTCATACTACTCTGCCCTATATCGCTGCACTGACATTGCAGGAGTGGAAGCCCTAGATGAATTCTTATTGGAAGTGAACCTTCCTATGCTGCCACCACACACTACTGAGAATCTCAGCAAACAAATCACACTTCCTGAAATAAGGGCCGCTATAAACAGATGGGCGGGAAAAAAACACCAGGTACCAATGGCTTCCAAGTGGAGTTTTACTTGAGTTTTGCCCCTCAATTAGCTGATCTTTACCTTGATGCCAAAACCGGGAGTATCCTCACGCTGTCTAATAGGAAAGCCCTAATAGGGCCTCTACTGAAACAGGAAAAGGAGGCCACAGACTTAGCTTCTTAGCGCCCTCTATCGATGTTGAAAATCAAGCAGAATCTTGGCCTCCAGATTGTGCCAACACATGCTTACCCTAATTTATAGAGACCAATCTAGGTTTATCACAGGACGTAATATGGTCCTTAGCATCAGATGACTTCTGACGATACTGGAGGCGGACACTTATGATAAGACTAAGGTGGTGATTTTCGCCATCAATATCGAAAAGGCGTTTTGATAGCCTTGAGTGGCCGTACTTGCATGAAGTTATGAAGCGCTGTGGGCTGGGAGGCGAGTTTGTGGCCTGGACAAACCTTTTACACATGAGCACGCAGGCAAGGGTTCACACGAGCAGAATTATCTCAGATAAGGGTGACTCCGGTGATGGAATACGTGTGGGGTACCACAAACATCATATTGCACTCTACACCAATGACCTCCTCCTTTTCCTTCACAATATCAATGGGGCTCTTACAGGGGCCCGGGCCTTGCCGGAGGTCTTTGGGAATTTTTCAGGCCTACAAGTTAATTGACAAAAATCCTGTACATTCCCAACTGCACCCTCATGAGGACCGGAGCTGAACATAGGGCCCTTGCTTTGGAAGCCCCAGTGTTTGTCATACTTGCAATTGTGAGTTTACCATAACCTGGAAGATTTGCTGGAGTGCATTGTGGGAAAGGTTATCCAGGGGCTCCGGGCTAGCACTGAAGTTTGGAGGGCACTTCTGCTATCAGTGGTGGGCCGAGGCGTTCTATTAAAAATGGTAGCATTACCACACCAGATCTACTTCTTTGTATACTTACCGGTTTGGATCCCACAGTCTTGGTTCAGGGTCCAAGACACAATCACAACAGGGTTCCCATGGGGCCCAGCCTGCAGGAGAATAGCATTGTCCCTGCTCAGAAGAACTGTGACGGAACGGGGCCTAGCCATTCCACACTTTAAATCGTATTATCTAGTGAACTAACTGCAGTGGTTGACCCAGTGGATAGCAAGGCGGCTATCACCTGATAGAAAAACTCACATTGGTACCCCAGACATAAGGAGGATGGCTGACTCCTTCTTCGCCCGCAATCCCCATCCGCCGTGGACCCTATGGCGATTTCGGTGGCACACCGCCGCTATGAGAATCATTGCATTTGCAGAACAAAAATTAAACTACCCTACTCCCCTGATATTCTGATGCGTTTTTTATTAGTGCTTCAACATGATGGTGACTGGCGATGAATATCCAATTTGGCAACAGCAGGAGCAACAATGATGGCTACCATATATGAAGCAGAGACCCTTTTGTCCTTTGTGGACTTCCAAGAACACTATGTGCTGGCCCCGGGACAGTTCCTCCTACATCGGGTGGTAATGACAACGCTCCATCAGCATTGGAAGCCAGGCCTAGTACAGCCGCCACACTCTGAGGTCTGCCAATGTTTGGTTACTGCCCCCCTGGAACATTTAAGGCAGTCACCTGCTTATACAGATGTTAGCGACGTGAACTCTTGACCCCCTTAATGGCTCTTAAATTGTGTTGGAAGACCTGGGAAGCCTTATTGTGAACAAGGATTGGGAGCACATCCTAGAGCTCATACCTAAGGTGTCACCCAACGCCCAGTTTAAGCTTATCAAATTTATTTTACATACTACATAGGGCATATCGTACTCCTGGTAAAATTAGCAGATACTTCGGTCAGGAAGATACTAAATGCTCCTGGTGCTGTATGCCCCTAGCTGAGTTTAGCTATATATTTTGGAGCTGTAAGTCCCTACTCAAATACTGGGAGGGTATCACTAGGACACTGACATTGATTTTTGCACAGGAGGTTCCATGCGCCCCAGGACATTGCATACTTGGTTGGTTCCCTCACTCTACTAAAACAAAAATCACAAGCCAATTCCAAGATTTAGCGTTCATCATAGCTAAGATGGAAATAACCAGATGCTGGAAGAACCCTCAAGGTCCACTCTTGAGTGCTGGAGGCAAGAACTGCTGAAGTGGGTGGGATATGAGAGTGTGATCAAACTGCAGGAAGCTAGGAAGGGGCAGGGGTCGCTGAATGGGGCCACAGCCTGGAAGGCCTTGATAACAGTGCTTGACCTACAGGATTCACAATCAACGGATGATGAAAGTTCATCTCCTTAAATAGCGATCCCTAGAAGCACAAGGGCCAAGGGAAATGCATGCTGCTACAGCTTGGGTGAATGTGTTAGACCCTTCTAGGTTCCCTCCTTCGACTGATGACCCCCCTAAGAACACTCTCTCCTTTATGGCATGAGACTAAATAGCTAAACCACTAGATTGACAATAGGCACAGTGGGGGGGAGGAAGGGGAGAGGCAAAGTTCTTAGAACACTTTAGACTTTCACTGCATGGTAACTGAGGGGAGCGAGAGATGTTTTACAAGTGTAATGTGAGGGCTATTGGAATATAGCCTCTTTTAAAAATTCCTGCTATGTTAGCCTTACATTTTTCAATGTCAGATATGCATACATTTTGCTATATATTCCTTCATAACGGCTGACTGGTCTGCAAACATGTTCCTCACTTGACTGTGGATTGTGCATTTTTATGGCAAAATTAAATAAACTTTGTTTAAAAAAAAGAAGCATCTGTCGCCCTCAAACTGATAACTGAAATAGAGCACAACTTGTAATCGGGACGGGAGTGGTGGACCCCTTCATTCTGTAGGATCAAGAGCAACTCCAGGACTTAAGGCAAGTATGAATCAAATATTTACAGTGGACAAGTATTTCCAAGGATTCGGACTCCCTCCATATCAAATAGTAGAGCTTTGTGACAAGTCTGTATCTTCTGCTCATGCCTCCAGCGGGGGGACCTCAGGAGCCAGAGAGGAGCCTGCCGCGGTGGAAGGCAAAAAGACAGGTAGAGCTGGCAGTGTTGGTTCACGCATCACCGGAGTTGGTTATGGTGAGTCGTCCCTCTTCACACTACGTCTTCTGCAGAAGTGGGTGCGACACCCTTTCGGCTTATAAGTCTGTTCAGTCCCAGCCGATCTGGAGCAGTCAGGCTCCAGGGCAGGTGGGTCTCATCGATGAAACTCCGGTGGCGAGCAAAGCAAACGATGCCCTCTGAAGATTTAGGATGCCTGGCGCAGACAAGGAACCGGCATGCAAGTGCACCAAGTCACAAAGTTTGGTTAACGCCACCACTGCAAAACGTCTCAAGCACTCATGGCTCACCTTTTATAAGAAGTAGGCGGAGAAGAGATATTAGATGTACATCGTCGATGAGGGGCCTCAGGGTAGTATGCAGCTCGATTCTCTGTGTGTCCTCTCCGTCTGGCCCTTGTGCACCATTTTGTAGTAGGAAGAACCTGGCATCTGCTTCAAGGCCCCCAACTTTGCCACACATCCCCAACTAAGGCCACAGTCACAGCGTAGGCGGTATGATGCCAGCAGGTGGAGCACCAGTGGGTCCTACAATGATCCTACCCATGAAATACCAGGGTTGCAGAAGGATACCTCATGATGTGCCCCTGCAGGGCTGTAGAGCCAACCACCCTGCCCTACCCAACATGGCATCTCGTGCAGCCAGGGAGCAATCGATATGGGCAAGTGTGCAATATAAGATGGGCCCAGTTGTGATACAGGCCTCTGGCGGCACTTGCGTGGCATGATGGAAGGGATGAGTGATGGCCCAAGGGTCACCACGACACCACACGGGTGTGTGCATTCGTGGGGCTGCTCCAGCACCTCTTGGCTAGGCACAATCCCTCAGGGCCAGCACTGCTGCAACTGTCAGGCTCCAAGGGTTGCCATCCTCCCAAATCCATAGCCAGCACCCCACACAGGACAGGCATCGAGGGGTTCACCTGCAGCACAGGGGGGCGTCCCAGCGGCTCTTATTTGGTGGCAGGTATCTGGGCCGAAGAGGCAGAGTGTAGTGTTCACCCTTCTCAGGGGGTTCGGCAGTGCCGCACAGTAGGCCAGGTAGGATCCAGAATTTCTTTTTGGCAACTCGCTCTGATCTCCAGTTCAGTGTCGGGAGGTGGGATGGATGAGTCCAAGCTCCGAGGCAGCCCAAAGCACACGGTAGCAGCAATTGTACCTCCTTCCTTCTTCCTTGTTGGGTTGGAGGACTTGTTACGGTGCAGGGCATACAGAGCGGCAAAGCGTTACATGGCGGCCACTATGGTATCAGGGCTGACTGCTCAGATCTCAGCGGGGGGAGAGAATTTTGCCTCAGAAGCTAGGCAATTGGGTATCAGGGGGGGTCCAGACCCCCGCAGCACTCTAAGGGGGAGGAAGGATGCCGTAGAGTTACATGGATGGAAGTGAATGATGTAGGGGTTCGGGGCACTCTTAAAGTGTGAACGCCATATTGACGCTCCAAGCCACATGCCCAGGTGTATCTATATATACAAACACAAAGTAAAATATGGCATACACAAACTCTCTGAGTCCCACTTCCCTCTCACTAACAGTAATGGAAACTCTTCGTTCATTAACCCATTCTGTGCCCAGGACATCATGGTTATGTCCTGAGGCACAGTGCTCGTGTGCCCAGGAGGTAACCATTATGTCCTGGGCACAGAGCCCAGAGGGAGCGCTAGCGCTTCCTCTGTGGGGTTCCCCCCCACCCTCCCAAGGCAGGGATGGAAGGGGAAGCCCTTCCCCTTCCACCCCCAACCCCCTGTGACGTCAGCGCGCAATCGCGCGCTGACAATCACAGAGGCCTCCTCCCATCGCGCTGGGAAGAGAAATGCAAATTCTATTATTAGGCCGATCTGCTCCCGGGGGGGGCAGAAACCTCTAGGCACCAGGGATAATTCTTTGTTTTGTTTTTGTTTTTTTTGTTTTTTTTAGAAGTGGGGGGCGACCCCTTAGACAAGGGTCGCTCCCCTAGGGGGCAAATTATATTTAGGCCATTTCTGCCCCCCTTGGGAGAAGATTGGCCTATTTTTATGAGGCAAATCTGCCCCCAAGGGGGACAGAAACCACTAGACACCAGGGAGTTTTTTTTTTCTTCGTGAATTTCACGCAAGGGGAGCGACCCCTTAAGCAAGGGTTGTTCCCCTGGGGTGCAAATTAATTTTAGGCCATTTCTGCCCCCCTGGGGGGCAGATCAGCCTATTTTAATTAGACCGATCTGCCCCCAAGGGGGGAAGAAACCACTAGGCACCAGGGATTTTTTTGTTGTTGTTGTTTTACAGATGGTGAGCGACCCCTTAGACAAGGGTGGCTCCCCTGGAGGGGCAAATTGTATTTAGGCCGCAGATCGGCCGATTTTAGGTCAATCTGCCACCAAGGGGGGCAGAAACCACTAGGCACCAGGGATTTTTTTTTGCGCCAATGTCATGCAAGGGGAGCGACCCCATAGGCAAGGGTCGCTTCCCGGGGGGTTTGAAGGGGTGGGGGGGCAATTTATTTTAGGCCATTTCTGCCCCCCTGGGGGGCAGATCAGCCTATTTTAATTAGACCGATCTGCCCCCAAGGGGGGAAGAAACCACTAGGCACCAGGGATTTTTTTGTTGTTGTTGTTTTACAGATGGTGAGCGACCCCTTAGACAAGGGTGGCTCCCCTGGAGGGGCAAATTGTATTTAGGCCGCAGATCGGCCGATTTTAGGTCAATCTGCCACCAAGGGGGGCAGAAACAACTAGGCACCGGGGATCTTTTTTTTGTGCCAATGTCACGCAAGGGGAGCGACCCCGTAGGCAAGGGTCGCTCTCCTGGGAGGCAAATTGTATTTAGACCATTTCTGCCCACCTTGGGGGCAGATCGGCCAATTTTTGTTAGGCCAATCTGCCCCCATGGGGGCAGAAACCACTTAGGCACCAGGAATTGGTGTGTGTGTATGCATGTGTTTTCTTTAGGGAGGCAGCCCCTTAGGTAAGGGTCACTCCCCATGGGGGCACATTACTGTTGGCCATATATGCCCCCCACTGGGTGCAGATGGGCCTATTTTTGGAAGGCCCATCTGCCCCCAGGGGGGGGCAGAAAGCCCACCAGAGGCCAGGGAAGTTTTTTTTCCAAAGATAAGAGGGTGGGGGTATGGCCATACCCCCACCCCAAATAAATGGGGCCAAAGTTGGTCTGCCCACTAGTGGGCAGATGGGGCAATTACCCCTGATTCACACCCCAGGGGGGCAGAAAGTCTACTAGATGCCAGGGAATAAAAAAATAAAAAAAATATTGGGGTGGTGGCTACCAACCAGTATGGGCCTGGTTACGCCCCCATCTCAACTGAAGGGGGTAACAGTCTTTCAGCTCTCCCCCACACTGTAAAACATCTTATCCCACAGCAAGCAAGAAGACATTTGATTATTTTGTGTTTTAATTTTACATTTGGGCCATGAGAACTTGGCTTACTCTCAAAATCGTCCCACTTGGAATGGTGAGGGCTGCGCTTTATGGACTTTGGGACTCTGCCATGTAGAAAAATCCACAAGACCTAGACACATCTGAAAACTAAACATCTGGGTGATTCCAGGGTTGTGTGTTTCACATGCACCCGCACCATTTTTGTACCCACAATCCCATGCTAACCTCCAACTTTGCTGGAAATCACACATTTTTCCCACGTTTTTGTGATGGAACCTTCCGGAATCTGCAGGAATCCACAAAATTCCTACCACCCAGCATTGTCTCATCTATACCGATAAAAATTCTGCTGCACTTGTCAGCCTAAAAATGTTTTTTTTGCAAACTGCCCTCTTGGACCCCTTTGTTCCCCCTCAATTTCGACATGTTTTTGGCTCTTCCCTTTCACAAGCACTTGGCCCACCTACACAAATGAGGTATAATTTTTACCGGGAGACTGAAGGGAACATTGGGTGGTATGAAATGTGTCCCAGTGCGGTGATCCCACACAGAAATGTGGGACAAATTTGATTTTTTAGCTAAATTTGAGGTTTGCTGAGGATTGTGGGTAAGAAAACATTGGGGGATCCACGCAAGTCACACCTCACATGACTCCCTCGGGTGTCTAGTTTTCAGAAATGTCTGGGTTTGGTAGGTTTCCCTAGAAGGCTGCTGAGCCCAGGACCAAAAACGCAGGTGCCCCCCTGCAAAAACAGGTAGTTTTGTATTTGATAATTTTGATGTGTCCAGATAGTGTTTTGGGGCATTTCCTTTCGTGGGCGCTAGCCACCCACACAAGTGAGGTACCATTTCTATCGGGAGACTTGGGGGAACGCTGGGTGTAAGGACATTTGTGGCTCCTCTCTGATTCCAGAACTTTCTGTCACGGAAATGTGAGGAAAAAGTGTTTTTTGGGCCAAATTTTGAGGTTTGCAAAGGATTCTGGGTAACAGAACCTGGTCAGAGTCCCACAAGTTACCCCATTTTGGATTCCCCTAGGTGTCTAGTTTTCAAAAATGTGCTGGTTTACTAGGTTTCCCCAGGTGCCGGCTGAGCTAGAGGCCAAAATCCACAGGTAGGCACTTTGTAAAAAACACCTCTGTTCTCTGTGAAAAAATGTGATCTGTCCATGTTGTGTTTTGAGCCATTTCCTTACGTGGGCGCTAGGCCTACCCATACAAGTGAGGGACCATTTTTATTGGGAGACTTGGGGGAACGCTGGGTGGAAGGAAATTTAGTGACTTCTCTCAGATTCCAGAACTTTCTATCACCGAAATGAGAGGAAAAGTGTTTTTTTGGTCAAATATTGAGGTTTGCAAAGGATTCTGGGTAACAGAACCTGGTCAGATCCCCACAAGTCACCCCATCTTGATTCCCCTAGGTGTCTAGTTTTCCAAAATGTGCTGGTTGGCTAGGTTGCCCCACGTGCCAACTGAGCTGGAGGCCAAAATCCACATGTAGGCACTTTCCAAAAAACACCTCTGTTTTCTGTGAAAAAATGTGATGTGTCCACGTTGTGTTTTGAGCCATTTCCTTTCGTGGGCGCTAGGCCTACCCACACAAGCGAGGTACGATTTTTATCGGGAGACTTGGGGGGACGCTGGGTGGAAGGAAATCTGTGGCTCCTCTCAGATTCCAGAACTTTCTGTCACCGAAAGGAGAGGAAAAAGTGTTTTTTTGGTCACATTTTGAGGTTCGCAAACAATTCTGGGTAACAGAACCTGGTCAGATCCCCACAAGTCACCCCATCTTGGATTCCCCTAGGTGTCTAGTTTTCAAAAATGCACTGGTTTGCTAGGTTTCCCCAGGTGCCGACTGAGCTCGAGGCCAAAATCCACAGGTAGGCACTTTGCAAAAAACACCTCTGTTTTCTATGAAAAAATGTGATGTGTCGACGTTGTGTTTTGAGCCATTTCCTTTCGTGGGTGCTAGGCCTACCCACACAAGTGAGGTACCATTTTTATCGGGAGACTTGGGGGAACACAGAATAGCAAAACAAGCATTATTGCCCATTGTCTTTCTCTACATTTTTTCCTTCCAAATGTAAGGCAGTGTGTAAAAAAGACATCTATTTGAGAAATATCCTGTACTTCACATGCTAGTATGGGCAACCCGGAATTCAGAGATGTGCAAATAACCACTGCTTCTCAACACCTTATCTTGTGGCCATTTTGGAAATACAAAGGTTTTCCTGATAACTATTTTTCACTTTTTATATTTCAGCAAATGAATTTCTGTATACCCGGTATATAAAAAAAAAACATTGCAAGGTGCAGCTCATTTATTGGCTCTGGGTACCTAGAATTCTTGATGAACCTACAAGCCCTATATATCCCCGCAACCAGAAGAGTCCAGCTGACGTAACGGTATATTGCTTTCAAAAATCTGACATCGCAGGAAAAAGTTACAGAGTAAAATGTGGAGAAAAATGGCTGTTTTTTTCACCTCAATTTCAATATTTTTTTATTTCAGCTGTTATTTTCTGTAGGAAACACTTGTAGGATCTACACAAATGACCCCTTGCTAAATTCAGAATTTTGTCTACATTTCGGAAATGTTTAGCTTTCTGGGATCCAACATTGGTTTCTCACCCATTTTGATCACTAACTGTAAGGAGGCTCAAAGCACAAAAAATAGTAAAAATGGGGTATGTCCCAGGAAAATGTCAAAATTGTATTGAAAAATGGGGTTTTCCAATTCAAGTCTGCCTGTTCCTGAAAGCTGGAAAGATGGTGATCTTGCCACCACAAACCACGAGCTGCCTTCTGCAGTCCTTTTTTCCCATTGTTTTGAAAAAAACAAAATTTTCACTGTATTTTGGCTAATTTCTTGGTCTCCTTCAGGGGAACCCACGAAGTCTGGGTACCTGTAGAATCCCTAGGATGTTGGAAAAAACGGATCCAAATTTGGCGTGGGTAGCTTTAGTGAACAAAAAGTCATGAGGGCCTAAGCGCGAACTGCCCCAAATAGCCAAAAAAAGGCTAGGCACAGGAGGGGGAAAAGGCATGGCAGCGAAGGGGTTAAAGATGACATTCAGGTTAAACCCCACTAGCAGTCAGAGTCTCAGGAGTCTCAATCTGACTCTTTTAAAAGTCAAAAGTGTTCTAGCACTCGAAACACTACGTAGCAGAACAAGTTTCCATGGGAGCCTTCTGAGCCTGCGATTAATCTTAGACCCTAATGCAGAGTTTGCATGACCAGAGTCTTTGGGAGTGTTTCACTTGGAGATGTTGAAGAGGTCTGCAGTGGTTGCTGCTGGTGAGTACCACTCGAGGCTCTGCAGGGGCTGCGGCTGGGCATCCCCAGCGCTTCCTCTGTTGAGATGGTAACTTCCTCAGAAACTTTCCCACAGGTGGGGAATAAGGGGGTGGACTGTTACTCTTCAAATCCTCAGTTGAGGGACTTGGGCCGCACAAGTCACCATGGCGATCCCTCTTCTCGATGACGGCTTGAACCAGGCAATGATCCTTGTTCTTTGTGGTGGTCCACTCTGGCATACGGGGTCATCGACCTCACTCTGTACACGGCGATAGCCTGAACAGCACAGCAGTAATTTCTTCTTCACAGCTGCCCCTCTCCATTATGGAATTGCTGACTTCACTCTGCACACAGGTAGTGGCCTAATCGATGTGGCAGTAATCTGCACAGCAACCCACTCTGGCATATGGTGTCATTGACTCCAATTCGCTGAAAGGTTACCGCTCGATCGGCACAGCAGTAATCTTCATGACGGCACCCTCTGACATACAGGGTAGATGACTTTACTCTGCACACAGGCTATTGTCCGATCAGTGTAACCACATCTAACTTCATGGTGGCTCTATCTGGCATACTGCGGTCACCGACTAGGCAATTTCTGTGGTGTCTGCAGGTGTGGTGACTGGGGTGGATGTCTGTGGATCTGCTGGGGTGCTGTCTGCGGGTTGGATAGGTGTAGTGGCTGGATCTGTGAATGTTGGTGTGGTGTCTGCAGGTGTGTCAGGTGTGCTGTCTGTGATGCTGTGGGTGATGGGGGTGTCAGAGCAGGTAGTGACTATTGCTGTGTGCATCTGAATGTTGCTTGTGTGTATGCCGGTGATGTGTCCTGTGGTGCTTTGGTTTGTCTGCGCTACCCTTGAATATTGAGTTAGATGCATCCCTGTCTGCTTGTGTGCTTTGGCTGGGTCAGGGAAGGGGAGTTTGAGATTGAGAAGAGGAAGGTGGAGTGGGGATAAGAGACAAAGGGTGACTGGCTGCCATCAGTGTGGAAGCCAGAGCCTGAAATGATTTCTGTAGGCCAGCCTGTAAACCAGGAATGCCCTTCAGGAACGCATTACTCTGTTGTACCTGAGTTGGAAGTCCCTGGATGGCATTCATGATGGTCAACTGACCGGCAGAAATACACCTCAGAAGGTCAATAGCCTCCTTACTGAGGGCAGCATGGCTAACAGGGGCTGGGGCAGAGGTGCCTGCGGCAAAGGAGATACCCACCGTCTTGGGTGAGCGGGCACGGCCTAATGGGTGGGGAGCTACAGGGAGAGCAGTGATAGAAAGGGGGTGGAGGACAGAGATGGTGCTGAGGTGGTCCCAGAGGGTCTGCCCCTGACAGGGAGTGTCCACTGGAGGAGGATTCCGAGAATGATGAAGTGGACCCAGTGTTCCCTGTGGCACTCCCCTCACCCTCCGGGCCACTGGGTTCCTCAATATCGGTATTCTCATGACTGGAGGTCCCACGGCCAGCAGCTTCCCCACTCGGCTGCTCCCCGTCTCCTTCGCCTGCCAATACTGATGCTAGAAAACAGAAAGTAAGGCATGGTCATCACATTCTTTACATACCACTTACATCACACTGTACACACTAATAACATTACATCTAGTTGTACTACGCCTCCAGGTAGAACCAGTTTTGTGCCAACATCATGTCACAAGATACAATGTACTCCCCTACATAAAAACCTTATCACTCACCAGCTAAACCCCCTATCTCACGCCTACAATACCATCATATCAGTAGAGCTAGCACACTAACTATTCCATGACAAGCTGACTTTGCCACTTGATACTGGGTCCCTATCCACAGCAACATACTCAACCAATAACCAAGATGCGGGAATGAGTGGTAACATTGCTTTCCACATATCACATACACAAAATCTACACATACTAACATATTGACCTAATGTCATGTACCAGGCAAGGGACCATATCATATGCCAAACACAAGACAGCATGTTGCATAGAAGCCATAACCATTCCATGTCACTGAGTACACAATGAAAATCTACAAACGTGCAACCACTCTTGGCATATACAAATTTGGAGTTTGATAGAGTCAGAACACGTCACCAACACATGTACCAATAGTGATGTAGGAAAGGACGATACATACTTTGTGTACCATGTCCGCTATGTCAGCTAAGTCATTGTCCTCCTGTAAACAAAGTATTGCACACTTTAAGGGCCTATTTAGCCCTGAGCATTTACCCACACACAAAAACAAGTAGTATAACAATTCCTTTAATACAACGGACATCTGTCATGTGCAATAGCCCAGCGACTGAGTGGCAACATCACTATCCACACATTAGACATGACTAGCCTTACATCTGTTTGTGAAAAAATAAGAGCCACAAACCACATCTGAGGCTACCATGATAGGGTCATACATCTTGATGCAAGCCCAATGCATGAATACACATACCATTCCAACAACATGAGTATGTGAACTACCACACCTGCACCACAATGTAGTCAATAGGTTTCCATACAAAGAGCATTCAAACCATATCCAAAATAGCAAAAGAAGGTATGTTTAAGACACATTACAATTGTGATTTCAGACAGAACCTTACAATGTACACATGATGTTGGTATAAACCAGTTCTGATTGTAAATGTAAAGAAGATGCCTTGGACTATTTATCGCCTACATCACTAAGGCTAAGGAAATAGCTGTGTAGCCATTTCCCATATACAGAACATAAGCATGTTACTAATATTCATAGCTCTGATATCAATGTATGTGATCCTATAGGGGTCTAGCAATATCTCCATGGTTGCCTACATTTCGGATGTCCACTCAGATGACACATTACAGAGGCCTATGTACATCCCTCACATACCAAAGGGGTTCACCTTGTAACAGCTCAGATTACGTTTTGCAGGTATGGCATGTGAAATGTCAGATGGACATCACAGCCTCACAAGATGCTGTCACTCGTCAGAAACCTTCTGAAAAGTATGGATGACTTTAACTTGTCTGACTCAATGTTGCACATAGACATGGTTCAAGGGACATTGTAATGGACAGAGGGCAAAGACCTGGACAACTTACCATCATGCTACTGGGAGTATAGACCTGCAGGTGGGAAGGAACAGCCAGCAGGGTATAAAAAGCTGTAGAAACAGTCACATGTGCATCATCATATGCTTCTCTACAGAGGGGACAAAATAGGTGAGTAAGTTGTTCCTATACAAAATAGAATGTGCTCAACTATGTACCAATGTTGATGAGTGTACATCTATGTGTTTTTTGGAAAATTCTAAACCCTTTGCACTTACCACATTGTCACAGCTTAGATTCTTTCACATCATACAATAACCTGGCAAAGGAATTAAAATGTGTTGAGTCTGTACTTACCCCCTTGTGGCTGCTGTGCTGCCCTCAAAAGCCCATCCAACTCAGGGTAGGCCACCGCCAATATGCGGGTCATTAGGGGGTCAAGGTCCGACAGGTACCCCATCCTCCTTAGGAGAACATCCCCAGCTCGGCCTTTGCAGTCTTCCAGGCCCAGCATCTCAAGTCCTCCCCCAGCTTTCGACAGTGGGTGGTCCGCCAGCTGTGTACCCCCAGAGTCCACTCTTTCTTGGCGATGGCACGCCAAATCACCTTCTTCTGATGGGCACTGACCTGCATAGATGACCCAGACAAGAAGAAAAGGTCATGTCCACATGCACCATACCAAAACAAGCAGGGTGAAAATACAAGTAAGTGAAAGTAGCCATACACAGACTTCCCTCAACATCCCGTTCTATGTGGAATGACCATCTGCAGTCAGGCCATGTGTGGCATTGAGACACGTATGCATATCCAGCACCATGTGTTGGCTTCAATCATATGACCAGACCACAAGCATGTCTCTAAACATGAGATATCTGTCCAGGTATTCTTCACACCACCTTCAAATGTAATGTAATACAGTTTATAGGTGGGTCAGGGTAGATACATCACACACTCCTTTCAATGTCTCAGGACTCAAAATCTATATATGAACATGTGCACATATCCATCTACCCACACATATTACCTCAGTCCTTCATTCAACCACATTTCCAGAACATCATCATACACTCAACAATTCAAACTTTGGTATTGCTATGCACTTACCTGCTTCTGTGGTGCACCATAAAGGTGTTCACACAGGGGTAGGACCTTCTCCACCAGCTTGTCCAGCTCATCAGGTGAGAAGGTAAGGGCCCTATCACCTGTAGGACATGACATGATTGCTCCCCGAGGCAGTACACAGCAGCTCAGTTCGTAGAGGTCTTGCTGGCAGCAGTGTCAGTAGTCAAGTGTGGGATGGAGCTTGAAATGGCAGTCACATCCACCACGTACAGGACCGTCACCCCTGGTGGACGCCACCAGTAGCCCAAGTCCGCCAAGGCAGCAATGTGTTCCAATGGCAATGTCCACTGCAGTTGTATCCACCTACCACCATGACGAAATCCGCCGGTGGAGTTAGGTAATTTCCTAATGTCCAGTACAGTAGGTCAGGTAGCTGCCATTTTAAGGCTCATAGATGCACGATAAGGTTTAGAAAGTTGTGCCACTAAATGTGAAACGTACCTATGACATTGTGTTCACTGCTGCCTTTATGCAAACATGTAGAAATGTGCATGTATCATATAGAGGATGTTAACTAGATGTATCCTGAGTTAAGTACATGAAACAGTATTGGCAGCAGAGTAATGACAATCTGTAAATGGTATAGGTGCACCAAATATGTGCAACATGTTAAGTAAGTTAATGTCACATTCACTTTCAGTGACATGTTTCTCCATTTAAAAAACATGATAGAGGTTAGGGTATCTGATGTAGTTATAAGCCACATGTTGCCTAGGTATGTGCTGACTAAAATTTTTTAACAGTTTTATGTATCAATAAGTAGCATTGTATGTGACGTAGGTGTGATCATACTAATGTTGTACAGATTTGGTGATACACATACATTCTGGTGTTCTCCCACATAGTTACCCCAGCACGAGAAGAGCAAGACAACCTCCAGTGTACCATCCACTAGCAGACCTGCAGACCATGGAGGAGTGAAGTGTGATTCAAATCTACCACCTAGATAGGCAGACAGTCATGGATCTCTGTCGTCAGTTGGAGCCAACCATTCATAATCCAAATAGTATACCTCTCATTGTGCAAGGCATGTCAGTGCTGCACTTCCTGGCCTCTGGGTCTTTTCAAAATACAGTGGCTCTAACTGCAGGGATATCTCAGCCTATGTTCAGTCTGGTCATGAAGGCTGTACTGTCTGCATTGTTGAAATACCTGGACAGCTACA
This sequence comes from Pleurodeles waltl, assembly GCF_031143425.1. Lineage (NCBI taxonomy): Eukaryota > Metazoa > Chordata > Amphibia > Caudata > Salamandridae > Pleurodeles > Pleurodeles waltl. Next base: position 403,223,485 of record NC_090437.1, read on the forward strand.
TCAGATTTCCACAACATGAAGATGTGGCCCATGTAAAGGCTCATTTTTATGCTCAGGGAGATATTCCACATGTAATGGGAGCCATAGATGGCACCCAGGTAGCCCTGGTTCTCCCTAATGCCAATGGGCTCAGTCCATTATTTCTTCATCATGTGGAACAACAATATCCCACTGCTGATGACACAACAATACACAGAGAGGGCCTGGCTGGTAGGTATGTCCCATATGTCATGTGTATCTGTAACTTATATCTGCTACCAGATATGTGGATGTCCAAGATTTATGTTTGGCTTGTTGTAGCTATTCCTTGCAAGGGACTCTGGCTACTCAAACCATCCTTCACTGTTGACACCAGTGAGTTACCCAACCATGCCAGGGGAGGTCTGCTTTAATTACACCCATGGGAGTACAAGGCGTGTCGTGGAGCAGACTTTTTGACTCCCGAAGGCAAGATTTTGCTGCATTGATATGTCTGGAGAATCCCTCCTCTACTCACCCAACAAATTATTTTAAATTATTGTTGCTTGGTGCATGCCCACAACCTCGCCCTGAGACATCAGATACCATTCATAACAGAGGGGGGTGAGCCAGCAGTTCCTGTAGGTGGAAATGCAGATTTGCCAAGTGAGATTGAGCATGTGAGGATGAAGCTGGAGACATCAGGGCTGATCTCATCAATCAGTACTCCACCTGACATAAGGTATGTGATGTGATGTAATTAAAGTGAATACGTGGGGAATTGGTGAGGTTAGGTGTGCCTGATAAGGTTATTAGTATAACCATCATAGAGGTCATAAGTGGCTCCAAAGCCCAGGTCTCAGATATGCATGCAGATTGTTACATGGAGTTGTGTACAGACATGTAATATGCATAGTCTACGTTTTACACAATGCACAATCAGAGTTGCATGTGTATGTATGAATTGGCTGTGTTATATATATGTATCAATGTGGCAAATACCTTATTTGTGTCATTTACAGATTGCTGATTTACTTTTTGGCTCATCCTCATTGGGCAATATAAGACAGTGTCACATGCAGATGGCATTTGCAGGCTGACATGTGAAGTGAACATGGATTGAACCAGGTACTGTCAGGCATGAGATTTGTGGTGTGCAAGTTCTATGCCCAGACTGTCAGGACAGTGGGATGGTAGTGTCCTTTTCTACACTAAAGACCTGTTTGGTTTTGGGGGTGGGGCCAGTGGTGTCATTTGTGAGTTCATTTGTCTTCGACACCTGTCATAATGTGGTATCCATACCCTCTAACATCATGATGGTTTGTGTTTAATGAGAACTAACTTGTATGTAGCTGTCGGTGTGTTTCTCTTTACAGACCAATGTGCATGTGTCTGAAGACTGACACAGGTGAATGGCATACCTACAGATACCTGACCATTGTATGTGGAAGGTTGCATGACTGGGGACATTAGTGCTGACCTCTGTCTGTTTCATGGTGTCTGTTAATTTTGGAGCTATGGTATGGATATGTGATAAGGCTTTAACTCATGATACATAGACGCAATATGTTTGCCTCCTGGAATAGTGAAAGACTGACATGTCCCTAACTTCAGTAGTCTGTGGGCTGGGAGTGTATGGCACCTGTGCTGAAACACTGAAGTTAGCAGCAGTACTTCTCTGTGTGATAATTGGCATTCTCCCAATCTATATGAGGGAAAGTGCAATTCAAGTGATTTGAGTAATGTCTATTATAATTAGTCAATGCAATATCTAGCCTTGTTATACAGTACATCTGTGATGAAAATGACAAAGGTTTTACATTTGAGAGTAACATTTTTATGCAAGGGCTGTCATACATGACAGTTCTATATGGTTGACAAAAACTCTAACACATTATCTGTGTTTAAGTGGTATTTATTGGGGAGTGCATAGCTAATTAAGTAAAATTTAACACAAATAACACAATGCAAACAGTAAATGGTTCAGTCACGGTGGATGAAATCATCAGGGTAGCTGCTACACCGTTTGGAAACACAAGTCCAGTGTCCTTGTACCATAGGAAAATGGAGATAGGTTTCAGAACAGTCAACAGAGTGTGTCTGTGCCACACAAGGGGAACCAATCAGTAGAGGTTCACTTCCTGGCTGTGGTTTTGGTCTTGGCATCTGCTCCTCCAGGATGTTTGGGGGGATGTCCACATTTGCGGAGGGAGTTCTTCAGCTATAGAGAGTGGGGTGTCTGAAGCATATCCTTCTCCTGGCAGAGCCTCCATTCCACTAGCTTCCACAGATGTAGAAGGGCCTGATGTTTCATTGCTAATGGAAGAGGCTAGATGGTGGGTACAAAACCTACTCAGCATGGCATTCATGTCTCTCAGCACCCCAGCAACGGAAATCAGGTGGGCATTTTGGACTTGCCACTGCTGCATGACTTCCTGGTGGTTGTCCCTGTGCAGCTGGTCTGATCTGGTTAGTACCTAGCCCATCACGCCTTGGGATTGTTGGTAAGCTCCCAAGGAGATTACATCCTGGCCAGTTGTGTCCCTTAGAGCCTCCATCCTTTTGCCCACACCATCCCTCCCACGCACCCTACCCCACTTGCTTGTGCCCCTGGCACAGTTTGCCCACTCCCACTGGTGGCAGGTCCATCAGTGTCTGGGTTTACAGCAGGAGACTCAGGTACCTGTACTGTGGACACACAATGGAAGACACTGCCCTTGGGACACAGGTTTGGGGGCGAATGGTTGCCTGTGATGTAGATGCAACTGGGCTGGGAGGAGTTGATGTGGGCAGGGTGAGGCTTGCATTTGTTGACTGACCTGGTGTCCCTGATAGGCCAGCTTCGTTCTCATTGTCCAAACATCCAGTGGTGTTTTCCTCACTGGGGCCTTCATCCAGAGGGGTAGTGTCAGTGTCTGGTGTCCTCACCACATTGAGAATGGCAATGTTACCTGTAGGAGAAGTGGAACACACAGTTGCTGAAAGTAATTCAACAAGTGATATTTAAGTATGAGCACTACATATGCTATGTGACATGCACACAAAGCCCTTACATGAACCCCTGATATGACAATGACAGCTGCTTCAAAATCTGGGTTAGAGCTATGTGGGACACAGAGATTTCCAACTGCATACACCATCCTCCAAGCTCTTGGAGTACCTTGGTGGTAAGACAACTGTTGATTGACTTATATCTTGTCTGAGTAGAGACATGACAATGTAAAGTTATCTCCTAGTAAGGTGTCTGGCACCATTGATTAAAGTAACAGCTGCACAATGTACAATGGTAACACAGCTAGCCAACAGTATGGGAGTTGTGTAGCATTCAGGTGACAATTTTACTTGTAGTACACTATTCTGGTTTTGTTACAGGTGGAACAGTGCCTGCTGGGAGTTGTGCCATACACAACCACTGTGGCTCCAGGTGAGTTTAGTTTGTCATGTGGCATGCCAGAGAAGGGTATTTAGACATTTGAACACAGGGGTGGTGCGTGGTTTGGTTATTGAGGTGGGGAAAGGTGATCAGTGAGCATGTACTACAAAGCAGTTCGGTGATATTTTTGGTGTAGTGTCTTAGCAGACTCCACTTCCCCAGGTATTCCTGTCCGACCCTCAGGGTGCAGGATGTCCGAAACCTTTTCCTCCCATGATGTGAAAGTAGGGGGAGGAGGTGGTGGTCTACCGCCAGTCTTAAGGACCACCAGCTGGTGCTTGGCAGCCATGGAACGTACCTTCCCCCTGAGATTGTTTCACCACTTCCTGATATCCTCCCTTGTGCATAGGTAACTGCCTACAGAATTCACCCTGTCAACTATTCTTTGCCACAACTCCATTTTCCTGGCTATTGGTGTTTGCTGGACCTGTACTCCAAAAAGATATGGCTCTACTTTGATCATTTTGATCATGGATCATGACCCTCAACTCATCATCAGTGACACCTGGAAGATTTTGTTGGGACATGGTAATGGTGGAAGAGACAGTGAGGTAGTAAGAATTGTGAGGAAAATAGAATAGGTGATGAGGTGTGGGTGCTGTGATCTGAGTGGGTGACAGTTGGTGTGTATTGTGTGGGGTGCTAAATTGTGTGTGTTGTGCATGTATGGGATGAGTGCTGAGTAGGGGTGCCTATTGTGTGCTTTGGTATCATTTTTTTTGGGGCTTGTCTCTGGCTGTGTGTCGCATTCTGGTTGCAAGGGATTGTGGCGGGTGAAGGGGTGTGTTATATAATGCAGTTTGTAGGTGTGTCAGGTGTGTGGATGTGTGTCGGGTGTGGGGGTTTTCAAACTATCCAATGTGTTGTGGTGTTTAACTGATGTGACCACCAACCGCCAGAGTTTGCACAACCAATAGTTTCCCGCCATGGAAGAACCGCTCGCATGATTTGTGGATCTTAATACGATCGGAGAATTTTTGCCGGGATAGTGGTGCTGGTGATGGGACCACCTCTTTCCCGCCATGGTGTATCCTGGGACTTTCAGAAATTTGGCTGGATTTTGGGGGACTTTGCTGTGTGACTTTAATACGGCAGTCGGATCACCGCCAACATGGCAGTCTTTTGCAGGCCGTCATCGCAGCAGTCTTGCCAAAAGACCACCAAAGTCGTAATGAGGCCTTTACTCTTCCCATGGCTTAAAAAAATTAATGAATGTGACTTTGTGTAATGCCTCAGGCTTGAGTTCAGGTTATAATACAAACTGCAGAAATGCACAAAGAGGTTAAAACAAAGTGTGAACAGAACAAAGAAAATACAAATAGATACCCATTTAATGGCTGATTTGTAGAACATGAAACCAGAGAACTTGAATAAATTGAGGTTTCTCCGCTTAAAATGAGAGATTTCTGACAAATATTTTATTTCACCAAGACTCCGTATTTTTTATTACAGCGTATTAAAGTACTTTCAAATATGTTCGTTCTCAATACCAGTTATACAAAAAAAAACTATTATGACTAATTTAATAGACTAGAATGTTTCGCTATCATAATCTGAGCCACAAACAGGGTTTACATAAAAACTGTCCTGCATTTTAGTTCACAAAGTGTTCATGTTTCAAAACTATCACTTTTAATACTTCTTCCCACTGCAGTGCATGCAATGCCACAATGTGACATATTAATACCAAACCTTCCACGTAATAAATACATTTGACATTTTGAAGAAACGTTTTCATATTTTATGTGAAGTTGTATTATTTACAAAGCTAATATTTTCAGGGCTTGGCTCATGCACTGGCTCTAAGATCTGAGCCCGGGCCTTGGCTCCCTCTGGCTCAACCCCTTCTGTTAATTTGTTGGCTCGTCCACCTCTATTAGTAACATAACATAGGATAACACGGTATGCCAGGGCAGGCTTTTAGCAGGGGCGAGCTGGGCCCACATCCAGGGTGCCGACCTTCAGAGGGGCGGGGTAGCTGTCTGCCAGTGCCCTAAAGAAATTTGATAGGCCCCCAGCGAAGTCCGTGGTGAGGACCCTTCCCCCGGACCCATTTATGGGCCTGCCGCCGGTGCACAGAATGCTGTGCTGAGAGGGCCCCCTGGAGCTCAGCCCCCCGCATCGCTGGGGCTGAGGGCGTCTTTGTTACGCCACTGCTGTCTTCATGCAGATCATGCAGCTCTCTCCCTCTGACCTGACTCCAGCTATTCAGCCCATACTGTAATTAATCAATAATTTTCCTACACAGGCTGCAGGCGCCTTCGTTTAAACTCACCTTCCTCTCCCATCCCCTTCACACCTCCACCCCCCTTGGGTTTTCACGAACAATTTGGCACCTGCATGAATGAACTGAGGTGTGGTTGACTCAGATGAGGGGTAGGAGGTTGTGTAAACAACTAATACCTAGCCAATAAACACAAAAGTCCTCTCCTCTCCTGTTGGCATGTTTTACTTAAAAGAAGCAAGGAAGACAAGTCGGGCAGGACAGCTACCAGCCAGGCAGTGATGGAGCACCGAAACCTCTAATTATTGTTTTCCAAACACGAAGATCTTCTCTCTGGTCACGTTTGGAAGTTCAAAATCAGTGTAAGAATTTTAGTGGTATTTTACTAAGCTCTTCAGTTTGCCTTTTCATTTTAGTCCGCTCCGTTTTGTTGGTCCTCGCTACGAAAGCGGATTAAAAGTATCAGGATGCAAAAAGGTACTTGAAAAGATAAAGCACATAATATGTTGAGCTTTGTATTTGTTTAAATAGAAGTTGTTGGCTGAAGCTAGAATGACACGTGAGCAGGGAAGGGGACCCCAAATTGAATTCCTGATCAGGGCGAGGGCTGAGCAAAGGTTTGCCCTGATAACAGCACACCATAACTCGGAAAAAACATAGAGCACAACCAGACAGCATAACACAGCAACGTATGAGCTACAGTTCACTCTATTTCAGTAAAAACATGAATCATACCGAAAGCATCCAAACTTACTAACATTAAAACACGGAAAGAAGAATTTTCCAGTATTGACCTTTACCTGTTAGATCTGTTATTAAAGGACTGGCAACACTTAATCTAAGCAGCGTCCAAGATGGGTGAGGTATTTTGTAACCAGACAGCATGCGCTGCTTGGCAGTCTCAAATTAAGGGCCATATTTATGGCAAAGTCACGCACCGTAGAAAGTCATCTTACTGCGCTGCATGACAGGAAAAGGGCAGGAATGCACCATATTTAAAAGAATACGGCGCATTCCTGCCTTTGTCCCTGTGCTGGTGCCATTTTTGCTGCCAAGCACCAAGCGCCAACGCAGGCACTCTTGCACCATGGTGCAAGGGTGTTTGCATTGTAAGGAGAATTGTTTTTGTACAGGAAGGGGTCCCTTCCTGCACAAAAAGAATCCCCTGAGGCATTTTCCTCTGTCTATGTGTGCTGCATTTGCAGCACACATAGAAAGAGGAAACGACAAGGAGAAATAAAGATATTTCTCCTCGCTATGCCTCAACTGGAAAGACGTAGCATTTTGTCACAATCTCCGGTCTACCACATCTGGTAAGTCTGGGAATGCATCAAAATCCATGGATGTTGCAAAGGGACACCCATGGAACTGCTCCGGGGAGTAAGGAAAAGCAGCAATTTTGCGCTGCTTTGCTTTACCCCAGATTTATAAAGCCACTTAAATCGCATTTTGGGCTTGCATTGTGTATTCACCATGTTGCATGGTACAAGAGCGACGCAACCCCACTTCTAAATATGCACCCTGTTAGAAATGGGGTCTTTGGTTGGCAGTCAGGTTACCCCCTGTCCAAGCAAGGACCATCACTCTAGTCAGGGTAAAGGAGAATCACCCTTGGTTAACCCCCGCTCACCCTCTTGGTAGCCTGGCACCAGCAGGCAGGCTTAATTTCAGAAGCAATGTGTAAAGTATTTGTACCAACACACACAATAACTCAGTGAAAACACTACAAAATGACACAACACAGGTTTAGAAAAATAGGGAATATTTATCTAAACAAAACAAGACCAAAGAGACAAAAATCCAACATACACAAGTCAAGTTATGAATTTGCAAAGACAAGAATAAGATTCTTAATTCTTAAAAAATGGTGAGAATGCTGTTATTTCACAAAAGTACCTGGGTACCATCTAAATAAAAGCAGACAGGCAAGTGTGTGTTAAAAAAGGTCAGCAATGCGTCGATTTCTCACTTGCAAGCGAGACCGTGTGTTATTTCTCCTACTGTCGGGTCGGCATGTGTCGTTTCTTCTCTCCCACAAGAGAGCGATGCATCGATCCGGACAGGCACCTCGGGTACGGGCAGGCTTTGTGTTGATTTTCCATGCCCAGAGATGTTGCGTTGAAAATCCGTTCACACAGTATCACAAAACCACGCTGCGTGGGGTTTGCATCGTTATCAGCCTCCGTTAGCGGGTGTTGCATGTCATTTCTCCAGTCACATTGCGTTGATCTTCCAGCCGTGATGCAGGTGGAGAGGTGATTTCAGCCGTGAAGCCGGCAGTGTGTTGTTTATCAGCTGCGTCACAGAAGGTGCATCGAAAATGTCCCCACACTGCCGTCTTGCACATGGATTTTCTGTTCTTGTCTGCCAACTTCACCTTTCAAGGCCCAGGAACTGGATAGGGCAACACTTCGCAGGGCAGGAGTCTCAGCAGAGAGTCCAGGTGCTGGCAGGGGAAGTCTTTGATGGCCCTGAGACTTCAACAACAGGAGATAGGCTCAGTTCAAGCCCTTGGAGATTCTTCTCAAGCAGGAATGCACAACAAAGTCTAGTCTTTGTCCCCTTTCACAAGCAAGCAGCAACTGCAGGATAGCCCAACAAAGCACAGTCACAGGCAGGGACAGCACTTCTCCTCAGCTCTTTAGCTCGTCTCCTTGGCACGGGTTCCTCTTGATTCCAGAAGTGATCTAATTTTCAGGGGTTTTGGGTGCTCTTCTCATACCCCATTCTGTCTCTGAAGTAGGCCTGCTTCAAAAATAAGTCTCTGTTGGTTTCAAGATCCTGCCTTGCCCAGGCCAGGCCCCAGACACACACCATGGGGTTAGAGACTGCATTGTGTGACAGCAGGCACACCCCTTTCAGGTGTAAGTGACCACTCCTCCCCTCAGCCCAGATGGCTCATCAGGATATGCAGGTTACACCCCAGCTTCCTTTGTGTCACTGTCTAGAGAAATGTGCAAACAGCCCAACTGTCAAACTGACCGAGATAGGGAATCCACAAACAGGCATAGCCACAGAATGGTTTAAGTCAAAAACCAACTTCACTTGAAGGTGTATTTTTAAATTGTGAGTCCAGAGACCACGAACTCCACATGTCTATCTATTCCCAAAGGGAATCCGCACTTTAATAATATTTAAAGGCATCCCCATGTTAACCTATGAGAGAGATAGGCCTTTCAACGGTGAAAACCGAATTTGGCAGTATTTCACTGTCAGGACTTGTAAAACACATTAGTACATGTCCCATCTTTAACATACAATGCACCTTGCCCTTGGCCTACCTTAGGGGTGCCTTACAGGTATAAAAAGGGAAGGTTTAGGCCTAGCAAGTGGGTACACTTGCCAAGTCATATTGGCAGGTCTGAGACATGTTTACAGGGCTACTAATGTGGGTGGCACAACCAGTGCTGCAAGCCCACTAGTAGCATTTGATTTACAGGCCCTGAGCACCTCTAGTGCACTGTACTAGGGACTTACTAGTGAATCAAATATGACAAACATGGAAAGGCAATTACACATACATTTTACATAGGAGCACTCGCACTTTAGCACTGGATAGCAGTGGTAAAGTGCCCAGAGTAACAAAAACAGCAAAAACAGAGTCCAGCATACATCAACAAGCTGGGAAACAGGCAAAAAGTTAGGGGAGACCACGCCAAGGATGTCAAGTCTAACACCCCACAATATCAGAACTTTTCTCACACTGACCGCTTAGGAAACTGTGCCTTGTCTATTTCATGCACAATTTATAAACTCATCTGCTCAGTTAGCCCCCTCTGAAAACATACATTCACCTCCTGTAAACCCTCCTTTTAAAGCTATATCTAATGGCAGGCTTGTATACACATGGAAAGATGTAATCCATAAAGGCATATGTAAATTGTTTACTAGGCATGTGTGTATAGTGTACTCTTTGATGCTACCTCAGTATATGTTGGGACTAGAGCTTGTATCTCACTTTAACTCACTGTACGGGCATTATATTCTAGATCAACCTGTGCTGCTGTAGAAATTAACTTTGAAAATGCTATATAACTATATATACGAGTCAGCACTTTAATAACTAGGCATGTGTCTTTATGTTTCCTATCCACAGTTATTATTCTTCAACTGTCAAGGTTGAATTAAGGAAAGCACATAGCATATATTTACTTTCCTGGGGCAGCAGCTACTGCATCGCACAAGGAGCTGTGGATACTTCAGTATGTAGACACAAGCAGGTTACACTGCTCTACACCTGTGACCAAGCCAAGGTGCTGCTGGATCACTTTTTATAAGCGGAGTATAACTTAAATCCTCATAAAGGGTACTTGCATTTTTCTTGGTCAGATTGACAGGGAGGCATGCCACTTAGCTTTTGACCGTAAATACACCTTTTCTAAGAACATCATTGTATTTATTATGTTAAGTATGTGGTAACAAAACAAAATGTACATTTGCAGACACCCCACCAGAAGACACTCATGTTTGTCATGTGGATACAATCCAGGATGCGAGCTGTCGGATGTGGATGTAATGTATTGTGAAGAAAGATGAGGGTCAAAGTGAAGATCGCCTAGCCTCCGTAATGACTTTATCAGCGTTGTCATGGATTCTGCATATGTAGGTGCAAGTGGAGTAATTGCAGCCTCAGTGCGACACAACATCATGCTCTCATTGGTACAATTTTGGATATATGCGGGTTGGGTGGTTGCCTTGTTACAATGGAAAGAATATCTGGAATGGTATGGAGTCTAATATGGAGCACCTGTGCATCCTATAGTTGGTTTAATGAACACATTTTACAATACGAAAATGTGGGTAGCATGGAGCAGGGAAACATCATGGTACAAGTGACAGTCTGGAGGAAGGTGAGGCTCTACTGTCATATACATGTGCACCCTAAAAGGTGGACCCATGTACATATTTTTCCTTAACAGAAAATTAGTTTCTCATGGAGGAGTCAGGCTCAGTTTCATAATCTGACATGCCACATTGTGAAACAGAAGGTTCATCCATGTTGAATGCTTCTTGAAGCTGAAACTACATTATTCTTTAATAACCTAGGTGTATCTTTTTTTTGATTGAACAATTAGTGTTCTAGAAGTGTCCAGTGGTGCAAGCCTTCTATTAGTGTATGTAGGTAGGCTTTAGCATAAGATGACACTGACTCTGTCTAAAGAAGCAATTGGCTCTGTACAGGCATGTTAGTTTACACTGATACAGAGGAATAATGCAGGAGACATTTTGGAGCATGACCCGACTCCACTGTGAGCAGGCCAAATTGTGGTAGCATGCACATTCACATTCTTACCATTGAGTTTGTGTCATAGGGAGGAGGTGGTTTCTATTGCAGAAACTCAGTATGTCATGTTGTGTAATAATAGCTTGAACCAGGGAGAACTCCTTTTGCAGCTGAAAGCACTCATTTAATTGGGAAATGAAGATGTCACCTTGGTAGGAGTCAGATTAGTATAGCTTTGGAGTCCAGGATTACAGGCATAATTCCAGCAAATACATGTGCAGCATAAGGTTCTCAGACCCTTCACAGAGCAGACTTTGGATCTATGCTGGTATCTTAGTTTACTTCTCTACTATGTAAAAAAAAACAGGTGACACTCTGCTGCACTTCACTACCACACACCTGTGTATCCTAAAATGAGGAACAATGTACAACTTTTTCATAACTAAAATGTGTTTTTCAAGGAGGAGATAAGCTCAATTTGTAATTTCAGATGTCATTTGATGAAACAGACGGTTCATTCATATGAAATGATTCTTGCAGCTCTTAAGTGCATTACTGGTTGAGAAGCTAGGCCTGTCTTTATTTTGGAAGACCGAATCGGGTTGACAAGCAGGTGAGCATGATTGAAAAATGCTATAAATAAATGTAACATTGACATTGTCCCACTTTATACCTTAGTTCATGCTGTTTTTTCCCTTCCTTGATAGTTCCTTGTTCATTGACTATCCACGGTCTCCTGCTCTACATTTACTTTGAAGCAGCAGAGCATGAATAAAAAAGAATGTGCGTGAATACTATACTACTGCCCACACCCGTTATTCCTGAGCTCATGTTGAATATCGAATCATGTGTGATAGACGTTCCATTTTCTCAATCTTTACTCTTGTAGACAAGTCGTAGAACATGACTGAAAACGGCTGTGACTGAATCTGATACTACTACTCTCCCCTTTACAAACCTCAAGTCATAGTGTCATGTCTTCCCAGAAATGTTTTGGACAGAAGCACTTAGAAAAGTTGTATTTCAGTGTTAGAGGTCAAATTGCAAAAACCCCTTGACCAACTTGACAGAGGAAAATGTAAAAACTCATTATAATACAAGAACATATTATGATGAGTCCAATAATCTGTAAAAACGGATTCAGCAATAACAGAATAAACTTGTTTTAATAGTAAAGTGTTTCTTTAGAAGTCAAACAACATTAACCAAGAAAATTCATGTAGTTGTCATGATGATTCCAATGATGATACACTTGTAAAAATGATTCAACAATAACAAATAATTACCTTGAAACACTTAGAAAAAATGTAATTGGAGGTCAAAGATTAAATTGCAAGGCCTCGCCAATAATTTAATTAAGGAAAACGCAAGTACTCATCATGACAATTCCAATGGTGCATCAGTTGCAACAAATGATCTTAACGTAATGGGATAATGACATTGAAACACAGAGAAAAAAATGTAATTTGAGATCAAAGATCAAATGGCAAGACATCTTCACCAATTTAAACAAGAAAAAAGAAATTGCTTTTCATGTCAAATTTGATGATAGTACACTTGTACAAATTGATCTAAGGGTGACAGAATAAAGACTGAAACTCTTTAAAAAGTTCATTTTTCCAATCATACATCAGGTTGGAAAAACAGTTTTACGGTTATGAAGATATATCTATTACACTATTCCAGTTGCTACCATTTAGGGTCAGAGATAAAAATGCTGTGACTTTCAAGTGGGGTTCCCAAAATATGCCTGGCTTTTACACATAAAGTTAAGAAAATTCATCTTTCAAAGTTGAACATATCTTCTATAACACATCTGAGATAATTATGTGAAAGAGAACTGACAAAATAGCATGTCAGCAATTTTGTAGTATAAAAAGTGGTGTCAAAAGCAGCACAAATGTGGATTTACTTTTCTCTGGTAAAAGTACTGTCTGAAACATCCACTTCACTATTGTGAAACAATTCTACTTGAGTTATAATTTAGATTCTGTACACCAACTGAAAAAATGAAAAATGCCTGTGCACTATATCTATGGCACAGTATTACAAATTGCCATAAAACCAGAAAACCAAAAAGAAAATCAAAATCTGTATTTTTACCTGAAATAATTATAAAGGTTTCTGTGCATCTACTTTTGAAAAACAATACTTTTTTTATTACGCTATCAATGCGGTAATTTAGGCATATCATTTTCACAGTTAGCTGCTTGCCCTCTTGAATTGTGTCATGTGACTTCAGGGTGTTTTATAAATGTATGTTTTACTCATAAATTGAAAGTAAAAGAAGTACTGGACCCAACAATATGTAGAGTTTCCAACATTTTAAAAACATTTTACACAAACTACTGCCCTTGAAAGTGAAGCATTTCAAATAGAAATGAAGGGGCATAAACAATCAAAAGATCTCCGGCAAAGAGCCCCTTTGGGGGCATTGCAGTGCCCGCCTGATGTGGAGCAATGCCCAATGATGAAGCATCTCACCCATGGGTCAGTGAGGGCAATTGTTCTTAATAAACTGATATGTGTTGACCTGTGCCTCCACACCTATTTGGTTGAGTGGAGTCAACATTCTTCAGAACAGTGTAATTTTCGATGTTGTAATTCAAAAGTTCTGTACATATGGCCTAAAATGGCTAGGCACTGCATGATTTATAATGGGCAGTACTAGGCTTAAACTGCAGTACTTAGGCTACAGTGGTGTTCCTGAAGCCACGTTTTCCCTGTCACACTACTGTATGGCACTATAAGTGCTGCAGTCCACAGGTGACATTTAATGTTCCCGCCATTGGTGCATATTCTACACTGTATATTATGGCAATATAAGAGAGTTAAATATATCAATTAGGGAGTGGCCCTTTCTACATGCTTTAGAACCCAGAGCACATACACTGGACATTGGACAGCAGTGCTGCAGTGTGCAGAATTTAAAAAACACCAATAACGCACAGCAAAAAATGGGGGAGACCATGCAAAAGGAAGAATTTGCCAACAGTTAATATATTGTGTCTATATTTTTTATATTTTATTTTTATTTGTATATTGTTCTTTACTATGACTTGTTGGTGGGTTGTTTGATTTGTTGTGGATTACAGTTAGAAATATTTTTAATTACATATATTCAGGTTTTTTTTATATACATTATTAATTGGCAAATTGATTAATGTGTGAATTAATTAAATATTTTTGACTAAGACTTTATTAATGAAACACATTATTAATATAGTGTTTGAATTTGTGTACTCATATTTTAAAATCACAATTTTATCTCTAAAGTGTATTAGCAATATTGTTTTACTGTTATGTCTTTTTCCATTTATTTTAATGTAGGACCATTGGGTTTATAGGTGAGTAACAGTGTTGTTTTTTATGACATATATATTTTTAGCAAATTGTACTAAAAAAAATAATTATTTCAATCAGTTAAATTAATAAATCTCTTGTATGTTTTAATCTATGTAATTAAATTTTAAATTTTATTTTGCAACATGCAATTTTTATAACTTTGATTTGTAATGTTTTGGCCCCCAAGTGTTTTGCAATAGCATAGGTAGTGTCCTTATTTTACACAGCTCTAATATGTTCTAAAATGCTTTACACTTCTTACAACAAACAAAACCCATTGTTTGGCTTGAGAGCCAATCCGTTGTTCTTTGATCTGGAAGTGGCTATTGACCAAAAGGTCCTGTAGACTTCTTCACCTACCATCTTTCCCACCTCGGGGTCCTTCCTTATAACGTCCCAATATTTACCAAGAAGTGCAAAGCATGCCGTATTGGGATGAACGTGAAGGAGTTTGAAGACTCTGGCGGTAACAACATGAGTATTAGCAAAAGGATCACGTGTAATTCCAACTATGTGGTATACGTAATTCAATGTACATGTGGTCTGCGTAATGTGGGGAGTACAATCTGTCCTCTAAAGAAATGCATTTTAGAACATATTAGAGCTGTGCAAAATAAGGACACAACCTATGCTATTGCAAAACACTTAATGACTCATGATGGAGCTAAATGGACAGACATGAGATTTTTGGGAATTGCAAGTGTAGATAGGAACGAGAGGGGAGGAGACAGAGAGTTACAACTTAGACGGTTGGAGTCGTGATTCATAATACAGCTTAAAACCAAAAGTCTGAGGGGCCTGAATGGGGATGAAGAATTGCATTATCACCTGTAATTTGAGGATAAATTATTTTCTTGCTAATAGCTACTAAATAAGATTATTTGAGGCTGTATAGACAGAGTGCAAATACAGAGAAACATCAATGAGATAATGAGGTAGACTCAGGATATATGTGAGAATTTATGAAAATAGTATATGGAAGTGCACCAATCTATCTTCAGGTATATAGAAATTATGGAATCAATCTCATGAAATAAGGTTAGAAGCACAAACAGGGTAGGCTTAGGAAGGGATTTGGTTATTATTATTGTTAACAGCGACATTCTTTGCACACATTGATTTATGTCATTTATGTAACTTTGGGCAGGTTTTGTGGTGGTTGGGATCTTGGTTTTTAATGTATAATACTTAATTTGTTTTTAATGGACTACATGTCCCATGATGCACTAATAGGGGTAATAGGAGAGACACTATAAATAGGGGACATGGAGATAGGACTAATTTACTGTGATTAAGACCAGTAGGTCGAAACGCGTCAGTGGTGAAGGATGGTGATTTATTTTTGACTGCAATTAAAAGGAAAATAAGAAAAAATTTCCTCCTGGAGTGCGGTGGTGAAGTTGGCTGCAACTGTTTGTTCTTGGATTTATGAGAGGAAATGGTCCATTCCTCACACCTGCACCAGCATGAAAGAGCGTGCCGTAACAGGACCAATTTGTTTGCTTATATATATACATATATATATATATATATACATATATATATATATATATATATATATATATATATATTTAAAAATCAGCACCGGCTGCCACAAATATCAAGGAGAGTAGTGGGGGGAGGGGGCTACAGGGGGAAGTAAATTATTTATTTTTAAAACCTTACCTGTTTTTTAGCCGCCTACCTCAATCCTCTTCCCTCTATGGTGTTGGTGTCCCAGCAGTCCCTGGGACACCAGCACAGTCTCCCCACCAATCGGGGTGCTGCTCTCATGCTATAATGAGCAAGAAAGCAGCATCAGGATTGGTCTGAGCATCTTGGTCTGCTGCTCAGACAGTGCACTGGGGTCTGTGCAGGTTCTCCATCCCAGCTGTGCAGCACAGCCGGGTTGGAGAAACCTAAGTTTGCATGTCAGTTTGGCCAGCCTAAGACAGCCAGCCAAACTGACATGCGCATTTAGCGCACTGATTCCACTCCTATGGACCAGCCCCACCCTTCCCTGCATCCGCTGGCTGAGCCAGCAGCTGAAAAATAAAACAATATTAAAATATTGTTTAATTTTTCAGCTGCTGGCTCAGCCAGTAGGGCAATGCCCCCTCGCCATTGCGAGGGAGCCATCACTGTTAAAATATGAACAAAGCAAAGTTTAAAGTAATGTTATAATTAGGTGAATTTGTCAGTGACAACATTAACGTTTTGAACTAAAAAATACACAGAAATTCACCAGTTGTAGTTAGCAGAGCTAACTATAAATTATGCCCCGCCATGCACTGCTAAGGACCTCACATATTACATCACTCATGACATGTTCTATGACATCACTTATAAAATCACTAATGACATCATCCAACCTTCTTTTGTATATATTGATCTATAAACGGGTATAGCATTAGAGCTCTGAACATAAGTACAAAATAGCTCAGAAGAATATGAGGCAATATTAATGCTATCACAGAAGAAAACACCCTTAGGTGTAGAAAGCATGGGTTATGTGCCACATTTTCCCTATACCAAACACTTCATGGGTAGCATAGTTCACATTAACCATCAACCACAGATATGTAGGGAACACTCATTGCATACACTGTGCATTCTGTACACAACTGTTCAGACAAAGCCAGGTTCCTAAAAATACTGAAAGTTTGTTCCAAAACGAATGCACTACTATGGACAGCATTTAAATGTATCAAACCCTTGACCTTCACTGAACCTACATGAAGTTAATAAGAGTAGAGAAGTGGGCACTGTAAACAGCATTCACACTATGGAGAGAGTTTACCCTGTGCTACACGTTTTGCAGATAGCGAAACTCTCATGCAAAATACACTACAGAGTATTAAAAAGTATCTACTACGAACAGCGTGCACTCTGTGTAACACTTGGCAAAAAAATATATCATTTGCTTACAATAAGCAACATTTGAAGGTGCTAAAGATTAAACAACCTGCAGCCTTCATACTGTGGCGAATACTTTACAGATAACCCATTTTCTGAAGCAAAACAAGCACATGTGCATAGCTTAATACTGGGTGCACACAGTCTTCTATCTCACATAAACATTGGTATGCTGAGACGATTCTGTCTAATAACTCCAGGCTGCTTACAATACCTAGCATGTTGTATGTAGAATCTTTGCCCTTTTGCAAACTTTTTCTGCAAAGCCTAAAAGATTGTGTGGAACAGGCTGGACACAAGTTGTCAGCTGTCACCTGCACACAGGGTTACTCTTCAATGCAAATGTTTATAGCATGTTCGATACCGCTACACAACTATGATGCATTAGGAACACTGCATTTTGTAAACACTTACATTCATGAACTGCTTTCCTTGCCTGCTGAGAGCAGACTTTATGTTTGCTCCCGCTTGGTGGGAGATTTGAAAATGCTCCCACCAAGCGAGAGTAAACACAAATTGCCCTGCCCGTGGGAGCAGGGAAAATTCTATGCCTCGGGTGGCCTCCCCGTGAAATTGCTACTGAGTCGGATCCAGGGGATGGGATCCCCAGGGCCATTAATGGGTCAAGGAGGGGGCCTAGGTGCCCCCTCCTTAGATTAATCGCCTCTGGGGGTGGGCTCCCTGGGACCTTTTGTGGCTTGGGGAGGGGGGCTTTCTTCCTATTTGTTGAATTGCGGTTCAAGGAATGGGATCCCAGGGCCTTTAGAGGCTCGGGTGGGGGGGTCATGTGGCCCCCTCTCACCATATAAAACATTTTTTGCCCCACAGGTGAACTCCCAGGGGGTCTCTAGAAGCTTTGGGAGTGGGGCCACACAGCCCCCTCCCCTTTGTGAATACAGCCTTGGAGATGGGCTCCTCAGGGCATAAACACAGCAAATGCAACCTGGCCACAATTTATTTTTTCAATTCTGTGGGAGTCCTGCAGAATCACAGCATGTTTTGTTTATTTTCTTTCATTTTTAGCCCCAGGAAGGGTCCATCTGGTGCTAAGGAGTCATGGAGTCCTTACCCTGCCCCTTTTCATATATTTTTTTTAACATGTTCAAGACAGGAGACTAAGGGCCTAACTATGAATTTAGCGGTCCATGGACCACCAAACTGCGGGGGAGGTCGGACCATCACAATCCTGGCCATCCAACCATCCATTAATAGTATAATTTTTCAACCTTAATTTCTTGAAAACTCCTCAATGGATTTACACAAAATCACAAAAAGCATAGTTTGAGAAGCAAGATCTACCTACCTGCTAAATTTTGTGTACTTTAGTTCAGCAGTTTTTGCGGTAGTTTGTCTTAAAGAAGTCTGTGGAAAATGCGCTGGGTTTTGTGTTTTAGGACCCCCTTTTTTTCAGACCCCGCTTGACAGATCACCCAAATACTCTGTATGGACAAACTTGTTAAAACGTAGCACCTCTTAGGAAAATTTCATGGAGATTCGTCAAATAGTGCTAAAGTTATTACCATCACAAATTTTTTTTTTTCCTGTGGATCAGAAGACCAAACCATAACTACCTAGTGGTGACCACCACTGGGCAATATATGCGTGTAAAAAAGAGTTGCACCACACTCCGTAAATGAAGCAATTCCTTTATTATGTTGAATGTGCAACCAACCAACGCGTTTCGACCAAAGCGGTCTTCGTCAAAGACTTTGACAAAGACCGTGCTGACACAGATGTCTTAATTAAAAAAAAATAATGAGTATTTAGGTATTTTGAAAAATGCCTTATGTATAAAATAAATAACATAGAAAAACAATGTGCACGTTTGAAATTGTGACCTCAGAGAATGGCCACCAGTGTTCACGAAAGGTACTAAATGAATGAATAAAACGTATGACATATTGAAAATGTATTAGATTAATGTAGTAATATGCCAAATTGAGAGTTATGAATTATGTTCCTGCTTTTAATTGTAGGCCTTAAATTAACAAGTTTCTTGGCTTAGTTACCTGGCCTCATGCAAAAGCTGTATTTCTTAGCGTTTAATAGAAAATGCTGACAGAGTGAACTAGCTATGAAATGCTCATTGTTTTAATAAAATGCTTAACCGAAGCTTTCTATGGGAACTGACGGACAGGAGATGATGTCTCTAGAAATGTAACATACTGTATGTAATATGTGCTAGATGTACTTTCCCAGGACACCAACAATGAAGACACTGACTGGAGAAGAAGATGCAACAAAATTAATACCTGACGAGCCGAATGATGAGAACATAGTAAGGCGAACCAATCAACAACATGAGAAAGAAGAAATATTAGAATTCATGGATTTGGGACAGTTATTTCATTGGATAGAGTAATAATAATGTACGATTAATTGACCAATTGGAAATTGGGGGATAGTTTGGGTGACTTAGATATCACAATGTGACAGAGGGAAACAGTTTCAGATTGGGAGACCAGAGATTAAGAGTGATTTTGGGAGACTTAGAAGAGATTTGAGATTTTGTCATTGTGCTCATACTCTCTGATTGAGAGCCTGATGTGATGCTGATCGATTGATGACCTGAGGATGAAGACTGATTCTGTTTGCTGACCCATACCGTGGATAGGTAGATATGATAATATGACTGAAATGTATTTTTGTGCCTTTTCTTTCGGGTACCAACTGCGCTGTCTTAGATAGTTTTTCTTAGCTAGATGTTTTCCAAATTCAGGTTCTGAATTGTTTTGCATGAAGCCCCACATGCTAATGCTAATCCGGGTTAGATGAGGTTTCTACTTGACAACTGACGAATTACAGAGACAATGTTTGACAGACTCTTTTGCTGACCTTTATGGCAAGTGTTGAAATATTGAAGTTGACTTTATTATTGATCTGCACTAATGCTCTAGAATGTATTGTGATACAAGCCTTGATTAGATTGTGTTTCTGGTGTTTCATGGCTAATTAATACTGCCCTCATATGCATTTTGAATTGATTTTGAGTTTAATCCACATGACTTAGTATTGTAAAAATAAAGGAAATACAATTACTAAACCTTTACTAAATGTGTGGTTATTCATGGCTGAAAAATCATGGTGTGTGAGATTTACTGACTCTATTGATTATTGATTTGACTAATGATTTTTGATTATTGTGTAACGATTATTGTGTCCTATGCTGGAGCTATTGTAAGATCATTTTAAACAAGTCAAAAGGTTCATCGACCTATACACGTCCCCTTGTAAGTTTACTTATTAAGGACCGGCGCTTTAACAGTTATGAGCAGACTGAGGGTTAGTCTCTTTAAAAGCTTGCCATAAGTGTCTGGCATAGGGTGATTAACAGTTGAGGTAGTTTAGGTGTGGAGGACGGAGTGACAGGTGTTAACAAGTTGTGGTAAGAGATCGATGGACAGGTGTTCTTAGTTATGGTGATAGTTTAAGATTGATCCGTTTTCACTATTGTTGAGATTTGGATTTTGTTTTTTGAAATGGCATTTGTAGAGAAAATGATGTACCCTTAACCCCAGAAATGACTTTTCCAGATCCTGGATCCTGCTAGTGGTGTTGGGTATGTTCTCGGCATTCTAGTGATAGAGTGAGAGAAATAGGTTCCACTTGTACAGTTTATGCAAATTGCAGGTGAATTGTGATGTATGTGAGGGAATTTTGGGAGTCTGCGTACTCCAGATGAAGTTGTAGTAGGAGTGTGCGTACTCCGCAGTATGAGAGTAGGAAAGTTGTCAAATTTCACATGTGTGTGGCACTTTGTGCTCAAAAATTGTCCACATGGTTGTTGATGGACGGACCCTGCATGGTCTAAGACTCCGGAGTATATTGAAAAGTGTATGAGACACTTGGTTATATGATGTAATCTGTATGGTTTAGTAGGTTGATCGGGCATGGTCAACAAGCCACTGTGTGAGTTAAAGTGGGCAAGAGGACAGACCCATTGATCAGTTGAGAGTAAAATTTGCGGGTCGAATTTTGCTTGCGCATCTGGGAGGCCGAGAAAGAGGAATAGCTGCACGAACGAAGGGGCCATTTGTGAAAATCCATAAGGTTTCTGAAGCTATTGTGTTAGCCTTTCCTGTAGTAAACCAGCAGATTTGTTTTTGGTTTTTGGTCTTTGATTAGTGCTCGCAATATTTTGCATTAGTTTTGTGAGATTCTGAGTTTAGGAGGACGAGCCGCAAGACTTTGTCAGCCGCAGTACGTGTGAGTGTGACGTCATTGGAGGCGCGCTGGGATAGGTTGGTTAGAGAGAAGGGTTGCGCACGGATTGGCAGCCGTCCGTGAGAGGCAATTGGTTGAGAACATGGGTATAAGGAATCTTGGGAGTAAAAGTAATTTCCTGATTTGATTTTGAATACCCAAAAAGCAGAAAAGATGAAGTTTTTCAAGGCATTGAAGAGTGCCCTAAAGGGATATACATATATTAAAGTGAATGTAGGGGAGCCTACACTGCTGGAAGGTACACCGGCTTATGTTGAAATGGAGGAGGGATGTATCGCGCCACATCTTTGGTTAAAGCAATGGTGTATGTTGACAGAGAAAAATGGGAGCTTAGCTTTTCCTGAAAATGGGAAGTTTAATTTGAGAATTTTGGAGCAATTGCGGATGACGCTATATGAATCAAAGCCCCTTCCGAGACCAGCACAGTTTGAGGCATTAGCAGTTTGGGAGGTGGTAGCTAGGTAGCAACAACAAATGAAATTCGAGAGGAGAGTAAGAAAAGTAGAGAAGTCTTTAGTGGAAGCGAGATGGGATTGGGAACAAAAGAAGTGGAGATCAGTGACATTGCAGGATGTTAAATTATTTCCTGCTATTAAACATGAGAATGAGACAGAAGGAAAGAAAGTGACCAGAAAAACTAATAAGAGTCTGTCTGGGAGTAAGGAAGCTAAAAGGTCTTCCTTAGTGGAGGAGGAATCAGATGCTGAGGATATTGTTACACAAATATTGAGGGACCAACCCCCACTGTATGCGGTGCATGAGGGTTGTCCGAATGCTAGTGCCGATCGGACAGCTCCGGCAATGGGGACATTGAGTCCAGTTCAGGTTAATACTTAGCCAGACTCAGGGTGTGGTGCAGGGTAGTCCTAATTGGTTGACTGCTCCAGTAGTTCAGGCACAGATGAATCCACTGCCGTTACAGAGAATTTATCCTGATGCGCTGATTCTTGAGACCACTTTGAACTTAGTGGTGCCTACAGAGAAAGTGGTTCCAAGACCACTGTTGGTTCAGAATGAGCCGACTCCGAGTCTGTTGCCCCAGGCACACCAGCAACAGATGCCGAGGTTTACGCCAATGACAGGGACACAGTCAGACTTGACTCCGGTAATGAATCAGAGTATGGGAGTTACACTCCCACAGAGTGCAGGTGCCAGAGCAGCCCCAGATGCAATATTGCTGCCAATTACTGTTGGTCCAGCAGTACCATTATTCACGCAGAAGAAACCAATTGTGAATGAGCAAGGAACAATGTCTTGGAGTCTGATGAGGAGGGGACCAAATGAGCAAGTTCAAGTGGTCTCTTCCGTGGGTCAGACCTTTGATGGATCGAGGTCATTGTTAGTTCTTAGTCCACTTGTTGCACTTCCCAATGCTGCGAATGGAGCAAGTGCAGGTCAGAGTTTGATGTTACTGGCACCGCAGACTTCAAATGCAGTGGTACAGCAGGTGCCACCGGTGAACGCGAGTAACATTTCGTTACAGGGATTGAAAGCTCAGCAGTTGACTGAATGGTTAGATAAGTTGAATATACCACATGATGGCTCAAAAGGTGAGGAGCAGATCAATTGTGTCAGATTGAGCATTGAAGTGGGTGAACCAGTCGAAGGAACAATGGGGGTGAATAGGTTAGAATCCTACATGGAAGCAGAATTAAGATACTTAGCCCAAGGATTACAAGAGAAGTGGGCAAGGTACAACAGAGACTGGCAGAGTTGGCAGAGAAGCATGGCATAGAAATTGAGAAAACAAAGCATCTAAAGAGAAGTTATAGATTAGATTTTGAGGCGAAAGATTTTGAACACATGAGGTCAGCCGGAATGAAAGCATACCTTAAAGAGCTATTGCAGAGTGCTCAAGTTTGGGGAGCCTTGCAGAAATGGGAAGGCAGATGGGTAAAGAAAAGAGACAAAAAGAAACAAGATTTGCTGGAAGGGGCTGAGGTTGTACAACAGGCAAGGATCCAGTAAAGATTTTACCAATGAAGGAAATCCCAGGAGGACATTTTGTTCATGTTCCTTGGAGTAGGAGTGACATTCTGTCATTCACAAATGATTATTCAAAATTGGGGGACAAGTCAATAGAGTAGTATCTGCAGACTGACAGGTTTGTGAAGCTCTCAAAATTTCTGTGGGAAGACTTGAATACCTTACCGGAAATAGTGGTTCCAGCTGATTTGTGGGTTGAATGTAAGAGAGCTGTAGATTGGTCGACAAGTAAGCCAGAGAGCGATAAGAGCAGAGGTGCACCATCTCCTGAGGTAATGAAACATTACTATAAGGTGATTGAGTTCTTGAAGACAAGGATTTCACCCAAGAATATTGATTGGCAGAGGACTGAAATGACAGTGCAGGGGGAAAGGAGTCGATACATGCGTGCTATGAACGATTGTTGAAGACGTTCAAAGAGGACAGTGGCAAGGAAGCGATTGAGCCGAAAGACATGTTGCATTTTGTGTTCAGGTTTGTGGAAGAGCTGAGACCTGAAATACATCAAATGATTAAGAGTCATTTGATTTGCTGGCAAGCGAATCCGATTGATGAGGTGTTGCAGTATGCGAAATACTGAAGTGATGAGATTGAACTGAAGCAGAAAAAATTGAAAGAGAAGGCGATGGTGATACAGATTAAGGTAGCTCAAACAGGAGTGGAGGGAACTTTTGTGCAACAGATACCGCAGCAGCAGGGAAATTTCATGTTCCAGCCTCAAATAAGAGGTAGAGATCGTGGAGTCAATTTGAATCGCGGTCCAGATTTGAATACTGTTGTGATTTTGAATGATGTGCAGGGGATGTTGCTGTGTCACATTTGCGGAGCTGTGGGACACTGGAAGGGGGAGTGTCCGATGATGGTGCAGGAGGGTGTTGTTCAGCAAAATAACAATGTCAATACATTTCAAAATGTGAGAGGACCGAGACTGAGAGGTCCTAATCTGAATTTTCTGAATAATGTGAATCAGATGCAAAAAATTTAACCCATACAGCAGGTGCAATTGCCCTGTGCACAAGTGTCACAGTTGCAACCAATGCAGCTGCAGGTTCCCATGGTACCTAGACAGCAAATGCAGATACCTCAAGCCCCGATGGAGCAGCAACAGATGATGTTTACTCAACAGGTCACAGTTCAGAGACAAGACAGAAGTAGTAACGCAGTGCGCCAATTCCCGTTACACAGTGAGAATGAAATAAATGGCGAATGGATGAGTGATAGTTCAGATGAGGAGCCATGTGTGCTTGCGACTTCCTTAGAAGTAGATCAGAGAGGACCCTTTGTGAGGGGAAAGGTTGTGGGTCACAGAGTCTCATTTTTGGTGGACACAGGAGTTAGACGCTCTACAGTAAAAAGTGCAGAGGTCCTGAATCTGCCCCTTTCAGGAAGAACGGTTCAGGTTGTGGGGGTAGCGAATCAGTATTTGACAAATCCGATCACAGATCCAGTGCAACTAGAGATTGGTAATTTTCAGGGACTGCATAAGTTTGTAGTCTGCGATTCGAGTCCAGTTTCCCTACTGGGAATGATTTAGGCTCATATTTATACTTTTTTAGCACCGCATTTGTGCCGCTTTTTGACGCAAATGAGGTGCAAACTTACAAAATACAATTGTATTTTGTAAGTTTGCGCCACTTTTGCGTACAAAAATGACGCAAATGCAGAGCTAAAAAAGTAGAAATATGGGCCTAATTGTGTAAAACAAGGTGTTTGATTAATTGTTCAAATGATGGAATTGAGATCCAGACAAATAGTGATCATGGGGAAGATCCAGCTCCAGAGACCGAGTGTGAAACTTCAAGTGAGGAGTACCCCTTGATTGAGTTTTTCCCGATGTTCACAGTGAGGGAGCTTCATTCTGACTTGCAGGGAACAGTGCAAGAGAACGTTTGGGATTTAAAAGGGAAAGTAGTGGGTTTGATTAAGGGAGTGGAGCCGATTAAGGATACTTTGAAGCCGAATGCAGTGTTTCCGCAGCTTCCACAGTATAACATGTAGCAAGATGTTCAGATGAAAGTGGCTCAGATAATTGCAGAATTTGTGAAGCAGTGAGTGTTGAAGGAGGTGTTGAACAGCCGATGTAATTCACTGATATTGGGTTTGAAGAGACCATGTGGGAAAGTTCGAATTGTTCAGGATTTTAGGAAAATAAATGACATTGTGGTTAAATGTTGTCCTGTAGTGCCCAATCCAGCTGTAAAAATATTCCAGATTCCATGTGATGCATAATGGTTCACAGAGGTTGATTTGTCACAAGCGTTCTTTTTTGTGCCTCTTCATGAGGATAGTCAGTTTCTCTTTAGTGTCAAATTCTTAGATCAAGTCTACTGCTGGTGTAGACTTCATCAAGGGTACACGGAGGCACCTTCCTTGTTTAACCAGATCTTGAAAAAGAATTTGGAGTCATTAGAGTTACCTTTTTAATCTACTCTGCTACAATATATTGATGATGTATTGATTGCGTCCAAGACAAGGGACGAGTGTAAGTATGACTCGATTGCGCTGTTGAATCATTTGGGAAAGTTTGGTCATAAAGTGTCACCACTGAAGTTGCAGTACTGTCAGAAGGTAGTGAAGTATTTGGGTCACCAGATTGAGAAAGGGTCAAGGAAAATATCCAGAGAGAGGAATACAATGATGTTGCAGGTAAGTCCCCCGACTTCACAGAGAGATGTCAGGATGTTTCTGTTTATGGTGGGCTATTGTCGCCAATGGATCCCGAATTTTGCAGAGATTTCAAAGCCCTTGCAGAAGCTGACTCAGAAGGATGTCACCGATCCCATAGTGTTAGATCAGGAACATATGAAAGTGTTCACTGAGTTGAGAGAGAGTTTGTGCAAGGCTCCAGCGTTGGGTATGCGTGATTAGACGAAACCTTTCACATTGTTTTGTCATGAGCGGGAGGGATGTTCATTGTCCGTCTTGACTCAGGTCCATGGAGGTGCTCATCGCCCAGTAGCATATTTTTCAGCTAACTTGGACCCAGTTGCAGCAGCCTTACCAGGTTGTCTGCGTGCAGTTGCCGCAGTTGGTCAGAGCCTTTCACAGTGTGAAGGAGTAGTGATGGGATATCCCCTGACTTTAATGGTCCCTCACTCAATTGAGATTTTACTGACAAGGACTAAAACCCAATACTTGACTGGTGCTAGGTTGAGAAGGTATGAGACAAGCATTCTGGGAGCACCAAATGTGACATTGAAATGATGTACGGTGCTGAACCCGGCAACTTTACTTCCGAGTGATACTACTGAAATTGAGAAAGAGGAAGATGTTGTACATGATTGTCTTGAAGTAACTGAGTTGTGCACAAAACCGAGACCTGACATTAGAGATACTCGATTGGAAGAAAATGACCGAATTGTTTTTAATGATGGCTCTTGTCTGAGAGACAACATAGGGACACTGAGAGCAGGATATGCTGTGTGCACAATTACAAGTATCTTATAAGCTTCCTGGCTTCAAGGAGTGTATTCTGCTCAAGTAGCAGAATTGGTAGCTCTTACTAAGGCGTGCCATGTTTCTGCTCGATTGAGAGTCACTATCTATATGGATAGCCAATACGGATTTGGATTTTCTGGCCTCTACTGGTTCACCAGTGAGAAATGGTGAGAGAATAAAGGAGCTGTTGTATGCGATCCAATTGCCTGCAGAAATTGCCGTGGTGAAATGCAGTGCATATCTAAAGTCACAGGACTGCGTGTCACTGAGGAATGGATATCGGCTCAATTCGCAAGGTTTTGCGCATTGAACTGTATATCGTTCAAGGGCAAGTGGGAATTGTTGTCTGAAGAAGATACTACATGTACAAGTTTTGCATTAAAAGTGATCAACACATTAGAAGAATTAAAAACTGTGCAGAGTAATGTTGACAAAGAAGAGAAACACTCATGGACCAAAATGAAATGTGTTCAAAGACAGGATGAGTTGTGGGTATCTGAGGAGGGTCAGAAGGTATTGCAAAATAGTCTGTTGCCTCAGATGGCGAGGTACTATCATGGTCAGGCACACATTGGGAGGGATGCCATAGTTCGTCTGTTCAAAATTGATTGGTTTAACCCAAAGTTTAGACAAGCAGCTGAAGCAGTTTGCCATTGTTGTGTCATTTGTCAGCAATTAAATGCGGGGAAAGGGACCATGGTTAATTTGAGCCACATTGGAAGAGCAGGAGGTCCATTCAGCAGAATGCAATTGGATTTCATTGAGATGCCTGCGTGTGGAGGTTTGAGATATGTGTTGGTAATTGTGTGCATCTTTAGTCACTGGATTGAAGCGTACCCTACAAGTAGAAATGATAGCCTCATTGTAGAGAAACTGTTGCATAGGGAGCTGATACCACATTTCAGATTTCCGATCTCTTTAGAATCAGATAGGGGAATGCACTTCAATAACGAGGTGATTAAACTATTGTGTGCAGCATTGAACATTGAGCAGAAGTTGCATTGCAGTTATCGACCTGAAGCATCAGGATTAGTGGAGAAGATGAATAGTACTCTAAAGTCAAGAATTGCAAAGATGTGTTCAGCTACAAATCTGAAATGGCCTGATGCATTGCTTTTGGTGTTGATGTCAATGAGAAATACACCTGACAGGAAGATCGGATTGTCACCCCATGAGATCCTCATGGACAGAGCAATGAGGTTGCCAGCAGTTCCGGCCAATGCACTTGTCAACATTACAGATGATATGGTTTTGGATTACTGCAAAGGTCTGGCTGATGTAGTCCGCTCTTCCTCTCAGCAGGTGGAGGCCACCACACTGCCACCAATCCACGATCCAGGGCACAACCTGAGAGCTGATGACTTGGTTGTTGTCCGGACGCACGTGCGGAAGACGTGTTTGGAGCCTCCTTGGAGGGGACCATATCAAGTAATCTCAACGACTACGACAGCTGTGAAGTATGGATGGATCCTGACCTGGATTCATGCGAGTCATACGAAGAAAGTGGCATGTCCACTGGATCATGAAGAAGCGTTGTTGAGAATACCAACAACTTTGAGACAAATTACAGCACTGGAACAAGAAAAGGAACAAAGAGGAACTGAAGCTGAACCTGAGCTTGTTGAGGACGGTTCCATCACTCCTGTGAGAGACGAGGGTGAAGACCTCCAGGAAGGTGCTGGATAACCTATTGTGACTGAAGCAGCAGGAGAGCCTAATACAGAGGGGGCTCTCCCAGAAGCAGACGAATCTGAGAGGCAAACAGAGGATGTGCCATACCCAGAAGGGGAAGGAGTTGAGCTGGATCAAAGTGAAGGTGACCCGACTCCTCCTGAGCCTGTTGCAGGTCCGCCAAGAGAAAACACCACAGAGAAAGAAGAGGATTTGAGCTCAATCCTGAAGAGAGTATTGACGGAAGATTCAATAAAAGGAGACAAGTGGCCTGAATCGCAAGTAGAGAAAGGGAAAGAAGTGGTTGTCGATCAAACAATAGAGGAAGAGGTAGATACTACGAGAAAAGAAGAATTAAGTGAAGGAGAGTTGAATGGTGATCAGAAGTTGAAAAGAAAGAGACTAGCAAGTCGAATATACGCAGGTCCTGAATGGGTGTATGCAACTACAAACGAATGGCAACAAGAGTTTATGTCTTTTTGTTTTAATAGGGAAGTTCCGAGTCAATATTTTGAAGGGGCCTGAAGAAGATCAAGGAGCTGAACTGTTGAAACAATTTAAGAAATATTTTTGAGAAAGAGACTGTTGAAAGTAACCGGAAAAGACATTGATAACCTGATTTGACTTTTTGAGACCTGATGTGGCAAGCTGCTAACTGATTATGACAAGGAAGAAGGGTTCCTGGAAGTGAAACTGAACTGCTGAAAGAAGAGTTGGTTATTTTAGATTTTTGCTGCACGTTTTCTAAGTTACGTCAGCTTTCTAATTCTTTACAGCTCATGGCTGATTTTGATAAGGAGGTTAGAGATGCTAGGCACTGTAAATATATGAGCATTATGTGTGGGATTTTGTTTATAGCGTTGATTGTGGGAATGTCTGTTCTTGATGCAAGAGGAGCCAACCATACTTCTGCTTTTGAGACTACCAAACTAACAGCTTTAGAGGGGTTTAAGTTACATGAGAAGTATTTGCATGATTATACTAATGCGCAAGGAGAACTTTCTTCTAATGTTTTCTATCGCTTGTTGAGTGAGTATGTTGAGACGATAGATGCAAGGGATTGTCTTGTGTGTACGCAAATTCCTTCATCAGTCGACGAAGGAGTCACTTATAGTCTTCCATTAACATACAGGATAAGTTGTAGTCTGTTACTAACAAGGTTTTATAACCAGTAGTACATTCAGTATTTTTATTCCAATCACAATGTCGCTTTTTCCTATTATTAGGTATTTGAGTAGAATGGCTAAGGATAATGACATAGTATTGGTTAGAGGATTCTTTGAAACTACACTAACGTTTGGGACAGCTTATGCTCACAAGAATAACCTAACATGCTTGCTTACAACTTTAGAGAAGAGCTTCTTAGATCATGCTGATGAAAGGAGAAAGGCGCTGGAGGAGAAATGAGAAAGAGGCTTAGAGAAAAGGACTTACAAGAATGATTATGCTTATAGTGCAATCAAAAAGCAAGGGAAATTAGCTTTAGATGCCTTACATGTAGGAAAGCTTTGTATATGTATATATATATAGGCCAAAGTCGCACACTGACATTTTATTTGTGGGTACGAGTGAATGTAGGCATGTGTTTCTGTTTCAGACTAAAAGGACGTTTATGTTGAATAGGCAAGATCCTGCAATTCCGGGGATTTATTACATTTGTGGACTTAATGCTTATTATCGTCTTCCAAGAGGATGGTATGGAACATGTTATTTGGGGATAGTATTCCCAAAGATTTATCAGATAGAGGATTTGAAAAAGTTTTCAAAAGTGACTGAATTACATCATCAGAGACAGAGGAGGGAGTCCTCCTCTGCGGTAGTGGGAGATATATCTGGTGCGGTGATTCCTTTAGTGGGAGTCATCCTGAACTCGATCAAGATTAAAAAGTTGTCTACTATTGTGGATCACATGCTGACAAATTTTACAGGGGCAATACTCCTGATAGATACTGAATTAGCTGCGGATAGAGCTATGACTCTTCAAAATCGTCTTGCTTCAGACATTTTTTTAGCGAAGGATGGCGGAGTCTGTAAAATGATTAACTCTAGGCATTGTTGTTCTTACATTCCTAACAATAGTAAAGAGATAAAAGACTTACTTACTAATCTGACTAACGCAAGTAGTGATTTGAAGGAGTTGAAAGAACTAGGTGTTTGGGAAAAGGTTGGTAAGGGGTTTGCTTCAGTGGAAAATTGGCGTAGTAGTATTTGGAATGGGGTGCTGTTGAAAATTATACAGGGAATATTAATTGTCGTAGGGTTGTCTATTAGGAATATGTGGGTTATGCTATTCTCACAAATCACCTCGGCGGACAGTGGAAATGTCGAAAGAAATTGAGCTGTAAAATAGTGGGTGGTAAATTTGGTGTGATGACACATTTAGTCATCAGAGGAGGGTTTGCTAACTCAGATGTCTTAATTAGAAATTTCTAATGAGTGTTTATGTATTTTTAATAATGCCTTATGTAGAAAATAAATATTGCAGAAAAAAAGGTTCACGTTTGAAATTGTGACCTCGGAGAATGGCCACCAGTGTTCACGAAAAAGTACGAATAACATATTGAAAATGTACTAGGTTAATGTAGTAATATGCCATATTGCGAGTTATGAATTATGTTTCTGCTGTAGGCCTTAACTTAGCGAGTGTCTTGCAAAAGCTGTATTTCTTATCGTTTAATAGAAAATGCTAACAGAGTGAACTAGCTTTAAAATACTCATTGTTTTAATAAAATGCTTAACCGAAGCTTTCTATTGGAACCGACAGACAGGAGATGATGGCTTTAGAAATGTAACATACTGTATGTAATATGTGCTAGATGTACTTTCCCAGGACACAAACTGGAGAAGAAGATCCAACAAAATTGATACCTGACGAGCCGGATGATGAGAACATCGTAAGGAGAACCAATCAACAACATGAGAAAGACGAAATAGTAGAATTCATAAATTTGGGGCAGTTAATTCATTGGATAGAGTAACAACGTACGATTAATTGACCAATCGGAAATTGGGGGATTGTTTGGGTGACTTTGATATAACAACGTGACAGAGGGAAAAAGATCAGATTGCGAGACCAGAAATTAAGAGTGACTTTGGGAGATTTAGAAGAGATTCAAGGTTTTGACATTGGGCTCATACTCTCTAACTGAGAGCCTGATGTGATGCTGATCGATTGATGACCTAAGGACAAAGACTGATACTGTCTGCTGACCCATACCGTGGATAGGTAGATATGATAATATGACTGAAATTTATTTTTGTGCCTTTTCTTTCCAAGTACCAACTGCGCTGTTTTAGATAGTTTTTCTTAGCTAGATGTTTTCCAAATTCGGGTTCTAAATTGTTTTGCATGAAGCCGCACATGCTAATGCTAATCTGGGTTAGATGAGGTTTCTACTTGACGACTGACGAATTACAGAGACAATGTTTGATGGACTATTTTGCTGAACTTTATGGACAGTGTTGAAATATTGAAACTGACTCTATTATTGATCTGCGCTAATGCTCTAGAATGTATTGTGATACAAGTCTTGATTAGATTGTGTTTCTGGAGTTTTCTGGCTAATTAATACTGCCCTAATATGCATTTCGAATTGATTTTGATTTTTATCCACTGATTTAGTATTGTAAAAATAAGGGAAATAAAATTACTAAACTTTTACTAAAGGTATGGCTATTCATGGCTGAAAGGTCATGGTGTGTGAGATTTACTGACTCTATTGATTATTGATAATTGATTTGACTAATGATTATTGATTATTGTGTATTGATTATTGTGTACTATGCTGGAGCTATGGTAAAATCATTTTAAATGAGTCAAAAGATTCATCAACCTATACGCGTCCCCTTGTAAGTTTACTTATTAAGGACCGGCGCGTTAACAACGACTTTGGTCGAAACGCGTTGGTTGGTTGTACATTCAGCATAATAAAGGAATTGCTTAGTTAACAGAGTGCGGTGCCACTCTTTTTGTAGTAAATTATTAATCCAAGGGACCGGTCTACCCTCCAGCACTTGCACCAGCTGATGAGAGTGCTTCATTCTGAACGGCCACATTGGGATTGCTGTGCTATATATATATATATATATATATATACATAGATGTGTTTTTGTTATTTATTATTTTGTAGATTTATGAATTCTATTTTGAATTAATGACTAGATTTTCTTTTATTTTTCTATTTTTTTATTATTTCTATTTTTTATTGTAAAGACGGTGTGTGTTATTCAATATTAATTTGAATAATTTACAGGTTATTATTGTATTTTTTTGTTGATTAGTTGCTTGTTTTCCTAAGAATTTGGGTGGGGAATGTTTTAAAATATTTATGTTTTTTTAATTGTTTTGCCAACTAATTGTTAATTATTTTATTAATTATTTCACTAGTTTATTTTTTAATTATTTGTATTTTTCATTTAAGAAATACATATTTTATGAATGATAGCGTGTTATGATATTATGTTGGATTTAGGTTTTTATTATATTTATTGTTTCATTTTCAATCTAGTTAATGTTGGGATTTTAAAAGTTTACATGATTTCTTCAGAGTCAAACACTTTCCACAATATGGCTATGCCTGGAGTAGTGAAGGAATAGTAAATCTTTACCCTCTTCCAGGGTGAACTTTAAATTACACCATTTTAATTTGCATAATCTTGGATGTTTTGTGTTACACTTGTTATCTGAAATTCCTGAAGATACCCCATTATGTTGCTTCTTATCGTTACATAACATTTGTGATAAAAAGTTCCTCTGAACGCATGGGAACAACAGAACAAAAGCAGCTGTTGTTCATGGTGATTTTATTAAACGAGTCCTTATGTCACAAATTGATGTGATGGTCTATTTCACACTTAAATCTAGCATGAAACTACAGCTTTGCATTCCATGTAATTCCCCTGGAATTTCACTGAATACAGCCTGAACTTTGCATAACTATGCAAAACCAAGTTAGGCAAGTTTTGCACACCATTACTTTTCCACTTCCCCCTCCCTTACCCCAAGTCCAACACTTTCTCCACTGTAGTTATGTTCTCAGTTGGGATAGCAAATGTGTCCCCCACCTCCCCTCAGAGTTCAACACTTCAACCAAAGTGGGTGAGTTTGGAATGGCACTAGTAACTGTTCCCCCAGAGAGTCAATAGTTTCCCCATTTATGGCGAAATTTGGAGAGAAATAGTAAACTTGACCACTTTAGAATCCAAAACTGCCCCCAATGTGGGTAAGATTGGAGTGGGATTAATAAATCTGACCCATTTCTCCTCTAGAGTCTGATACTTTCTGAAAATGGTTAAGTTTGGATTGGGCATATTGGGTATGCCATCCCAAAAGCTCAACACTTGCCCAAAAGTTTGGAGTGGAAATAGAAAATCTGCCCCTCTACAGGCCAACACTTTCGCCAGTGTAAGTAACTTTGGAGAAGGAATATTAAATCTGATCGCTCCAGAATCAAACACTTTCCCCAGTGTAGCTGTGTTTGGAGTGGCAATACTATATCTGAAGCCTCCAGAGTCCAACAATTTCCCTATTGTGGCATATTGCTGCTCTGAGAAGTACGTATAAAAAGTGAGAGTTTTAAAACATGAACTGAGAAGCATTCCTTGCCCTGTCCTGAGTGTGGTCTACTTTGTTACTGGAGCTGTCCAATGCCAACTTTTCCTCAACGCTTTGGGTTCCAATGGAAATCTGCAACAACATTAGTTGATAGCGTTTGTGTGGTCTAGTTAGATTTCTTTTTTAAAGGAGAGGGGTGACAAGGAGTGTTTGAGTTTGCAGGATACTTTGCTATCTGTTTTGCTGCTGGTAATAGATCTGGTGCCATAACTGGCTAGTAAGTATGTGTGGGTTAGCTCCATTGTTGCACAAACTAAGACTCTGGCATAGCTCTACAAGGTTTGTTTTCACACCAACAGGTGACACAAGTTAACATAGTTCAATGCATCTGTGCTTGAATGTGAAAAACAGGGTATTATAGCCCCTAGAACCCTACCCCATACGTAGCTGAAGTGGCGTCAATGCTTTCAAGTAGTTCCACTATAGTTCTAATGTCATCTAGAAGCCTAACACCATATAACCCACTTTTATGCGCTACGCTAGGAAAGCATGGAGTAGCATAACTTGCGTCTAGAATTCTTCCAGAAAATCAATGCATGCATACCTATTTATAGCAAAAGCTGTGATTATCAGAAGTCTTAGGAGTCCGTGTTCTCTGCAAAAGAAAAACACGCCACAGTAGCATCTCTACTTCAGTACTTGCCTCAGTGTCAGCATCAAGTGTGATGCAGCATCTCTGTCCTTGGGCGGTCAAGATCGTCTCCGGCAGTATCTTGCGTGTTAATCAACGGCAAAGGACCTCCCTCCCTCCTGGAAAGACGAGTACAAACAACATCTATGTCAAAGGCAAATATGACAATGATCCTCCATAAATAGAGAGCATAGAGTCTCTATCTGTTCAAGATTGAGTCTGACCTGCTCAAGATGAAGTCTGGCATTATGGACTTTACGTCATCTATGGCTTGTACGTTGGAATTGTGACATCATATGGGCGAAGGTATTGAAAAGGGTTTATCTGACTGATAGAAAAATACATGTTCTGAGACCATTAAGCTATACATGACTAAACATGATTCATAAGATCTACAACATAAGATGAAATCAATATATGTAAATATAACTGGCATGATATATAAATATATGTGATAGCATGATTTCGCTAAGAATAATGCAATAAGCTTTGTATCAATACTTTTCTTAAGCCTTGCGGATTTCAAGCAGCGTAAGCATGCATTAAATGGACATTTATCAGAAAGGCAAATAAAACTGTAGTGTTATACTCAAGACAGATGAGTGTTGGTGATTAAACAGATCAGGCATGATTCTGAATATCTCAATTAAAAATAATGCAGCTTTAAAAAGAAAAAGCAAAAGAAGAAAAATAGTGTGTCTCAATCTTCAGCTTCATTACTTAGGGGGTCATTACAACCTCGGCGGTCTTTTCGCAAGACCGCCGAGGTACCCCCGTGCTGAAGACCGCCAGTGGTGGCGGTCTTCCGCGCCGCGTATTATGACCGCTGGCAGCCCGCGGTCCTTTTTCGTACAGAAAGCCGCCAGCAGCAATACTGGTGGACGGCGGGAAAGTGGAGGTTGCTCAACCTCCACCGCCACGTCAACAGAACACCGCCCACTGAATCACGTCCCATGATTCGGTGTGGCAGTGTTCTGGTGATGGTGTTCTGGTGGCGGAGCTGCCCCCATGGATCCCGTCCCCTCCCGGAGGATCAACAGACAAGGTAAGTTGATCGTCCGTTAGGGGAGGGGGTGGGGGGTGTTGTCTGTTGTGTGCATGCATGGGGGTGTGTGTGTGAGAGTGTAGAGGGGGTGAGTGAGTGAGTGTATGCGTGCAGGGGGGTGTTGTGTGTATGGGAAATGTGTGCGGGTCAGACGGTGTGCATGTCTGTGTGTATGTGTGCAGATATGTGTTGTCGGGGTGTATGTGTGCGTGTAGGGGTGTGTATATGTGCATGTTATGGGTGTGTGTGTGTAGGGGTGTGTATATGTGCATGTTCAGGGTGTGTGCGTGTAGGGGTGTGTATATGTGCATGTTCGGGGTCGGTGGGGAGGGAGATTGTGCCACCTTTGGGGGTGGCAGGGGGGTGGGGGGTGGGGAGAGGATTCATGGGGGGTAGCGGGGGTGGGGGAGACCCCTATCAGTGCCAGGGAAGGAATTCCCTGGCACTGATAGTGCCTACCGCCATGGATCTCATGGCGGTTCCCAACCACCCGAGATCCATGGCTGTATACAGGGCCCTGATACCGTCGGCGGTCTAGTGACGACCGCCGGGCTGGAGACCGCAATCTCCAGACCAGCGGTCTTCACCGCCATGGCGGTCGGAATGGTGAAGTGGCGGATGTCCGTGGCGTCATAATTCCATTTTTTTTTTCGCCGGCCTGTTTGCGGTCTTACCGCCGCTTTACCACCGACCGCCAGGGTCGTAATGAGGGCCTTTGTCTCTGTGGAAGGTGCAGAATCCTGCACATGTCTCTGACTAAAGTGCATGTTATTTCAATCTTCGTCCAAGGACATGTCAACATCACCTTGCTCACATAAAGCATTCCTGTGGTCATTGAGTAAAACAGTTACTGTGTGTTGTCATTAGTCCACACATTAGATGGCCCAGCAAGTGATTGCAATTCCACAATACTCAGTGATGGTGAGAATACTTAATTCAGGGGCTCGAACAAATATAGTGAATCAAGCCACTCATCAAGTGACTCGTCAAAGAGTGATAAGGGTGGATGGAAGTAGTAGGAGTAAGTGATAAATGGCTATTTAACCCTGGCACCAAAGCATTAAATATTCCATGCAATAAAATCATATAACACAGAAGCGAGCTAAGGGATTTCTGCAGCTGGCTGTACTAATAAATATTGGGTCATCTTCATTTTAATTTCCGCACATATAAAAAAAACAAATTTCCATGAGTGGAAAAGATGTGAATTGTGCATTGTTTCATACCAGCCTCACAATTTATATTTTAGTCAGTCGTGAAGACGAAAAGTTGTAATCAGTAGAGAAATAATGTTTTATATTAACCATGTATTAAGTGGATTATCACGAACTGAAAACAGTCAATTTGTTCGATACTCAGTAGTGTATATGTGGATTCTTTTGACGCCAACGTTTTCTGTTTAAAAGTTAAATTATAAGGATCATAAATGGCTGTTTCCTTCAGAATTTGCCAAGGCACAAAACCTGATCTAAGTGATTGTAATGTACAATTTAATTGTATAATATCTCTTAACTGACTCCTCCCATGCTCTAATAGAACAAGGTCTCCTTTGAGAAGATCTAAGGCTGAGCACATGATGTGTTATAATTAGTACACTCTTAAAAAGTGTGTGCATGCTATTGTTGATAACTTTAAATACTGCTTCTTAATGTTCTTGATCCATTTGCCTAGTTCTTACTGTAGCTTTTTTTCTGTGAGTATTTATTCAGCTCATAATAAATAGAAAATATTTCCATTGCTAGGAATCGCTTATTTCTAGTCGGATGGGGCCCTACAAAGAAATCAGAATATTAATGTTTTCTTTAATTAAGTACAAATGCTCTTTTAAAGCGGGAAGACTGGAATGTTCTAACCATCACTTGCACAGCTTTCCTACACTGTATGTAGTAACTAATACAGGTCTGTGTGTGTTAAATCGCGGATCAAGGAAATAAGCTTTAGGTCCAGGAGTGTTGGAAAGAAAAATAATGTTCGCAGGTGTCTGATTCGTAAGGCTAAACATTCAGTGAGGAAGAGAGGGGAAGGGAGTGGAATTATAAGTTACATTCATTTCATTTATATTAGAGTTTGAAGTTTTCATTTGGAATTGCCAATTATTGAATAGGATTAAATTGACTTGTGGTATTGAAGTTTTTTTAAGATCTAACATAGTTCAGAACCCCAGAGAACTAGTCTGCTGGGTGGTTTTGTTCAGAAAAATCAGTTTTTTAGGGTTAATGCATTCTTGAAATAAGGCATATGTGCCTTGTTGTTCCCTAAATACTTTCCTTATCAATATTTTCTTTCCAATATTAATTTTTTGGGATAGCCAAATTCTTACTAAATTTATTTGAATAAATCAGCTTTTCAGTCATGATTACATTTTTCTGAAGCTGTTAAGGCTCCTTTGAGAAACAAAAAGCTAAGGAATGTGACCTATCCTTGCTCTGCAAATAAGGAAATTTCTTCAAGAAATTTGAATGACTAGCAGGAGGCAGAGGTTGACAGTGAACCCATTGTATGTACTTTCATGGCTCCTTAGGGTAGCTAGTTCTATGTATGTATTAGTGTGCATAGTGTTGAAAACATCACATTTATTTATAATTCAATGCATTCGAATAAGGATCTTCATTGTTTAAAGTTGTATTTGCCTGTAAATCAGACTTAAATTGTTTTACTGTGTCCCAGTCATCTGAAATAGGATCAGAAAAAACAATTTCCATTCACTGAAACGTTTATCACATATGGTAATTATAATGCCTCAGTAGGTCCCATGATCTGATAAGGAACCTTCTCCCAAGCGATGCCCCTGGGGGCAGGATAAGCTGAGGAATTTGCATTGTAGAGATCTCTTAGAGCTCTGTGGGATGAAAAATGCAGCTATAGTTCACAAACCACAGGTTATGCAGTGTTCTTTCAGGGACTAAATATCCATTCAGTAGCCGTAGAACAGCAATCATCATTGATACTGGCATGATGAGAAACACTCCTAAAGTGCTCCATGCATAGGATCAAGGAGGAATTAAGGAGCATATTTATGCTCTGTTTGCGCCGAATGTGCGTAAAGAATTTTGACGCACAATCGGCGCAAACCCTGCCCCATATTTATACTTTGACGCCCGACCCCGCGGGCGTCAAAATTCCACCATGTGCGTCATTTTTTGGAAGGGGGAACCAGCCTTGCGTTAATTATATGCAAGGTAGGCGTTCCCTTCCAAAAAATGACTTTAAGGCCTTTGCCCCTTATTTCTACTCTGGCGTCATATTGACGCACAGGAGGGGGTGGGCCTTAAAAAACGGCGCACAGCCTGATGTGCGCCGTTTTTTAACGCCTGGGTCAGTGCAGGCGTTAAGGGACCTGTGGGCTCGGAAGGAGCCCAGAGGTGCCCTCCCCTGCCCCCAGGGACACCCCCTGCCACCCTTGCCCACCCCAGGAGGACACCCAAGGATGGAGGGACCCATCCTAGGGAAGTAAAGGTAAGTTCGGGTAGGTATTTTTTTACCGATTTTTTTTGTGGCATAGGGGTCCTGATTTGGGCCCCCCTACATGCCACTATGCCCAATGACCATGCCCAGGGGACATAAGTCCCCTGGGCATGGCCATTGGGCAAGGGGGCATGACTCCTGTCTTTGCTAAGACAGGAGTCATGTCATTGGAGGTTGGGTGTCAAAAATAATGGCGCAAATCCGGTTTGAGGCCTGAATTTTGCCTCAGACCTGACTTGCACCATTTTTTGACGCACAACCCCCATTTTCCCATACGCCGGCGCTGCCTGGTGTGAGTCGTTTTTTTTTACGCACACCAGTCCGCAACGCCGGCTAACATCATTCCATTAATAAGGCGCCCGCATGGCGCGTTGGAATGGCGTTAGCCGGCGGTAAACTTTTTGACGCACAGCTGCGTCGGCGCAGTTGTGCGTCTAAAAGTATAAATATGGGCCTAAGTACTTGTAATGAAGCAAATTATATGCACAGAGAAATCTATGGCATCGAGTGTCTACGCGGCATGGTGAAAAGTCCTCTGTGCAAAATTCAGAGTCATTCTCATAAATTGTTGTGTCTATAAAAAGCAGCATCTCATTTGATGTTGACTCAGTGGTGGTTCAGAATACACCATGGAAATGCACCGAACACTGGCAACTGTAGCAGGGACAGCGTCAGATTCACCCGCGAAACGCATTGTTCTTTCTAAAGTCGCAGAGATAGTTTGTTCAAATGTCCCCTGTTGGGAACTGGAGCTAGTGATGTTACTGTATTCTTCAAAGGGTAGTTCATTCAGAGTAGGGAGATGCTGAGAGGTTCTACCCTGAATCCCTCTTGGTGTCTGCAATGGTCTGCTGTAGAAAATCAAGCACATGGTGCTTTTTCATGTGGTTGATGGATACCTGTCTATTTCTACTTGAATGAGACAAAGGAGGCAGTTGGTCAGTTCTATTGCCTTTTACCCCATTGACAGGTGGTCTGTGTGGTGGTTACATAAGTATAAAGAAGTACAGACGACATCCACGCCAACAGAAGACATGACAATGATTCTGCATAAATGTAGAAAATAGAGTTTCGATCTGCTCAAGTTAGTGTCTGGCCTTATGGACTTTATGTTACAATGGTGTTGTTATAGACTGTCTGCATGTTTCCAGGTTTGAGGATCTTGAGGGGGAGTACATCCTCTCAGAGAAATGGAATAAACTCTTACTTGACCTTATCAGCATAGATTTTTAGTGTGGGAGTGAATGATGTGAGTGAGTGTGCAATGCTGATGGTGTTGCACAGTTCCTGAGCTTGGGGTATGCCTCAGGATATCCACTGGTGGTTTATTAACTTTTCAACTACTTTGAGAAGCTTTCTTGGGCTGCTCACTGACTTTAGTTCCTCAAGCCCTGATGACAATGCTATAAGTCAACTGAGAGGCATGTCAGTTGTCCTGTGTACCCTCCATGTGGCCTAAATTGTTATTATAGACGTAGCAACATTGTAGGCTATTAAACACAAGAGAGGGTTTTGTATAGCATCCACTCTGAACTCACATATTTGAAGGTGCTCTTGTGTGTGGTAATGAAAAAACAAGAAGCTGGGTGAAATAAAGTATATGCCTGGGATCACTGATTTTCCAGTTTCACATTGTGCAATTCAGCCTATAGACTGGTATATCGTTCTAACATCAGATTTGAATGCATTGTCCTGAATTCTTGGAGTGTGACATTTCATTGTCGGTGACCTTCAGAATGCACACTTTAGTTTTGGCAGTTTTGCATAGCGCAAACTTTGCCCAAGCACGTAAGAGCATTTCACAACAGACAATACTATGTTACACAGTAGAATTTTTGGCACAGGGGAATTTGCTGTGATTCACAGAGAGAATGCAGAGCTGAAGCCGGGATTCCAACTTAGTTCCCCATGTTGCACAGTCATCGGTCACATTGTTTCCTGTGAACATTTTGGGCTCGAGGTTCCAAGAGGGCCTAGAACTGAGCCAGTCCCAGGCATGTGAATCGAGCTTTCAGTGTCTCATCCACCTCTAGCTTTGTGGCTACAATCATTCCAGCCATATCTACTTGGAGCCACATTTGGGCTGTCATGCTTTCAATGACCAAGTGCAGTAGGCATTTGTGAGACATATTGGACATTGAAGAAAGGCCAGGTGTATGTTGGATGTTTGCATGGGTTTAGAGCACCTTTATCTTCAATTTTGTCCATGTCCACTGTCACTTCCCAGTAATGATTCACCACCACTAGGAAATGTGGGTCACCACAGTGTTTCCGTCTGATTCTGAGGGTGACTAAAATATGATCTGATGATCAAGGATTGTGGATAGGGTTGGATTATGTGCTGTCAACCAAAAGTCAAAATAGGCTTCTATGATGGGGTGCTGTAGGTCCATGTTTTTTAAGCCCAAGATCAGTTTCCCCTCTGTGTTTAGCATCATTTGCATCTTTTAAGCTTGGTAGTTTGGTACGTCGATATTTATGACTTTACTATAATAAAGTGTTGAGTTGTCTAGGGTCCCCAGTACCATGGGATGGCGTTGATCGGCATGTGGGGAAATATTTTATTAGAAAGTTCCATTTGGTAGAAGGCAGTTCCAACTACTGCTCCTACTTGTCAGTGCAGGCTAAAGTCGGCATGGCATAGCACAGCCAGGTTGCATATTTTCATGAGAATGTGCTCACCAAAGGAGATAGAGGTTATCTATGCTTTTTAGCAGGTGTCCTTAGCCACCGACCAGGATTTCTGTCTTTGAGGCATTTAATTTAAAGCTGCTTTTCCCCATTCATAATTCGATGCTTTTGAGGTATTGTGTGCCATCTGTGTAGGAGCAGTGGGCCACCATGCTATAGGCAGTGCCGTGGAAGAGCTCCCTGGCTGCCTCACAAATCCCAGGCCCCTCATGGCCCCTCATGGCCCTTATGCCTGCATGAAACAGCCTGCAGCGGGGACCCTGGCCGCTGCAGTCCCGAGGGCTCATAGCACATTCACTCTAGTGGCCCAGACCACCACCAGGGACTACAACGCTCTGAGGGTAATCGGTGCCACCCTTCAAACTAAGATGGCGGCTCCAATGTGATAAAAGGGGCACCCGTGGCTCACCATACTGTTGCCACCCCAGCAGCATCAACCAGGCAGACATCACGGAAATCGCTCATGGTGGAGGCTTTAATTTGTCGTCTCCCTCTCCTGTTGCCACGGTGACCCCATGTGGTGGAGCCCCTCAGCCCGGCTCAAACAATCCAATCAGCACTGGAGTTTGCAGGCCCCTTTATCTTGCTCCTGACGGTGGACTGGACAGCGGGGACTTACTCCACTGTAGATCTGGATCAAGCGCTGGGGCTGACTTGAGGCCGATCGGCATCCCAGCGCTGGAGGCACATAGAGACTGGGGACACAGCAGCACTACATTGAGGGTTATCAGGGCCACCTACTGCAGTAAGATGGCAGCTCTGACTGACTTGCACTGGACGATTTCTGAAGAGCTCACTGCCCTCACTAAACTGGCTGCAGCATCCGTGAGAATGGCAAGAGGTCTGCTCCTTGTGGGGGGGCCACCATTGGCCCTCCCCCATTTCAACAGACTGCCTGCACCGTGGCCCCGGGTGTCCCTGCCCACTTTCCCACACCGGCAGTGGACCCTGGTGGCCTGACTCATGTGCTGCAGCTACCAACTGGCAAAGACAGACTGGGAAGCGGGGAATGCCGCCCTGGGGAGTCGAGCTGTGGGATGGGGCCTGCTGCAATGTAAATAGCGGCCCTGGCATTGAAGGTTCATGGGACCCTGGAGTGCAACACACAGGGGCTAGCGCTAGTCCAGTGCCTAG
Source organism: Pleurodeles waltl (assembly GCF_031143425.1). Classification (NCBI taxonomy): domain Eukaryota; kingdom Metazoa; phylum Chordata; class Amphibia; order Caudata; family Salamandridae; genus Pleurodeles; species Pleurodeles waltl. The sequence goes on from NC_090437.1 coordinate 403,266,463, forward strand.
GAATTGGGGATGCCACTAGATTTACTTACCCCCTTGACCACCCCATCTTCTGCAACTGTACGGTCTGCCCTACCAGTGCACAATGCCAACACACAACACAGGACTGATGACTTCATACTCTGCTCACCAGAATTGTGGGGGAGTGAAGCCCTAACTGCGGGCTACCACAAGACTACTTGTTCTATGGGGGTAAGATTTGACCTGTGACCACCTTATCTATCCTGGGTGGAATAGATATGGGCCCAAGGATTTGAGAGGGGGATGGAAGAACACAGAAAAGGAGGGAATAATCCTGCTTATATCAGATGAAGAGCACCCCGCGAGGATTGCACCTTTCTCCGCTGCCCTTTATCTCAATCCCAAAGCTGTGGTGGTGCTGAGTGTGGTTACACTCTGATTCCAGCTGTTAGTGGTGGACTACCTCCCTTGATCCCACTGTAACATGGGCCATCACAGAGACTAAAGTATGATATCCCGCTGGGTGCCTCCCAAGAGAGGATCAAGCAGCGCACCGGGGCAGCATGACCAATCAACTCGATAACAAGCTTGATGAACTGATGGCAGTGATTGACAACTCTTTGGAGTGACTGAAGGACAATATCCACTCAATAGCAATGGAGTTAGACTTATCCGGGAAGATTAGAAAAAGATATCGGCACAGGTGGCTACTACCGGCATCTGCAAACATGTACCACTGAATCAACAATCTGGAGATGTACACTCTCCGACTTGTGGTTAGGATTGAAGACCTGGAGGGGAAGGCACTTCATAACAATATCAGGATTGTTCACCTTCCTGAGACAGTAGAGGGTGAGTCCATGCTTGGGTTCCTGGAGGGTTGGCTGCAGGAGATTGCTGCCCTGGAGGGTGTAACATGGTTATATGCGCTAGAACAGGTGCATAGAGTCCCTGCTCAACCGCCTTTGCCAGAGGCTCTAACCCATGCAATGATTGCCCGGCTACTACATTTCTGAGGCAGAGACTTACTATTGCAACAAGCACGAAGCCATGGCCTTTTTGCAGAGGAGAATGCCAAGGTCGCCCTTTACCCAGACTTCACCACTCAGGTTCAAAATGGGAGGGCATCTTTCACTGCCATGAAGAAGAAGTGCCTAGAGATGGGGTTGATCTATGCATTGTTACTTCCAGCCCGCTTGAGGGGGCAGCTAGAGGGTGAGACTTGTTTCTTCTCAGATAACACAGCGGCATGAGACTGGCTGGAACTCTTTGACAGCATGTCAGCAAAACCCGTCCCTCCGGAGCACCCGGGGTTGCAACGACTGAAGTGGCAGAGGTCGCATAAATGGCAGAGGTCGCACAAACATGGGGGCACCCCGACCAACTAAGCAACAGGCGGCAGTAGAACAGACCTGGACAGTAGAGGTGGTGATGGCATTGGTGTCTGGAGATGGTTTGTCACTCCCTGGGACACAGTCAAGGAGGGGGTACACCTCAAGCTCGCCGCGCTCCGGGATACCAGGCTTGGAGTCACGCTACTGGGAGTTACGACTGGCACAGCATATTACCTCATCTGACCTCCACTGGTGGAACTGGGCAACTATATGTTTTTGTGGACTGGATTACATCTGTGGTATCGTATATATGGGGCTGTTGATTTCTCCTTGTCAATATGTTTTATGCAAGACTGGGGAGGAGCTGGGTGTACAGGGGACCCCTCATTGTTTGGTATTCCCCCTCAATTATTACCCAGGAGTTCACTTTTGGGTCTAGCAAGTCTCCCTCCCCAAAAGAACTTTCCATAACAGAACTTGTTGGCCCTTATAACATGGCGTTAGTATGGTTATTGCCTATGTCTGTTTCAACAGGATGTATCTATGTCACAGTCCAAGGAGGGTGTTGAGGGTATTTAGTTGGTTAGTTATGTTTTTTGCTATGTTTTGTTCCTTCTGGGTGTGGGCATGGTAGGGGGCTGTGGGGAGCGACTGGATGACGGTGCTGTGATTATGCAACTAGCAAGGAGGGCTCTTTCATTCAGCCGCACACACATTAGCACAGCAATATCTGACCACATTCAAATGATCACCTGGAATGTGAGGGGGCTTAATATGCAATCAAAGTGGTATAATGTGCTAGCATACGTAAAATGTAAAGGGGCTCAAACAGCAGGGGACCCACTTGACTGACAGGCAGGGCTGTGAGGAGGGGGCAACTTTACTACACCACCTATTCTGCATTTGCAAAGGGGAACCTTATCTGGATAAGACCTAGAGTGCTTTTCCAGTTGCATAAGGCAATAGTGGACCCAGATGGGCGCTATGTTTTGGCGACGGGCTGGTTGGACAGGATGGATATAGCGCTACTGAGTGTTCATGCACCAAACATCGAACAGCATGATGTTCTGACCAGCCTGGCACCCTTGGAAACAGCTGTGCTGCATTATCCCAAACTAATTGGTAGGGTCTTTAATTGTGTAGCAGATCCCCACCTAGATAGGTCTTACTCTCTGCTACCTATGTCCCCTACACATAAACTAGCAAACCCCTTTTGACAATGGATTGGTTACTGGGGGTTGGTGGACTGGTGAAGGGCTTGCAATCTGGGAATGTAAGCTCATTCCTTTTGCTTTGGATTGCACGGATTTGATGTGCATCTAGATGCGGTCTTCTGTTGTGAAGCGATAGCTTAGGGAGTAATGGGTGCAGAGTACCTAGTGAGGACATACTCAGATCACAACCCCTTACTTTGCAAGTACCTATGGTCGCTCCACAATGCTCACATCCCAACATGGCATTTGGATCCTACCCTTCTGGTGTAGCCAGCATTTCACAAATTGCTTGAGGAGGTAATTTGTATTTACTGCTTGGAGAATACAGGGATGGCGTCCTTGCAGTGAAATGGTAGGCACTCAAGGTAGTGGTGCATTGACATTGTATCATCAAACAACTGGGTGTGTGCTCCCAACTGCACACTGACATTAGGCAGCAAGATCTGCCCCTGGAACTGGGAGAGACAGTTGAAGGTAGGACCCAGCTACTGGAAAAAAAGAGAGAAGTTGTTCGCCTTGGTGGAACACCTGGAACAGTACGATTATAGGGCATAAATTGTGTGGGCTAATGTGGATGGGGTAAATTGGGCCGCATGCTGGCATGGCTCCTCTGGGAGGACAACAGGGGACATACAATACTTCAAATCAAATCAAAGTTTATAAAGCACAGCTACTCACCCATAAGGGTCTCAAGGCACTAAGGGGGTTTGTCCCCTGAGCTTCAGTTGAAGAGCCAGGCTTTAAGGTCCTTCCTGAACTGATGCAGCGATGGCGACTCCCTGCGGTGCAGGGGCCGAGTGTTCCAGCTCTTTGCCGCGAGGAAGGCAAAGGATCTTCCACCAGCCGAGGTCTTCCATATGCGGGGTACGGTGGCTAGTGCTTCTTGAGCAGAGCAGAAAGGTCTGGTGGGGCAGTAGAAGGTGATTCTGTGGTTTAGGTAGGTGGGTCCTAGGTCATGGAGGGCCTTCAGACACAGGACCCCTCAGGTCGGGATGTGTTCTCACAGGTAGAGATTATTGGAGTGTTCACCCAATGTTACCATAATCTGTATGGGATGGGCACGGAGGTTCAGGAGGTGGGCATATTGCAGTATTTAGCAGAATCATCCCCGGCGACCCTGAGCTGAGAAATGGTAGATCAAATAGGTGCTGTCATTACTGTTCAGGAAGTGAGGAAGTGATTAAGGAGTTGGCACAAGGAAAGGTTCCTGGGTTAGATGGGCTCCCCATCGAGTTCTGTGCCACATATGCAGCACTCACCCCTGAGCTGATGGGAGTCTCTAACAGGGCACTAGTGCAGGGTATGGTCCTGCTATCTCTGTGAGATGCAATGAAAGTATCCTTAGCCAAGAAAGGCAATGATCCAGGAATGGTTGATTCCTATCATCCCCTTTAGATGCCTAACGTTGTCTATAAAATCCTGAGTAAAATACTAGCTGAAGTGAGATTAGGAGTACACCCAGATTAGATGGGGTTTCTAACTACCCATAGTATTTTGACCAATATATGTCAACTGATCCACATCCTGGACATACACAAACACTTCCGCAGGATTCCATAGTGCTATCAGTGGACATCCAGAACGTGGTTGACTCCCTCCACTGGGATTTCCTCTATAACTCTATGTTACGGATAGGCTTCGGGCTCCAATTTATCAAATGGATGTGTCTGTTATACACCAAGCCTATGGCATGGGCACGGACATGTTCCGTGGTTTCAGATGCCTTTTCAGTGAGGTAGGGTACGAGACAGGGCTGCCCACTATCCCCAATGTTGTTTGCCTTGTTGATGGAGCCATTCACCCTTACTGTATGACAGGGTAGGCATTATAGGGGGTTGCAGATCGTGGCAGACAATCTATATTCACAGATGATATGCTCTTATACGTGTGCAAGGAGGAGTCTGACCTGGAGGGGGCACTTGTGGCCCTCTCCACGTTTGGGGAAATGTCAGGCCTTTCTGTCAATTGGTAGAAATCTAGTGCTTGCCCATTATACCCCGACCTTGAGGAATCAAGGAACGAACGAACCACATCCGCACTGCATTGGGAGAAGGCCACCATTAAGTACCTGGGCGAGGTGACCTATAGAACTGCAGCATGACTTTACAAGGGAAACTTTGGTATGGCTCTGACAGTGCTGCAATCTCGGTGACCTTCTGGAATACTCTCCCCTTATCGGAGAGTGGGTGAATAGCGGTCTTGAAAATGGTGGTACTGTCTTGCTTTTTTTATCTATTTGCAGCTCTGCTGGCGGGGCTCCCTGAGAGACTCGTTCAGGAACTGGGTGGTGTTTTGCTGACACCATACCTGGGCTCATCCAGGTGTTGAGTAGCCCCATGGAAACTGTAGCATTTGGTGTACGAGGGGGGAATGGCGGCCCTGAATGATGAACTGTAGTACCTGGCTGTGCAATTACATTGGGTGGTCAGGTGGCGCTCCCATCTGTGGGACGCGCTGGTTCACGAAGAACGTTGATTACCGTCCCTTGGTTTTCTGACCCATAATTTGCTGAAACATACCCCGTGTCGTTGGTACTTAACAAGAACATACTGGTCAAAAATTGTGAGGCATGTCTGGGCCAGGGCACTGCAGACAACTCGCATCAAATCTCCCTATACTGCAGAACTCCCTTTACAGATTGGTCTACTCTGGGGCACTGGGTGGGCCTACTCCTGTGGACCAAGGCATTGATTGACTATATTGGGCAAACTATACACGGGTGAGCAAACTCACCCCCTTCCCGGAACAATGAGAAACCTATAACCTTTTGGCTGGGAACTTTCTTTTAGATGGGGCATTTACCAGCAGGGTGCCTGCTTTATGGGGCTCAGGATCTGTGAAAACTTTGGAACACGAATGCCTGTGCTATCTGTTCCTTCACTATTTGTTCATTATAACAGGGAAGACAAGGGCAGTTACTCTCCTTTCCAAGCCTGTTTTAAATGGAGTTTGGGGAGACTTGACTACATTACACCAGAGATGGGAGGCAGATATAGGGTCCTCTCTTGACTAAGGTTTCACACAATGCCAGGTTTAAGATGATTCAGCTTTATTTTTTGCACAGAGCATATCTTATACCACCGCCAATACAAGCTATGTACCCCAGATCATTATCGGCATGTCCCATTGTTCCACAGAGAATGCTGACTTTTATCACATGGTGTGGGCTTGTTCCGGGATCACCCACTACTGGGACATGGTCTTGTGGGTTATTTATGGTGCTGCAAGCAGATCTTTTGATGTTACACCCTAGTTGTGTCCGCTGGATCTCCATGAATGCATCACTGCTCACAAGGTTACAGATCTGTTCACACACCTGACACTGATCCTAGCTCGCAGGCATATGATGATAAGCTGGAAATCGGCTGGGGGCCCAGATCTGTGTAAGAGGTGGAAGGAAGTAATTAAGTGGGTGGACTGCAAGAGGGAGGTGCTTCGGAAGGAGGAGGATAGAGAGGTAAGTAGAATACCCATACTGACAGCATGAGATGTGGTATTAATGACTTGTCCTAAACTGGACCCCCATGGGAGGGTGGTGATGGAGAACGGATCATCAGGGAGTCTCAGAGGGAAAGAACCCAATCGCCAGAGCAATGAGATGATGCTGCAACCCCCTGAACGTTGCCATCTGTGATGCAAGTGGTAATAGATCTGGACCCATCATTGGCTGGTAAGTGTACGTGGGTTAGCTCATGGCATCTTGATATGGATTGTTTGCATGTTTCTAGGTTTGAGGAACTTGAGGGAAAGCAGATCCTCAAGGTAGTCTCTGGCAATAAAAGGAATGAAATCGAATTTGACATTATCAGCATTGGTTTGTGGTGTGGAAATGAATGATGTAAGAGAGTGACGATAGTGATGCTGTTGCACAGTTCCTGAGCTTAGGGCACCCCTGAGGCTGTGCACTGTGGGTTTATGAACTTCTCAACTACCCTGAAAAGCTCTCTTGGGTGGTTCACTGACTTCAGCTCTTTATTTGCGTAGTAGTTTTTCTTATCAGTGAAGATTCGTGGTTTTCCATAAAGTGCTTGCTTGTGGCACAGTGTGAATCTGGTGTATTCTGTTTGTGCCATGCTAAGTTTAGCTTTCTGTAAACCATAGGTTATGTGTGGTGCCTGTTCTTGCTTATTTGTATAGGAGCACATATATCTACAATGTGGAAGATTATTTCTCTGATGTCAGAGGGGATCTAGCCTGGAGCTAAGTTATGGGGGATGGTTTGTAGGTTTTCCTTCAGCATAGTCCTCAAGGTTGTCGAAAGGAGTGTTTAGAAAAGAGGAGAAGAATGAGGTGCTGGTCAGTTTTCTGTGGGAGTCAAAGCAGGAAGGGTGATGTTTTATATTGTGAGTAATGAGTGGGATTTGAAGATTGTATTGAAGGACTGTCTCAAGGCAATGGACGTTGTTGTGTCATGGCTGGGGTGGGAGTATTTCTGGATGAAGGATTGCACAAATTATAATTAATACTTTTGAGGAAGAAATTGTACTGTCTCTGAGGCAAAAACTAAAGTCTCCTATTACGAGGGGAGAGTTTCATCTCCACAGTCAACCCATATGTCCCCCCTTCCGCCCTTCATTTTTCGCCTCCTTCCCCAACATCTCCAAAATCAGACACCAGCAACCAGCACCTCCCCCCTCTTACACCTCAATCCCTCAGAGTACGTTCCTGAGAGTCCAACCCAATCCTCTTGTGGAAACTGGCTAAGGAATCCATTTTATTATTTCTCCAGGCCTGACTTCATCCGGTGATACTCGGGGGGTCATTCCGACCCCGGCGGGCGGCGGGCACCGCCCGCCGGGTGGAAACCTCCGAAAGACCGCACCGCGGTCAAATGACCGCGGGGGTCATTACAACTTTCCCGCTGGGCCGGCGGGCGATCTCCAAAAGATCACCCGCCGGCCCAGCGGGAAAGCCCCTGCAAAGAGGAAGAGGATTTGCAGGGGTGCGACGGGTGCAGTGGCACCCGTCGCGATTTTCAGTGTCTGCAAAGCAGACACTGAAAATCTTTGAGGGGCCCTGTTAGGGGGCCCCTGCACTGCCCATGCCAGTGGCATGGGCAGTGCAGGGGCCCCCAGGGGCCCCACGACACCCGTTCCCGCCAGCCTCTTCCTGGCGGTGTAAACCGCCAGGAAGAGGCTGGCGGGAAGGGGGTCGGAATCCCCATGGCGGCGCTGCAAGCAGCGCCGCCATGGAGGATTCCCTGGGCCAGGGGAAAACCGTCAGGAAACCGCCGGTTCCCCTTTTCTGACCGCGGCTTTACCGCCGCGGTCAGAATGGCCCGGGAAGCACCGCCAGCCTGTTGGCGGTGCTTCCTCTGCCCTCCACCCTGGCGGTTTGAAACCGCCAGGGTCGGAATGAGGGCCTCAATGCTGAACAGGCCTGAAAAACATATGCAAAATGGTTGGATGACCTTTACTAAATTAACCCTGACAGACAGCTTCTAATGCAAGGCTTGCTTCAAAGAGACACCTCACGCAACATGTATTGCTTCATTCACCCAGCAACAGAAAGACATCTGAATGTCCACATAGGTCTGAGGAAAGGTTATGAAGAAACTGGTTTGGTGATGCCTTGGAAAGTCCCAATTGTCTGAGAAATGTGCAGGTCACGCTTGTGTCATCTTGTGTCATGCTGCCATCATGAAATGTTGTTCTTCTGTGATTGGATAGATGCCTAATATATGAGTAACACCATGCATCACCGGATCAACATCACACCATGTACTTGATAAAGAAATTACCTCTCTGTTGTTCTGATTGGATGATGTATCTTCACATGTTTGGGGTCTTCATGCATAAAAGATTGTTTTGGAGTTCTGCAATTCGGACTGCTTGGACTTGGCCTCTCAAGCCATCAGTTCCTGTGCACGTGTTAAATTGTCTTTCTTTATACCCTAAGACTGGCTGGTCTCTAGTTTTATTCCTGCTCCGAAGGAGGCTTCAACACTCATAATTACTGAACATAAATGGCCTCTTTTTAACAAGCTCCTTTCCTCATTCTCACACCTCTCAAGTAGAATGAACCTCCTCATTTTGGCTCCATTCCAGCTTAGTGACCCTGTCTTCCCACCACTCCTATCACCCCTGCAGACCCATACCTTTCCAGCATACCGATAGACAGCCACCTACCCAGACCCAAACAGACACAACCTCCCTTTGGCAACTTATACCTACTCCTTCTCCTAAAGAGTTACGCAGCTTCAAATTCCGCTAGCCCTTCCTCCTATCTTCCCGTTACCCCCTCCTCCTATGTTCCCATAGGGGGCTGCCAGATTTCCACCATCATCTCTGACCACATTAAAACTCAGACACACCATCACAGTGCATGCTAATCCCCTCTAAACTTGATTCAAATCCCAACTACCCACCTGGATCAGCCAAGTCAGTAAGACAACATCTACTTGGAGGGCATGCCATACAATTGTCGATCTGCAGTCAAACACTGTCTAGAGTTATCAGACTCGATTCTGACCCATAATCTTGATATCCTGATCCTCACCAAAACGTGGCTAAATGTCTCATCTAACCAAGTTCTTGACCGTCTTCTTCTTACCAACTACTCTATTTTGTATCATGAAAGGGAAGATAGACACAGTGGAGGTCTCGCACTCATTCACCAAAACTCTCTGAGATGCCGAACCCTCCCAACGACTCACTTTCAGTCTTTGAAAGCTTGTCGGTGGAGCTGTCCGCATCCCTCTAGGCCCTGGTTCCCTAAATAGCTTTATGAAGAACGAACGTTTATCTGAAAATACGAGAAAGAATGGAGAAAACAACCATCTTTCCTGAGAATGACTAAGCTTCGGAAAACAAGAAAACTATACAAAGACCAAATTCTCAGAGCCAAATCCTCCCATGTCAGAGCCCTCTTGAAAGAAAGAATAGACCGAAGAGCCTGTTGTAGGTTATTGCACACTGTACTATCTCCTCTTTCTCTTCGGCTCCTAAGCCATCCGTGGCCTGTTGCAACACCTCTGTGGGTTTCTTTGATAAAAAAGTTAGACATCCATATTTTCCTTACCATCAATGACTCCCTTGAAATGGCTGAGTTTCTATCATGCAAAGCACTACAATCATGGTCATCTTTCTCTCAAATCTCCAAGCAGGACCTACAATGAATTATCTCCAAAGTGAAACCTTCAAACCATCATCGGGACATTATTCCAGGCTCTATCAGCAAATCTCTTGCCACACACATACTCTCCTTATGGAGTACCAAACAGGGCCTCTTCCTTGAACAACTAAAAATGAGTCAAATCAATCCAAAATTGCTTGCATTAAGCACAGATCTCCTCACTTCTCTTCACTTTTCTATCTAAATGAGAAACTGAAAATCTCTGGTGCAACTAGGGGTTCCAGAAGAACGAGTTACTTACCTTCGGTAACGACTTTTCTGGTGGATACATTAGCTACCTGTGGATTCCTCACCTAATGAATACTCCCATGGCGCCAGCATTCGACGGAAATCTTCTTACTAGTCTCTGCACGTCGACGAGGACGTCACTCTAGCCCACGCGACGCCGTCTGACGTCATACAGGCAATAAGAGGTCCTCGACGACGTGCGGACGTCAGTACCAATCATTTTTTACGTGCATGAGAACAACCAGGCAATGCAATGAAAGAGCAAGGTAACATCCCATTACATTGTAAAAATACACAACATTGCATGAATAACTGTAAATCTTTTATATATATATATAACTCTCTCTTTTTTTTTTTTTTTTTAATATATACACATCAAGTATATACACAAAGATATATACATATATATAAATATATTATATACAACATCTATTGCACCCTCAAAGACCAAGAGGAGCGTACTCAAGGATTACTTGGTAAGACCAGAAAGGCAACGGGGAGGCGGGTGGGACCGTGAGGAATCCACAGGTAGCTAATGTATCCACCAGAAAAGTCGTTACCGAAGGTAAGTAACTCGTTCTTCTGATGGATACAACTACCTGTGGATTCCTCACCTAATGAATAGAGTCCCAAAGCAGTACCACGCCCTGTGGCGGGTGCCTAAATGGTCAAACCAAGAAATCCTGCAGCACTGACCGTGCAAAATGGCCGTCCCTTCTGACCTCAGAATCCAAACAGTAATGTTTTGCAAAAGTGTGAAGGGACGACCAAGTTGCGGCCTTGCAGATGTCGACCACAGGAACACCTCTGGCCAAGGCCGAAGTGGCCGACTTAGCTCTGGTGGAATGAGCTCTAATGCCCTCAGGAGGATCCTTCTTTGCCAAAGAGTAACAGATTTTAATGCAAAGAACAACCCACCTGGATAGTGTTCTCTTGTGGACTGCCTTTCCTCTCCTCTTGCCCACGTATCCAATAAACAGCTGATCCTCCAGCCTGAAATCCTTTGTTCTATCAATAAAGAAGCTCAACGCTCTCTTTGGGTCCAGACAGTGCAGTCTTTCTTCCTCTTTGGAAGGATGAGGCGGAGTATAGAACGTGGACAAAGTAATTGCCTGAGCCAAATGGAAGGGTGAAACAACCTTCGGGAGGAAAGCAGCCTTGGTCCTCAACACCACCTTATCCCCATAAAAAGTTGTATAAGGGGGCTTTACTGATAAGGCCTGCAACTCACTCACTCTCCTTGCTGATGTTATAGCTATCAGGAAGACTGTTTTTAAAACCAAATACCTTAAGGGGCAAGAATGCATAGGTTCAAAAGGGGACCCCATAAGGAAAGTCAAGACCAAGGACAAATCCCATTGCGGCATAACGAATGGCTTCGGAGGATATTTATTTAGAAGACCTTTCAGGAATCTGATAACAATAGGGGATTTAAATAAAGATGGTTGGTCTGGAAGACATATGAAGGCTGACAAGGCCGATAAATAACCCTTAATGGTAGCCACTGCACAACCTTTCTGCGCTAGAGACAGAGCAAAAGACAAAACGTCCGATAGATGAGAATGCAAAGGATCAATCTGCCTCTCTCCACACCACGCAACAAATTTAGACCATCTATTAGCGTAGATAGATTTAGTGGAGTGTCGCCTGGCCGCTAATATAACATCCACTACCTCAGGCGGGAGAGAGAAGGAACTCAGGTTGCCCCGTTCAATCTCCAGGCATGTAGGTGCAGACTCTGGAGGTTGGGGTGTAGAACCTGCCCCTGCGACTGCGAGAGGAGGTCTGCCCTGAAAGGGAGACGGAGCGGAGGGCACATTGAGAGTTGGAGAAGGTCGGAGTACCATACCCTCCTTGGCCAATCCGGAGCTATTAGGATGACTAGAGCCCGGTCCTGGCGAATCTTCCTCAATACTCGAGGAATCAAGGGTATGGGAGGAAACGCGTAAAGCAACTGGCCGCACCAGGTTATTTGAAACGCGTCCCCCAACGCTCCCTGCATCGGATACTGGAGGCTGCAGAACAACGGACAATGCGCGTTCTCTCGAGTGGCAAACAGATCTACCCGAGGAAACCCCCACCTCTGGAAGATTAAACGGACTTGATCTGGATGGAGACGCCACTCGTGGTCTGCCGAGAAATGGCGACTGAGACTGTCCGCACACACGTTCAAGACTCCGGCCAGATGGTTTGCTATCAAGCAAATCTGATGGTTCTTTGCCCAGGACCATAGTCGAAGAGCTTCTCTGCAGAGAAGGTACGACCCCACTCCTCCCTGCTTGTTTATGTACCACATCGTGGTAGTATTGTCCGTTAGGACCTGTACCGACTGACCACGAAGGGAAGGGAGGAAGGCCTTGAGAGCCAGACGTACAGCCCGTAACTCTAACAGATTGATGTGAAACATCTGTTCCTCTGGAGACCAAAGACCTTTGATCTCCAGATCCCCCAGATGAGCTCCCCACCCTAGAGTGGAAGCATCCGTTATGACTGTGGCCACTGGTGGCGACTGCTGGAACGGCTTTCCTTGTGAAAGATTGTTGCTTGCAATCCACCACTTCAAATCCACAGCAGCATCTCTGGAGATCTTGACAGTACCCTCTAGATCCCCTTTGTGTTGAGACCACTGCCTTCGGAGGCACCACTGAAGAGCCCTCATGTGCCAGCGAGCATGCGTGACCAACAGAATGCAGGAGGCAAAAAGACCGAGCAGACGAAGGACCTTGAGGACTGGAACTACCGCACCATTTTGAAACATTGGAACCAAATCCTGAATATCTTGAATCCACTGAGGCGGAGGAAAGGCCCGACCCAATGTTGTATCCAGTACTGCCCCTATGAACAGGAGGCGCTGAGAGGGCTCTAGGTGAGATTTGGGCTCGTTCACCGAAAAACCCAGGTCGAACAACAACTGGGTTGTTGACTGCAGATGATGCGACACAAGCTCCGGGGACTTGGCTTTGATCAACCAGTCGTCCAAGTAAGGGAATACTGCTATCCCCTTCCTTCTGAGTTCTGCCGCAACCACCGACATCACCTTCGTGAAGACTCGAGGTGCTGAAGTAAGACCAAACGGAAGGACCGCAAACTGATAGTGTTGCGATCCCACCACAAACCGGAGATACTTCCTGTGTAACTTGAGTATCGGGATATGAAAGTAAGCATCCTGCAAGTCGACAGACACCATCCAGTCTTCCTTGTTCAACGCCAAAAGCACCTGTGCTAGGGTCAGCATCTTGAATTTTTCCTGCTTGAGGAACCAATTCAAGATCCTCAGGTCCAGAATTGGTCTCAAACGACCATCCTTCTTGGGAATCAGGAAATACCTTGAGTAACATCCTCGACCCCTTTCCTGCTCTGGGACCAACTCCACTGCGCCCTTGGAAAGGAGGGCTTGTACCTCCTGTTCTAGCAACAGGAGGTGTTCTTCTGAACAATAAGAAGGGCGGGGCGGGATGAGGGGCGGGAACTCCCGAAAGGGAAGGGTGTAGCCTTTTCCCACAATACTGAGAACCCAAGTGTCCGTTGTAACAGTCTTCCATTTGGTGAGAAAATGCTGTAATCTTCCCCCTACAGGAGAGGAGTGAGTGGGAAATGGTGGAAGCCTAAGGCTGCTTCCCCTGCTGCACCCCGCCAGAGGATGAGGAAAAGGCAGAGTGCTGCTGAGAGGCTCCTCTGGTGCGGACCCTACCTCTCCCCCTGAAAGATCTATAGGGATGGGAAGAGGCAGGTTGCTGATATCTTCCCCGAAAGGAAGAGGAGGAAGAACCACGCCCAAATCCACGAAACCTCCTGAAAAATCTGGAAGAGGCCGTGGAAGAAGGAGCTTGGAGCCCTAACGACTTAGCCGTGGCCCTGCTTTCCTTAAAACGTTCTAAGGCCGAATCAGCCTTGGCTCCAAACAGTTTGTCCCCATCAAACGGGAGATCCAACAATGTGGACTGTACATCTGCAGAAAAGCCCGAGTTACGGAGCCAGGCCTGTCTCCTTGCCACCACAGTTGTGCCCATTGCTCTGGCTACCGAGTCGGTGGTATCCAGTCCCGTCTGGATAATCTGGGTCGCAGCAGCCTGGGCATTTGAGACAAGATCCAAAAGACCCTGGGGAAGCTCTGTAAACGATGAGGAAATGTCATCCATCAGAGCATGAATATACCTCCCCAGGATACAGGTTGCATTGGTGGCTTTTAACGCCAGACTGCAGGACGAAAAAATCTTCTTCGACTGCGCCTCTAGCTTCTTTGAATCTCTGTCCCCAGGCACCGTCGGGAAAGAACCAGGCGCTGACTTGGATGAACAGGAGGCCTGCACCACCAAGCTCTCCGGCGTAGGGTGCCTAGATAGAAACCCAGGGTCAGTCGGAGCCGCCCGATACCTCCTGGCCACGGCTCTGTGAACTGCTGGGGAAGATACCGGCCTCTTCCACACCTCTAACACCGGATCCAGCAGAGCGTCATTAAATGGCAACAGAGGCTCCGCCGCAGCTGAGGCCGGATGTAGCACCTCTGTTAAAAGGTTTTGTTTAGCCTCCACCACCGGCAAAGGCAGGTCCAAAAAACTAGCTGCCTTCCGTACCACTGCATGAAAGGAAGCAGCCTCCTCAGTATATTCCCCCGGGGACGAAAGATCCCACTCAGGGGAAGTGTCCAGCCCACTGGCCGACTCCAGTCCACGCAGCCCATCACCCGAGTCCTCTAGCTCTCCTTCCTCCAGGGCTCGTTGGTACTCCTGCTCTTCTAATACACGGAGAGCACGTCTCCTGGAATGAAGTCGTTGTTCAATACGCAGAGTCGACAATGCCTCCGCCGAAGTCGAAGATCGGCGCCGATCTTCAGAAGCCACCGACGCCGCGTCCGGCGCCACAGGTAACTTCGGCGCCGACAAAAGAGCAGCTGAAGCAGATGGACCCACCGAAGTCACAGGCCGAAATCCCGACGTCGACGGGATGGAAATCCCCGGGGCCAATCCTTCTGAAGCCACCGGAGCGGCCACCGGCGCCGACACTGGCGCCGAGCCCACGTTCCCAAAAGGGAGAAAGGGCATAAAGGGTGCCGGCCGAAGAGGCGCAGGATCACCCAAAGAAAAGGCCAAAGGCCCAGCCGGAGCACCCCCTGGAGCCATCTGTTGGAAGATGGCATACATCGCATTTAAGAATGCGGAACTATCGGCTCCAGGGGTGGGAAAAGCCGGATACTGAGGTGCCTGTCTCGGAGGCGACCCCGACGCCGGCCTCGACGTCTGCGCCGGAGAAAACACCTGAGGCTCCAATACCTCAATCACCGACGCCTGTCCAGGTGAAGTTGGAGACGCCGGAGAGGGCAACGGCGTCGAAGGATGCGGCGTAACCGTGGGACTGATCTCCCATGTCCTTCGGCGCCGATCCGAAGACCTGGAACGAGTCTCCTTCGAATGACGCCGAGATTCTCTACGGCACCGGGAGTCTCGATGACGCCGATGTCTTGGAGAAGAAGACTTCTTGTGATGCTTCTCCTTCGATTTAGCCATAAACAGCTTCGCCTCACGTTCCTTGAGGGCCTTTGGATTCATGTGCTGGCATGAATCACAAGTCGAGACGTCGTGGTCGGAGCTCAAACACCAAAGGCAATCGGAATGAGGATCCGTCACCGACATCTTGCCTCCACACTCACGACAAGGCTTAAATCCAGACTTTCTCTGCGACATTATTACCACAGCGAAAGACTACGCAGCAAAAATACACTGTAACCAAAAAAGTAACAGTTGCTCCCTCGAAGATAACCGTTTCGAATGCACGGAAAAAAGGGAACTGACGTCCGCACGTCGTCGAGGACCTCTTATTGCCTGTATGACGTCAGACGGCGTCGCGTGGGCTAGAGTGACGTCCTCGTCGACGTGCAGAGACTAGTAAGAAGATTTCCGTCGAATGCTGGCGCCATGGGAGTATTCATTAGGTGAGGAATCCACAGGTAGTTGTATCCATCAGAAATGACCAATACCTGCTCCTGGAACACCCCTCCTTCAGTCGACAACGATACATGAACCAGTCTTTCTCTCGTAGTGCCACTAGAAACTGGAACTCTCTACCTCCCTCATTCCATTTAACCATCTGCCTAGAAACCTTCAAAAAGGATCTCAAGTTCCTCCTATTAGACCGACATCCTGGTTAATTTACCCTTGACCGGACTTATTTACTTTCTCCACTGCGTCTTAACCCCTTCTGTGCCGCGGACGTAGTGGTTACGTCCTGCGGCACAGTGCTGCTGTGCCGAGGACGTAACCACTACGTCCTCGGCACACAGCCCAGAGGGAGCGCTCTCGCTCCCTCTGTGGGGTTCCCCCCCACCCCCCCAAGTCAGGGATGGAAGGGGAAGCCCTTCCCCTCCCACCCCCGACCCCCCCCAACCCCCCCTGTGACGTCAGCGCGCGAGCGCGCGCTGATTAGTCACAGGGTCTCCCCCATCGCGCTGGAAGCAGAGCTTCCAGCGCGATTGAAAAAGAAATGCTTTTGCATTTCTTTTTCAATCCCATGGGGGAGGCCCCGAGAGGCTTCAAAGGGAAGGAAATGTATTTCCTTCCCTTTGAAGTCTCTCACAGGTTTCAAAAGCTGGATTGCTTGCAATCCGGCTTTTGAAACCCCACTAGACACCAGGGATTTTTTTTTTTTTCTTGAAATTGGCAAAAGGGAGCGACCCCTTGGGCAAGGGTCGCTCCCAGGGGGGCATTTTTTTAGGAAGGCCTTTTCTGCCCCCCCTGGGCCGAACTGCCCCCAGGGGGGGCAGAAACCTCTAGGCACCAGGGACCATTTTTTTTTTTTTTTTTTTTGTGATGAATTCTTTTTTTTTAGGTGGGGAGCGATCCCTTAGGCAAGGGTCGCTCCCCTACGGGGCAATATATATTTAGGCCATTTCTGCCCCCCTTGGGGGCAGATTGGCCTATTTTGATAAGGCCAATCTGCCCCCAAGGGGGGCAGAAACCATTAGACACCAGGGAGTTTGTTTTTGCGCGCGAATGTCACGCAACAAAGCGACCCCTTTGGCAAGGGTCGCTCCCAGGGGGGGCAATTTTTTGGGAAGGCCTTTTCTGCCCCCCCTGGGGGCAGATCGGCCTATTATTAGGCCGATCTGCCCCCAGGGGGGGAAGAAACCTCTAGGCGCCAGGGCAATTTTTTTTTTTGTGTTTTTTTTTTTTGTTCTTTTTTTTTTTTTAGAGATGGGGAGCGACCCATCAGGCAAGGGTCGCTCCCCTGGGGGGCAAATTGTATTTAGACCATTTCTGCCCCCCTGGGGGCAGATTGGCCGATTTTAGGTCAATCTGCCCCCAAGGGGGCAGAAACCACTAGGCACCGGGGATTTGTTTTTTGGCGCCAATGTCACGCAGGGGGAGCGACCCCGTAGGCAAGGGTCGCTCCCGGGGGGGCGGTGGGCGTTGGGGGGGCTAATTTATTTTAGGCCATTTCTGCCCCCCCGGGGGACAGATCGGCCTATTTTTAGGCCGAACTGCCCCCGGGGGGGGGGGGCAGAACACTCTAGGCGCCAGGGCAATTTTTTTTTTGTGTTTTTTTTCGTTGTTTCTTTTTTTAGAGATGGGGAGCGACCCATCAGGCAAGGGTCGCTCCCCTGGGGGGGGCAAATTGTATTTAGACCATTTCTGCCCCCCTGGGGGCAGATTGGCCAATTTTAGGTCAATCTGCCCCCAAGGGGGCAGAAACCACTAGGCACCGGGGATTTGTTTTTTGGCGCCAATGTCACGCAGGGGGAGCGACCCCGTAGGCAAGGGTCGCTCCCGGGGGGGGGGGGGTGAGGGTTGGGGGGGCAAATTTATTTTAGGCCATTTCTGCCCCCCCGGGGGACAGATCGGCCTATTATTAGGCCGAACTGCCCCCGGGGGGGGGGGGCAGAACACTCTAGGCACCAGGGCAAATTTTTTTTTGTGTGTTTTTTTTTTTGTTGTTTCTTTTTTTAGAGATGGGGAGCGACCCATCAGGCAAGGGTCGCTCCCCTGGGGGGGCAAATTGTATTTAGACCATTTCTGCCCCCCTGGGGGCAGATTGGCCAATTTTAGGTCAATCTGCCCCCAAGGGGGCAGAAACCACTAGGCACCGGGGATTTGTTTTTTGGCGCCAATGTCACGCAGGGGGAGCGACCCCGTAGGCAAGGGTCGCTCCCGGGGGGGGGATGGGGGTTGGGGGGGCAAATTTATTTTAGGCCATTTCTGCCCCCCCGGGGGACAGATCGGCCTATTATTAGGCCGAACTGCCCCTGGGGGGGGCGCAGAACACTCTAGGCACCAGGGCAATTTTTTTTTTGTGTTTTTTTTTTTTTGTTGTTTCTTTTTTTAGAGATGGGGAGCGACCCATCAGGCAAGGGTCGCTCCCCTGGGGGGGCAAATTGTATTTAGACCATTTCTGCCCCCCTGGGGGCAGATTGGCAAATTTTAGGTCAATCTGCCCCCAAGGGGGCAGAAACCACTAGGCACCGGGGATTTGTTTTTTGGCGCCAATGTCACGCAGGGGGAGCGACCCCGTAGGCAAGGGTCGCTCCCGGGGGGGGGATGGGGGTTGGGGGGGCAAATTTATTTTAGGCCATTTCTGCCCCCCCGGGGGACAGATCGGCCTATTATTAGGCCGAACTGCCCCCGGGGGGGGGGCAGAACACTCTAGGCACCAGGGCAAATTTTTTTGTGTGTGTTTTTTTTTTTGTTGTTTCTTTTTTTAGAGATGGGGAGCGACCCATCAGGCAAGGGTCGCTCCCCTGGGGGGGCAAATTGTATTTAGACCATTTCTGCCCCCCTGGGGGCAGATTGGCCAATTTTAGGTCAATCTGCCCCCAAGGGGGCAGAAACCACTAGGCACCGGGGATTTGTTTTTTGGCGCCAATGTCACGCAGGGGGAGCGACCCCGTAGGCAAGGGTCGCTCCGGGGGGGGTGATGGGGGTTGGGGGGGCAAATTTATTTTAGGCCATTTCTGCCCCCCCGGGGGACAGATCGGCCTATTATTAGGCCGAACTGCCCCCGGGGGGGGGGGGGCAGAAACCTCTAGGCGCCAGGGGAATTTTTCTTTTTTTTCTTTTTTTTTTCTTTGTTTTTTTTTTTTAGAGATGGGGAGCGACCCATCAGGCAAAAGTCGCTCCCCTGGGGGACAAATTGTATTTAGGCCATTTCTGCCCCCCTTGGGGGCAGATTGGCTGAGTTTAGGTCAACCTGCCCCCAAGGGGGCAGAAACCACTAGGCACCGGGGATTTGTTTTTTGGTGCCAATGTCACGCAGGGGGAGCGACCCCGTAGGCAAGGGTCGCTCCCGGCGGGGGAGGGTGGGGGTTGGGGGGGCAAATTTATTTTAGGGCATTTCTGCCCCCCCCCCCCCTGGGGCCGGCTGAGCTACAGGCCAAACACCACAGGTAGGCACCTTGCAAAAAACACCTCTGTTTTCTGTGAAAAAATATGTTGTGTCCACGTTGTGTTTTGGGCCATTTCCTTTTGTGGGCGCTAGGCCTACCCACAGAAGTGATGTACCATTTTTATCGAGAGACTTAGGGGAACGCTGGGTGGAAGGAAATTTGTGGCTCCTCTCAGATTCCAGAACTTTCTGTCACCGAAATGAGAGGAAAAAGTGTTTTTTGGGCCAAATTTTGATGTTTGCAAAGGATTCTGGGTAACATAACCTGGTCAGAGCCCCGCAAGTCACCCCATCTTGGATTCCCCTGGGTTTCTAGTTTTCAAAAATGCACTGGTTTGCTAGGTTTCCTCAGGTGTCGGCTGAGCTACAGGCCAAAATCCACAGGTAGGCACTGCTTTTTATAAAAAAATGTGATGTGTCCACGTTGTGTTTTGGGCCCTTTCCTTTCGTGGGCGCTAGTCCTACCCACACAAGTGAGGTATCATTTTTATCGGGAGACTTGGGGGAACGCTGGGTAGAAGGGAATTTGTGGCTCCTCTCAGATTCCAGAACTTTCTGCCACAGAAATGTGAGTAACATGTGTATTTTTTGCCAAATGTTGAGGTTTGCAAAGGATTCTGGGTAACAGAACCTGGTCCGAGCCCCGCAAGTCACCCCTCCTTGGATTCCCCTAGGTCTCTAGTTTTCAGAAATGCACAGGTTTGGTAGGTTTCCCTAGGTGCCGGCTGAGCTAGAGGCCAAAATCTACAGGTAGGCACTTTGCAAAAAACACCTCTGTTTTTTTCCAAAATTTAGGATGTGTCCACGTTGCGCTTTGGGGTGTTTCCTGTCGCCGGCGCTAGGCCTACCCACGCAAGTGAGGTATCATTTTTATCGGGAGACTTGGGGGAACGCTGGGTGGAAGGAAATTTGTGGCTCCTCTCAGATTCCAGAACTTTCTGCCACAGAAATGTGAGGAACATGTGTTTTTTTAGCCAAATTTTGAGATTTGCAAAGGATTCTGGGTAACAGAACCTGGTCCGAGCCCCGCAAGTCACCCCTCCTTGGATTCCCCTAGGTCTCTAGTTTTCAGAAATGCACAGGTTTGGTAGGTTTCCCTAGGTGGCGGCTGAGCTAGAGGCCAAAATCTACAGGTAGTCACTTTGCTAAAAACAGCTCTGTTTTCTGTGATATGTCCACGTTGTGTTTTGGGGCATATCCTGTCGCGGGCGCTAGGCCTACCCACACAAGTGAGGTATCATTTTTATCGGGAGACTTGGGGGAACGCTGGGTAGAAGGAAATTTGTGGCTCCTCTCAGATTCCAGAACTTTCTGCCACAGAAATGTGAGTAACATGTGTATTTTTAGCCAAATTTTGAGGTTTGCAAAGGATTCTGGGTAACAGAACCTGGTCCGAGCCCCGCAAGTCACCCCTCCTTGGATTCCCCTAGGTCTCTAGTTTTCAGAAATGCACAGGTTTGGTAGGTTTCCCTAGGTGGCGGCTGAGCTAGAGGCCAAAATCTACAGGTAGTCACTTTGCTAAAAACAGCTCTGTTTTCTGTGATATGTCCACGTTGTGTTTTGGGGCATATCCTGTCGCGGGCGCTAGGCCTACCCACACAAGTGAGGTATCATTTTTATCGGGAGACGTGGGGGAACGCTGGGTGGAAGGAAATTTGTGGCTCCTCTCAGATTCCAGAACTTTCTGCCACAGAAATGTGTGGAACATGTGTTTTTTTAGCCAAATTTTGAGGTTTGCAAAGGATTCTGGGTAACAGAACCTGGTCCGAGCCCCGCAAGTCACCCCTCCTTGGATTCCCCTAGGTCTCTAGTTTTCAGAAATGCACAGGTTTGGTAGGTTTCCCTAGGTGGCGGCTGAGCTAGAGGCCAAAATCTACAGGTAGTCACTTTGCGAAAAACAGCTCTGTTTTCTGTGATATGTCCACGTTGTGTTTTGGGGCATATCCTGTCGCGGGCGCTAGGCCTACCCACACAAGTGAGGTATCATTTTTATCGGGAGATGTGGGGGAACGCTGGGTGGAAGGAAATTTGTGGCTCCTCTCAGATTCCAGAACTTTCTGCCACAGAAATGTGAGGAACATGTGTTTTTTTAGCGAAATTTTGAGGTTTGCAAAGGATTCTGGGTAACAGAACCTGGTCCGAGCCCCGCAAGTCACCCCTCCTTGGATTCCCCTAGGTCTCTAGTTTTCAGAAATGCACAGGTTTGGTAGGTTTCCCTAGGTGGCGGCTGAGCTAGAGGCCAAAATCTACAGGTAGTCACTTTGCTAAAAACAGCTCTGTTTTCTGTGATATGTCCACGTTGTGTTTTGGGGCATATCCTGTCGCGGGCGCTAGGCCTACCCACACAAGTGAGGTATCATTTTTATCGGGAGACGTGGGGGAACGCTGGGTGGAAGGAAATTTGTTGCTCCTCTCAGATTCCAGAACTTTCTGCCACAGAAATGTGAGGAACATGTGTTTTTTTAGCCAAATTTTGAGGTTTGCAAAGGATTCTGGGTAACAGAACCTGGTCCGAGCCCCGCAAGTCACCCCTCCTTGGATTCCCCTAGGTCTCTAGTTTTCAGAAATGCACAGCTTTGGTAGGTTTCCCTAGGTGGCGGCTGAGCTAGAGGCCAAAATCTACAGGTAGTCACTTTGCTAAAAACTGCTCTGTTTTCTGTGATATGTCCACGTTGTGTTTTGGGGCATATCCTGTCGCGGGCGCTAGGCCTACCCACACAAGTGAGGTATCATTTTTATCGGGAGACATGGGGGAACGCTGGGTGGAAGGAAATTTGTGGCTCCTCTCAGATTCCAGAACTTTCTGCCACAGAAATGTGAGGAACATGTGTTTTTTTAGCCAAATTTTGAGGTTTGCAAAGGATTCTGGGTAACAGAACCTGGTCCGAGCCCCGCAAGTCACCCCTCCTTGGATTCCCCTAGGTCTCTAGTTTTCAGAAATGCACAGGTTTGGTAGGTTTCCCTAGGTGGCGGCTGAGCTAGAGGCCAAAATCTACAGGTAGTCACTTTGCTAAAAACAGCTCTGTTTTCTGTGATATGTCCACGTTGTGTTTTGGGGCATATCCTGTCGCGGGCGCTAGGCCTACCCACACAAGTGAGGTATCATTTTTATCGGGAGACGTGGGGGAACGCTGGGTGGAAGGAAATTTGTGGCTCCTCTCAGATTCCAGAACTTTCTGCCACAGAAATGTGAGGAACATGTGTTTTTTTAGCGAAATTTTGAGGTTTGCAAAGGATTCTGGGTAACAGAACCTGGTCCGAGCCCCGCAAGTCACCCCTCCTTGGATTCCCCTAGGTCTTTAGTTTTCAGAAATGCACAGGTTTGGTAGGTTTCCCTAGGTGGCGGCTGAGCTAGAGGCCAAAATCTACAGGTAGTCACTTTGCTAAAAACAGCTCTGTTTTCTGTGATATGTCCACGTTGTGTTTTGGGGTATATCCTGTCGCGGGCGCTAGGCCTACCCACACAAGTGAGGTATCATTTTTATCGGGAGACGTGGGGGAACGCTGGGTGGAAGGAAATTTGTGGCTCCTCTCAGATTCCAGAACTTTCTGCCACAGAAATGTGAGGAACATGTGTTTTTTTAGCCAAATTTTGAGGTTTGCAAAGGATTCTGGGTAACAGAACCTGGTCCGAGCCACACAAGTCACCCCTCCTTGGATTCCCCTAGGTCTCTAGTTTTCAGAAATGCACAGGTTTGGTAGGTTTCCCTAGGTGGCGGCTGAGCTAGAGGCCAAAATCTACAGGTAGTCACTTTGCTAAAAACAGCTCTGTTTTCTGTGATGTGTCCACGTTGTGTTTTGGGGCATATCCTGTCGCGGGTGCTAGGCCTACCCACACAAGTGAGGTATCATTTTTATCGGGAGACGTGGGGGAACGCTGGGTGGAAGGAAATTTGTGGCTCCTCTCAGATTCCATAACTTTCTGCCACAGAAATGTGAGGAACATGTGTTTTTTTAGCCAAATTTTGAGGTTTGCAAAGGATTCTGGGTAACAGAACCTGGTCCGAGCCACACAAGTCACCCCTCCTTGGATTCCCCTAGGTCTCTAGTTTTCAGAAATGCACAGGTTTGGTAGGTTTCCCTAGGTGGCGGCTGAGCTAGAGGCCAAAATCTACAGGTAGTCACTTTGCTAAAAACAGCTCTGTTTTCTGTGATGTGTCCATGTTGTGTTTTGGGGCATATCCTGTCGCGGGTGCTAGGCCTACCCACACAAGTGAGGTACCATTTTTATCGGGAGACTTGGGGGAACATAGATTAGCAAAACAAGTACTATTGCCCCTTGTCTTTCTCTACATTTTTTCCTTCCAAATATAGGAGTGTGTGTAAAAAAGACATCTATTTGAGAAATTCCCTGTAATTCACGTGCTACTATGGTCACCCCGGAATTCAGAGATGTGCAAATAACCACTGCTCCTCAACACCTTATCTTGTGCCCTTTTTGGAAATGCAAAGGTTTTCTTGATAGCAATTTTTTACTCCTTATATTTCAGCAAATGAATTGCTGTATACCCGGTATAGAATGAAAACGCACTGCAGGGTGCAGCTCATTTATTGGCTCTGGGTTCCTCGGGTTCTTGATGAACCTACAAGCCCTATATATCCCCGCAACCAGAGGAGTCCAGCAGACGTAACGGTATATTGCTTTCGATAATCTGACATTGCAGGGAAAAGTTACAGAGTAAAACGTAGAGAAAAATTGATGGTTTTTTCACCTCAATTTCAATATTTTTCTTTTTCAGCTGTTATTTTCTGTAGGAAACCCTTGTAGGATCTACACAAATGACCCCTTGCTGAATTCAGAATTTTGTCTACTTTTCAGAAATGTTTAGGTTTCTGGGATCCAGCATTGGTTTCATGACCATTCCTGTCAGTGACTGGAAGGAGGCTGAAAGCACAAAAAATTGCACAAATGGGGTATGCCCCAGTAAAATGCCAAAATTGTGTTGAAAAATTGGGTTTTCTGATTCAAGTCTGCCTGTTCCTGAAAGCTGGGAAGCTGCTGAGTTTAGCACCGCAAACCCTTTGTTGATGCCATTTTCAGGGGAAAAACCACAAGCCTTCTTCTGCAGCCACTTTTTCCAATTTTTTTGAAAAAAACGAAATTTTCACTGTATTTTGGCCAATTTCTTGGCCTCCTTCAAGGGAACCCACAAAGTCTGGGTACCTCTAGAATCCCTAGGATGTTGGAAAAAAAGGACGCAAATTTGGCTTGGTTAGCTTATGTGGACAAAAAGTTATGAGGGCCTAAGCGCGAACTGCCCCAAATAGGCAAAAAAAGGCCCGGCACAGGAGGGGGAAAAGGCCTGGCAGCGAAGGGGTTAATCTGCCTTAGTTTAAAAGTTCATGTCCTCTGCCCTATTGTTGTAACTGTCTCTTGTGTTAACTCCTGTATTCATACACACATGTAAACGTCCGAGGTTAACTACTATTAATGTAACCCTCTGTAACCCTGTATCATGTGTGTTGTAAAGCTCTCTGATTCCTTTGGGCCATGTCTGCCCTATATACAATTTGCAAAAAGAAAGAAAAAAAGAATGTGGCTGCAGGTGAGAGGCAGGCCAGGCATGAGAGAGGAACAGTTGTGGCTGAAGTTGTGGGCTGGGCTTCGTGCATGGCTGCAGGTGATTATACATTTGCCCAGAGCTGTCATTATGATCCCCACAGCTTAACAACTTTCGGTCTGTTGGAGGACAACGTGTGTTATGAAAATTATGGGGCATATTTATACTCTGTTTGCGCCGGATTTGCGTCGTTTTTTTTGGCGCAAATTCGACACAAAACGAACTCCATATTTATACTCTGGCGTTAGACGCGTCTAGTGCCAAAGTCCATGGAGTTTGCGTCATTTTTTAGCGTGGACACCTACTTTGTGTTAATGATATGCAAGGTAGGCGTTCCCGTCTAAAAAAGTGACTCCGAGGCATGTGCGCCGTATTTACACTCCCGGGCAAAAATCACGCCCGGGAGTGGGCGGGTCCAAAAAAATGACGTCCAGCCGCTTTTGCGTCGTTTTTTAGCGCCTGGTCAGGGCAGGCGTTAAGGGACCTGTGGGCTCGCAAGGAGCCCAGAGGTGCCCTCCCATGCCCCCAGGGACCCCCCCCTGTCACCCTTTCCCACCCCAGGAGGACGCCTAAGGATGGAGGGACCCATCCCAGGAAACATAAGGTAAGTTCAGGTAAGTAATTTTTTTTTTTTTTTGTGGCATAGGGGGGCCTGATTTGTGCCCCCCTACATGCCACTATGCCCAATGACCATGCTCAGGGGACAGAAGTCCCCTGGGCATGGCCATTGGGCAAGGGGGCATGACTCCTCTCTTTGCAAAGACAGGAGTCATTTCAATGGGGGTTGGGAGTCAAAAATAATGGCGCTAATCGGGTTGAGGCGAAAATTTTGCCTCAGCCTGACTTGCCCCATTTTTTGGCGCCCAAGCTCCATATTCCCCTACGCCGGCGCTGCCTGGTGTACGTCATTTTTTTTCACGCACACCAGGCAGCTCCGCCGGCTAACGCCGGCTAACGTCATTGAATAAATACGGCGCCCGCATGGCGCTTCAGAATGGCGTTAGCCGGCGTTAGGTTTTTTGACGCACAACTGCGTTGGCGCAGTTGTGCGTCGAAAAGTATAAATATGGCCCTATATTACCTCACCCACGGCCTGTTGGACCTATTGGGATGTGTGAGGTTGTGGGGTTCAGGAACTAAAGGGGCTGCAGAGCACGTATGGTGGAACTCGTAGAACTCGGTCTCTGTGATGAGGAATTGTAGATTGTTTTCTGTAATGAGATCATGTTTGTCTAAGGCCTGTTTGAGGTCTGTGATGAGGTTGTGTACGTCTAGAGCATATTTGAGGTCTGCAGTGAGGTCATATATGGCTAGTGCATGTTTGAGGTCAATAATGAAAGGTACGTCTAAGGAATGTTTGAGGTTTGTGATGAGGCCATGTATGGCTAGGGCATGCTTGAGGGTTAGGAATCAGGTCATGTATGTTTCGGGCTTATTTGAGATCTGCGATGATGTCAGGTATGTCTAGAACATGCTTGAAGTCTCTAATAGTAATTTGAGGGGAGAGATTGATATGATCCCCGGCCTAAGTTGCCACTTTTGGACCTGCGGAACCAGGTTCAAGTCCTATCCTCGGATCCACATTCTGTGATTCTGAGAACATCACGTAATCTCCCCGTGGCTAAAAATATTAAAATCTGATCCAGTGTAATGTAATCTGGTGCTCATATAAAGCGCTTTAATGTCCTGTGCCAAGATCGCCCTTTATTAAAACTGCTAAACATTAAAGCAATTACAAATAAATACGGTCAGACTATGTCCTGTTTGAGTTGCCAGAAGAGTCCTGTATGCATAGGGCATTTAAACACCTGAACTACAACGGCTTACACAAAATTTCACTGACGGTACATTGTCTGCATTATTATTCCGATGAGCTGGCACAATGCAGTCATTGCTTAATTTCCTTTTAATGTTTTTGTGTTTTAATATATTGCTCAATTTGAGATTGTTTGTCGACTCACAATTTGATTAGTGGGATGTCAAAAGCGGGTGAGCATGTACAGCAATTTTTTTAACTTGTTTTAATGAACTGTTAATTGCTATCAAAGCTGACCACACGGAAAAAGTTCCCAGAGGGCAGTCAAAAAGTGTGATGTTGATACAGCTGGTACGCTTGCTGTGTAGAACGATTATTTTGTTTTATAAAAGTACTTTTAGTGGTATTTCCATTACTACGAATCCATTGTTCCTTTTCCGTGGGCACAGGACGAGTGGTAATGTCGGCAGCAACTTAATCAGGGAGTAATGGGGCTTCCAGTGTGTTTTTGTGTTTTGAGTGTCTGCCATGTAGTGCAGTATTTTACCTCTACCTGTATCTTGTACTCGTTTGTAACATGCACACGGCACCTTTCCTTTTCAACTTATCATTTGCTACCTCTTATATCTTGTTTGCGTTTGATACATGCACAACGGCCACCACTGCCTCATGTAACGTAACTATTGTTTTAGTGTTTTGAGTGTCTACCATTGATTGCAACTTTTTTACCTCTATTCGTACTTTATTTGCTCTTGTAACCTGCACACGTCACTTTTTCCTCTCATAACGTATCGTTTGCTACCTCGTTTATTTTTTGCTCTTGATACGTGCACAATTATCACATTGCCTCTTGTAATGTAACGCTTGTTTTTGTAACAGGCTCACTTGTAATTCTTCTCCTCTTGTATCTTTACTTTGCCTATTGTGAAGCGCTCTGACACCTTCGGGTAAAGTCCGCGCTATATAAAAACGCATTAAATAAATAAAAATAAAATAAAAATAAAAGTAACCAAAAGGCCTCGCACCAGCTTGAGTAACAAAGTCAGACCGATATGGGACACTGGGCTTATCACACCTCTGGGCCCGTGCCACCGCATATTCGGCATTATTACCGATTGCAAAAATTTTAGTGAAATTCCTCAAATGTTTACAGGGCGTTTAGGTAAAGTGTTCTTGTGATAAACCAAGAAATCGCTGAGGCTAAAAGTAAGTCGTTTATGGTGCAACATTACCACCTGGTGGTACTATTGATGAAACACGTTTTTAAATC
Organism: Pleurodeles waltl; assembly: GCF_031143425.1. NCBI lineage: Eukaryota > Metazoa > Chordata > Amphibia > Caudata > Salamandridae > Pleurodeles > Pleurodeles waltl. The sequence goes on from NC_090437.1 coordinate 403,294,290, forward strand.
CTTAGGTTATTTCGAACAGATGTGCAATAACAATTAGACGTTGTGTTAGCTGAGCTAAAAACAATCACAAATCCATGTTATATTATAGTAATATAATGCTCAAGGATCAGAAAATCCTAAAGTGTGTTGGCAGTCTTTCAGGCTTGAAAATTAAATGTATGATTGAACAAGATCTGAACAGTCCTGTAGAATTGACATTAGAGAAAACTCTGAGGAGGGCTATAAACTGAAATCGTAGTTATCAATTCCTATCGGCCACACATATATTCCGAGGTCTCTGGGGAATGATAATGCAACCCGGGGTCGTAGGAGACAAAAAGGTCCAAATGATGGTCTTGAGCCTTCTAACGCCACATTAACGTGATTTTTCTGACTTGGAGCAAAGCGCCACAATAGCGTCCAAAATGTTGACGCTATTGTTCCTAATGCCGCCATGGTGTGCCATATCTTAAATATGGTGCACACATGGTGGAGTTAGTGGGGCGCAGGGTGATGCAAGTAAAGTGTCGCTTCACGGTGTGAAGCACTACTTTTCTTAAATCTGGGCCTAAATTTCAGGTGGGCTGAGGTGGGTTTCAGGGACAACCTTGGCGACTTTCGATTGACCCTATACAAATTGCCCATTGTCTGCGAACTGCAAGCTTCAATAAACATATATAATTGCGTCATTTTAAAGCGAAAAGGCTGCGATGTAGTCATCGTATGCAAATTATGCTTTATTGTTATTTACATTCACAAAGTTGTAAGACCAATTGTGGAAAAACATGATGCCGAACCTTGCATCTTCATGCACCAAGCAAACAAAGGTGGGAGCAGTAGCGGCTTGTTCATAGGGGGTGCCAGGGCATCAACCCACCATCTCCATCTGTCACTAAATGCTCAGCATATTACAGTTTTCAACTGAAAACAAATGATCTCACAGATCGTTTGTTTTCAGATAAAAGATACAATATCAGTTTGCACCAGAAGAGGCTCCCTAGGCTGAATTGCGCATGTGTCAGGCGTGGGCTGTTACAACCCATCTTTACACAGATGCAATGCATATCGGACATGCTGCCTTTGCCTCACTCAGTGCAGCATGTCCCATAAAAGAACTTCCAGGCTTGTCAATCATGCCCCCTCACAGGGGCGGCTCCTCCATGAGGGCGGAGGAGCGTCACCCCTCGCCAGCAGCGACAGCTGCAAAACTTTTTACCAAACAACGATAATAAACCGTGTTTATTATTGTTGTTTGGTAAAAGGGCATGGCCACTGGGGTGACGAGCAGTGAGGGGGAGTGCTCGGCACTCCCCCCTCAAAGCGCATGTGTGTCGGCCAAACACACATGCGCTGTAGACTCTCTCCAGCCCAGCAACTGTGTTGCTGGGCTGGAGAGAGCCTGCACAGGACCCCAGTCTGCCTGGGAGTGCCCAGGGCACTCCCAGGCTATCCTGACGTTGCTTTGAGCAGCGTCAGGATTGGCCACAGGGCACGCTGTGAGCCTGTGCCTACAGATGACGAGGGACAGAGGAGCAGCGCGCGGCGGACGAGGTAAGTGTTTGCTTTTTCTAAATTTTCATTTCCCTGCCCCCTCCCACACGCGCCGACCCACCCCTTTACCTTGCCACGAGCCACTCCTGCCCCCTTAAGTCCTATTAGAAATCAGAAAAGAGAAAAAAGGTGCATTTTGGTTCCTACAACCCTATTCCAGCTTTTGATTGGGCAGAAGCTCATAAAACTGGCTCTGGTATTGCTGTTTGGAAGAGTTAGGTGTCAGAGGAGTCAGGAATAGTGGGTCTGGCCTGCAGATAGACTGAACACTCGTGCTGTGTTCAGCACCTCACAGAAACATATCACTGACCCCATGCAGTACAAAGCATTCTGCCCATTGTGCATACACTCAACAATTCTCAAAAGCTGGAAAGAACACACAAACTACTAGGTACACATCCGGTGAACCGAGCTCTGTATATGGCAGTAAATTATTTTGTTTTGTCTCCCGACTGGGCCCTTTACAGTCTGTCCAGTTTTGACCTGCACAGAGTGTATGCATTGTCTTGTATTGGCCACACGTCTATACACTTTGGCACACTCTGGGCCTGATTACAATTTTGGCAAAGAGGTTTAATCCATCCCAAATGTGACGGATATCCCTCCCACCGTTTCACGAGTCCATTATATCCTATGGAACTCGTAATACGGTGGGTGGGATATCCGGCCCATTTGGGACAGATTAACCCCCTCCGCCAATGTTGTAGTCAGGCCCTACGTGTACTAAAATCGCAGGAGGCTGGAGGTGCAGACAGCCACTTAATGAGCACCAGACTTCACCTAAAAACCCTTCCGCACTTGGCTGTGGGGACTGTTGGCTCAAAGATATTCCCTCCAGGGCACTGAGGCCATCAACTCCGCCTAAGAGGCAAAGCAAAGTATAGCAACCTGGGTACTGTAGCGGGCATCTGTGTCTGGTGTGCTGTGTATTGTGCTTAATTGCTGACCATCCCAGTTTGACCCGTTACATGTAATGTGCCTAGTGGCTCCTATCCCCTGCAGTAGAAGGGGCACTGGCAGTTCTGTCCGAGTGCCTCTTCAGTTGGGTATGTGAGCTGTACTATCTGCACTGCCCTTCACACAGTTTTTTGCACATCGAGTGAGCTGCATTCTTGTATCATGGCACAGTGACATTTTAGATCAGAGGCTTAAGAGGCACCCTCTTACAGCAGGATGTCCCACAGGGACCAAGCAGAATCTGAACTGTGATCAGAAGTCTCACTGAGATAGTTAAGAAGGGGATGGGAAGAGCACCAATACCCTCCCATGAGAAAAGTCGTCCTCCACCCCACACCTATTACCCTCCTCTAGGCACTAGCTGTCCCGCACACACTCACTAATTACATTCCAAGGGCATTTCCCTCTTAGAGCTACTCCTTCAACGGCCACTTCATCTCACTGCCCTTCTGCTCTGCTACGGTTTCCAGTCTCTAGCCCATGCCAGGCTGCTCTGACCATTGCGCTCCTCGGCACCAATCTCGCTGTGTTGTGATTGAGGACAGACAGAGCTGGTTAGGAACATCAAGAACTGAGACCGCAGGTGGCTTGCACCACCACTGCCTTTTTACTAATTAAAGTCCCGGTTTGTGCATTTACACTTTTTAAGGGGCTCAGTGCCATTTCCGTGGTCGCAGTGATGCTCCCCCCAACCCCCAACTCCTCTGCCAACGCCCTGGTTGTGGCGGTCTAAACAGTGCTTTAGCTCCTCATCAGTGGTAGTAAGTGCTATAAAAATGCCCATGTCATGACTAACAGGCACCAATCTGATGCCCGATCTGATAATACACAAATTCCTACTGACCAACCACTCAGTAAAACTAGTTTCTATTTTCTGCCCGTCTTCACTACTGCTTTACTGGGCAGTAAGACAGAAGTAATACACAGCGGTTGGTGGTATAGCACTACATTGGGCTTCTTACAGCTTGGTAATAAAGAGCATATCCTGAAAAGCACATGGAGAAGGTGGCTCATTTACTAGCCTGAGATTGCATGCTATGCCATTCTCACCCTTTTCCTGCCACCATCTGTTGTGTCCTCCCTGTTTTTCACCCTGCCACTTCTACATTTCTCTGTGACAAACCCTCCTCCATAATGCTGAAGACCTCCTGGGAAGGGGAGGCTGTATGAAGTTGTGCCTCAACTCTTTAAAAGGTCACCAACCACCACTGTGGGGGAGGGAAAAAAGTAGGAATAAACAAAATGTTCTTAGCGATTTTCCCAAACCTCAAAAAGCAACTGGACTAATTAGAAACCATTCTTTCTTGCTGCAGGCATCCTGAATAAAAATAATAAACTTTAATTTGAAAAAACAACATTTTCCTGCACCGTTCAATGCGAAGCACAAATTCTTTTGCCATTGTCTGTATGTCAACTGACCCGACTCCCTCCGTATGCATGTTGCTTGCACATTTTCAATCTGTGGAGCTCATTGAAGCTTTTCTCAGCCTCACAAGAAGATACTAGAACAACTAAGATAATCTCTGGTAGCTTCTCAATCTGTGCAAAGAATGTTCTCTCTCTGGAAGCATTTTTCAGAGCATGCCTGCCTGTTCCAGGACAGAAGAGTAATTGAACATACTTGATAATATAGTGAATTGCGCTGATGGTAGCATACGGTCAATTTCTTTGTATTGAGCAACAGTGCCAATGCCATTGCCCTTTAAAAGTAGCTGTTCAAATTTTTCATATAGTCAAATGCCTTCTGGGTCAAAAACCTCAGCAAGACAAAGACAAACTGTATCTAAAAGTTTAAAATACCGAGGGCGATAGTAGTCACTGACAACCAAAAGGTGAAACATTTCTGCTGCTAAATCAGCTGTCTGTTTAGGGATTTGCCTCAGTCGTGGCACTTCAATGGCATTAAGAAGGTGCATTGCAGTTGGTAGACCTCGCATCCTCGGCATGGTCTCCCCTAACTTTTTGCATCTGCTTCCCAAGTTGTTGCTGCATGTTGGACTCTGTTTTTGCTGTTTTTGTTACTCTGGACACTTTCCCACTGCTGACCAGTGCTAAAGTGCAAGTGCAAGTGCTCCCTAGGTGAAATTGTATGTGTAATTGGCTTTTCCATAGTTGGCATATTTGATTTACTAGTATGCCCCTAGTAAAGTGACCTAGAGGTGCCTTTGCCTGTAAATCAAATGCTACTAGAGGGCCTGCAGCATTGATTGTGCCACCCACATGAGTAGCCCTGTAAACGTGGCTCAGACCTGCCACTGCAGTGTCTGTGTGTGTAGTTTTAAACTGTCATTTCGACCTTGCAAGTGTACCCACTTACCAGGCTCAAACCATCCCTTTTCATACATGTAAGGCACCCCTAAGGTAGGCCCGAGGTAGCCCCATTGGCAGCGTGCAGTGTATTTTAAATGTGGGACATGTATTAATGTGTTTTACATGTCCTAAGAGTGAAATAATGTTAAATGCGGGTTTCACTGTTGCAAGGCCTATTTCTCTCATAGGTTAACATGAGGGCTGCCTTTAAATAACTTTTAACTTTTTCCTTTGAGAACTGATAGAGATATGGAGTTTGGGCTCCCTGAACTCACAATTTAAAAATACATCTTTTGGTAAAGTTGGTTTTCGGCATTTTATTGTTTTAAATAAAATTTGTTTGTTCTGTGATCTGACTATTTGTGGATTCCCTGTTTGGGTCAGCTGGGTGTAGCTTGCATACCTTGATGAGCCATCTGGGCTAGAGTGGAGGGAGGAGTGGTCACTTACACATGAATGGGCTGTGCCTGCCCTGGCACAATGCACTCTCCTAGTCTGAGCAAGGCAGGGTCCTATAAATAACAGAGACTTTTCTATGAAGTTGGGCAACTTCAAAGGCAGAAAGGGGTAAAAGTAGTGGACCCAAAACCATAGGCATTAGATTTCTTCAAGATTTACTTCTGGAACCAAGAGGAGCCTCTGCGAAGGAGAAGAGCTGAAGAGCTGAGGAGAGGTGCTGCTCTGCCTGTGACTGTGCTTTGTTGGGCTATCCTGCCGTTGCTGCTTCTGCCTGTGAAAGGGGACAAAGACTGGACTTTGTGATATATTTCTGTTTGAGAAGAATCTCAAAAGGCTTGGACTGAGCTTGCCCCCTGTTCTGAAGTCTCAGGGCCATCAAAGACTTCCTCTATCAGCACCTGAACTCTCTGCTGAGACTCCTGCCCTGCCAAGTGGTGCCTAATTAGTCCCCGGGCTCTTCAAAGGAGAAGCTGGTGGAAAAATGAAGAAAAACCAAGTAAACCGACTTCGGACGACTCCGGACGAACGCACTGCTGAATCCTGTGATGCTGCCTGTAACCAAAGCCGTGGTCCTCGCTGGTGTGCGACGATTCCGCAGGCCTGATGCAGCTGCAGCCTTGCTGAAGTCTGCGACTCCGTGGAAGTCGCCGCACAATGTCGTGACCACCGGATATCGACTCTGCTGAAAGTACACAGATCCATCGCTTCGCACCGATGCCACCTCACCTCCACTGCTCCACATCAAGGACCCGCCACCTCTTTGTGACGCCTCCGCTCCTTCACTCCGCAGCACAGAAACCAACGCTGCCTCAGATCCAGCGACCCTGCAATCCCAGACTCTGTACACTTGCTTGTTTCCTCATTTTCACAAGGTACTGTACCTGGGGGTCCGTGCAACTCAGTGACCGGCTCCATTGGCATTGGATTGTTGGGAACGACTCTGTCACGATGCCGTTATATCACCTAATTGAAGCATTTGTGTTTCTAAGCGCTATTTTTGTGTTTAATCTTTAAAAATTCATAACTTGACTTGTGTAAGTTGGAGTTTTGTTGTCTTGGTCTTGTTTTGTTTAAATAACTATTGGCTATTTATTTCTAAACCTGTGTGGTGTCCATTTTGCAGTGTTTCACTGTATTACTGTGTGTGTTGGTACGAATAATTTACACATTGTCTCTGGGTCAAGCCTTTCTGCTCGTGCCAAGCTACCAAGGGGGTAAGCGGGGGTTAACCAGGTGTGTTTCTCCTTTGCCCTGACTAGAGTGAGGGTCGTTGCTTGGACAGCGGGTAACGTGACTGCCAACCAAAGACCCCATTTATAACAGCAGTCATGTCATTATTGGAGCTAAGCAGACTGTCGAAAGACTCATCCAAGCGAAGCTTTAATATTGCAAATTTTGCTATATTCACAACAACTAGTAGTCCTGATATGGATTGCTGCCATCCTTGCATGGTAATATGCAAGCATTCCAAGTGCTGCACTGCTTGGGGAGCAATCTGAAGTCCTAGGCCAGTTGTTTCTATCTGAAAGTGTTCCAGCAAACCACAACCATGAGCAGACACACCACCAATGGTCTTGGAAGTTGAAAATTGTTCTGTGGTTTCCAGGATAGGTTTGTAGTTATCCATTATTTTTGTACACATTTTACACTAACCACGCAGTGCATTAGGCACAATGGCCTTACTTTAAAGATATTTGTGGGGCATTCTACACTGTTGGATGAGGTCTGAGAGTACCATCAACAAGTCATAGATCGCCCAAAAAGATTCTGAAGGTCTTGGACACAAAGTAGTGCATCTTCCATTATGGATCAATTATGTATTTCAGCCTCCATGACTACATTTATACAGGGTGCTCCACAGTAGACATAGAGCACAAGTGGTTGTTTGTGGTGTATTAACGCTTGCACACCATGATATTCTTGTGGCATATTTGCTGCACAATCCTATGTTTGAGCTTTCAGCATTGACAGAGAAAGACCAAGACGGCATAAATATACTTTTTAATTGTAGCAATTGCAGCCCCAGTGGTATTATCAGCCTGATATAGTCCAATAAAATGCTCATGTGGGTACAGAGCTTTGTCAGTATAATAAATAAAAAAGTTTTTTTGGTGCTGACCAGCTATATCTTGTGTGCCATCAACAATTACTGCATGTTGATTATCACCAATATTTTTATGAATTTGATATAAAATTGCATGGGGCAATAGCTAAAGAGCTTTATTTTGGATGTCTGGACTGATATATTATAATCCACTGTTTCAAAAAAGGTACATCCTCTGCTTGTGCACCAATAACTTGATGAAAATTCCCTTTGCTGTCATCATAACTTAAAAGTGCAAGGCCTTGTTTTGTAAGAAGAGCTATGGTATGAATTATTTTTGTAAGGAAATGGATGGGCCTTCACTGGCAGGATGGGAAAGAGGAGCTGGGCACAGCCCCACTTAAACTTGAATAGGCTGTGTCTTGCCTCCACACCAAGGACTGCATAGCCTTTTAGTATGGAGGCAAAGCGAATAAGGCAGAGCATCTGTGCACTTTAAATGCAAGCCTCTAGACGTTTCTCCCACGTCAAAGACAGAACTGTATATAAATACAACTCCACCAACTCTTCAGTACACATATAGACCTGTGGGTACTCTGCCAGGAAGAAGGACTGCTGTGCTACTGAAAGGACCACCACTCTGCTGGAATGCTGTGCAGACCTGCTGCCTGGATGAGAATGATTGGGCCTGCATATGTCAAGAGTCACTCCAAGGACTAGATGGCTGGCCTCCTGACTTGAGCCTCAGTGATAGAAGACTTTAACAACCTCCACCCTAGCACCTGGCCATCTATGAGTTTACCCTGACATTTGGTGCCACCCTGGTTCTGGTACCTTTGAAGAGGGCCTAAGGTGTTCTGCCAGCCTCTGTGGGTCCAGCAGAACTGACACATCTTCTCTACTGTGCAGGTTCAACCCCAATAAGAAGCGATGTATTGTTACTGCCACCTGGATCTTCCCCATAGCATCACATTGCAGCCCACAGCCTCATCAGAACTACCTCTGCATGATACATCCTCACTGCAGGCCTCATATCCCTCATCAAGGGTAGCCTCGAAGATGATGCTGGACTCCACTTCGCAGTATCTCAGATCCTCGGAACTGACGCATCGCCCTGAAGGTGTGACAAATCATTGGCACCAGACATTGCATCATAAGCCCTCATTCACAGGATCCTTGACGAAGATGCAGGACCTCACATCGCAGACCCGCTGCATCCCAGAACCAATGTATTGCTTTGGCTGTGCGACACATTTTCAGCACAGGCCCTCTCAATGCTCCCCAAACCAGGATATGTGGTACTTTGTTCAGCAGGACTAACTTGGTCCCTGTAGCTTGCCCGAGCACCATAGCAGTCGGCTTGAACTTGTGACTTTGTCCCAATCAGACATGACCAGATTACAGAGTTGGCACTTTTTTCTTTTTGGCTCTAATTTCACTGAAATCTTTAAACTTGCATATCTCGGTTCTACTAATTGGACTTTTGTCTTTTGGTCTTTTTTTGTTTATTAAAAATGACTCTATTTTTCTAATCTGAGATTCTTTTAGTGTGCGTTCTTTCACTCTATTACTGTTTGAACTGTTGCACAATTACTTTACACATTGCCTCTAAGTTAAACCTGACTGCCAAGCTACCAGAGGGTTAAACAAAACTTAATGTAGGTTTGGCCTGTGCCTTGCTCTGACAAGGATTGTGGTTGCTGCTTGTCCAGGGCTCAACCCCAGTAAACCAACAACCTAGATTTCTTACACTTGGTATTTCTAAATCTGCTGCCCTAAGTGTATATTTTATACCAGACTGCAGTTCAGGCATATCATCACAATGTATCTGATTAGTTTCTAGTTATGTGAATATAGGTTCACTTCACACAGCCATTTTTTGCAAAGAATTTACAGATGTCCATTCTAGGGGAAAAAATGTGTTTGCGGCAATTGCGATTTGGGGATATACAGATAATTTACGTGCAATTTAAAAGTTGTAAACAGTTTTTGTGTGTCTGTGCACCATCACATGTAATCAACACTGGGAGTGTTAGGGGCAAAACCTGCCTCCAGTATAAGGATCTACTCCCAATGCAGTGCGACAGTGTAAAAGTGAGAGGAAGTCATGCAAGTGTGTGCAAAGGCTTCCCAGAAGGCCTACCCAACTGGTTTATGTAGCACTGTCACATTTCCACAGCAAGAAGAGCATTCTAGTCATCTTTACCTGCATGTTCACTGTTCATCTTGGTAAAATGGCAGTAGCATTTATTAGCTGATTAACAGATCTTGTGAACTCATTAAAACGACACAAAAGCTGACGATGCCTGAGCTTGTTATTTATCAATCAATCAATCATTGAATTTATAAAGCGCTCTACGTACCCGTGAGGGTTTCAAGGCGCTGGGAGGTTGGGGGGGAGCTGCTGTTACTGATCGAAGAGCCAGGACTTGAGTCTTCTGAAGGTGAGTAGGTCTTGGGTCTGTTGCAGGTTGGTAGAGAGGGTGTTCCAGGTCTTGGCAGCAAGGTATGAGAAGGATCTGCCGCCGGAGGTCTTTCGTTGGATGCGGGGAACGACGGTGAGGGCGAGGTTTGCGGAGCGGAGCTGACGGGTGGGGGTGTAGAAGCTGAGTCTGTTGTATTCAGGTAGGCTGGTCCGGTGTCGTGGAGTGCTTTGTGAGTGTGGGTAAGAAGCTTGAAAGTGATCCTCTTGTCCAAGGGGAGCCAGTGAAGGTTTCTCAGGTGGTGGGAGATGTGGCTGCGGTGGGGTACGTCGAGGATCAGCCGGGCGGAGGAGTTTTGGATGCATTGGAGGCATCGTAGGTCTTTTGCTGGGATGCCTGTGTAGAGTGCGTTGCCGTAGTCTAGCCTCTGCTGACGAGGGCCTGTGTCACTGTTCTTCTTGTTTCTGTTGGGATCCACTTGTAGATTCTATGGAGCATGCGGAGTGTGTTGTAGCAGGAGGAGGAAACTGCGTTGACCTGTATAGACATGGTGAGGGAGGAGTCAAGGACGAAGCCCAGGTTGCGTGCGTGGTTGGTCGGTGTCGGGGGGGGTTCCTAGTGAGGTAGGCCACCAGGAGTCGTCCCAGGCGGAGGGGGTGGGTCCGAGGATGAGGACCTCCGTCTTGTCTGAATTCAGTTTCAGACAGCTGCTTCTCATCCATTCGGCGATGGATTTCATTCCCTCATGGAGGTTGGTTTTAGCGGTGCGCGGGTCCTTGGTGAGGGAGAGGGTGAGCTGGGTATTGTTGGCGTAAGAGAGAATGTTGAGGTTGTGTTGTCGGGCCACTTGTGCGAGGGGGGCCATGTAGATGTTGAACAGCATCGGGCTGAGGGATGAGCCTTGGGGGACGCCGCAGGTGATGTCGGTGGCTTCGGAGCGGAAGGGGGGAGGCGCACTCTCTGGGTTCTGTCGGGGAGGAATGAGATGATCCAGTCGAGGGCTTTTCCTTGAATTCCAGTTTCGTGGAGGCGTGTTTTCAGGGTGCGGTGGCAGACTGTGTCAAAGGCGGCAGATAGGTCCAGGAGGATGAGGGCTGATGTTTCGCCGTTGTCCATTTGGCGCCTGATGTCGTCTGTGGCGGCGAGAAGGGCGGTCTCAGTGCTGTGGTTTCGTCTGAAGCCGGACTGGGAGGGGTCCAGGATGTCGTTGTCTTCGAGGTGGCTGGTTAGTTGTGTGTTGACGATTTTTTCAATGACCTTCAATTTACATTTTCTTGTTATAATACAGTACATAGTTTGTCAACAGCCTCTGTTTGTTGCTTAAAATTTTTTGCAATCACTTATTTTACATCCTTTGAAGGCAGTATTGGGCTTTTCTAAGTTTTTACATTTGCACTGTTTTCGTTCATGCCCACTGTGTAAGTTTTGAATTATTTGCAGGTGCTGCACTGCCAACATTGATGTCCCCAAACAACTAAAAACATTGGATGTATCTACAACATTTGTATGGGTTACAAGGAGAGAACATCTCAGTCTGGACCCTCTGCGATGACGCTGAAGAAGCCTCCTATGCATGTGTCTGCCCATTACAGCAGGTTGTGGTGTCTTCCTGTATGTTTTTTGCTCCTTTGATTCTTGTGGAGAATCTGTGTGGAGAGAATGCTACTTAGCATTTTGATCGCACAGGTGGCTTTTGTGTAACTATAGATTCAACTGCTTTCTTCTTCTGTAAGAGACTGTCTGGAGGTGCCTCTTGCTCAGACTCTTGCTTCCTCGTGAATGATACATGTGTCATGCTTTAAAGCTAAAGATTGTTGTGTTTTACAGATTTTACATTTATATATTAATTGTTTTCTGCATATTCATTAGAAGTGTTTACTTGGACATATTTAATTGTTAAGAAACTCTGAACTTATTTGAGAAAACAAGTATTACATCTCCCACAATGAAAGGCAATAGGAAGCATTGTGCCAGAGAAACAAATCTAAATCCTACTCTGTAAAAGAAGTATTTGCCTAACTATTCTGAAAGAGACATTACAATTACTATTTTAGAACTTAACTTTTGAATTAGTAGGTGACACCCCCTTTGTCTCTCTAGTCCAGTTAGCCCCCCCCCCCAACCCAGGAGGAGTAGCAGAAGTGACCAGAACTTTTTTAGGGTCATTGTTTATTTCATTTCCATAGCTTCATTCCTTATTAAAGGAAGTGCAATGCAGGGAACAATACCTCGCTAATTCGTCTGCATAGGTATTGCCCAAGGATATATAATAATTTGATTTCTGATGAGCTACACATTTTACAACTGCAATTTTTACAGGTAACTGTAATGCTTTCAACAATTGGTAAACTTTGTCACCGTTTCGGATAGGTGATCCAGAAGAGGTCATGAAACCTCTCTGGGGCCACCACTGTTCAAAGTCATGAACAACACCAAACCCATACTGGCTATCAGTGAAAATGGTCACTGTGAGCTGTTCAGAAACACAGCATGCTCTAGTAAGAGCAATCAATTCAGCTGCTTGGGCTGAAAAGGCTCCTTGAAGCCAGGATGCTTCTATCACACCTGAGACTATGCAAACTGCATTACCTACTCTCAGGGTACCATCAGGATCTCTTAAACAAGGAGCCATCAACAAACAAGACAGTCATTTTTGTACAAGGGGACATCTTGAAAATCAGGTCTTTGCGTGATGCACAGTTCAATCACATTGAGACAGTCATGCTCAACCTCATCTTGGTGGTCACACATTTTCAGCTGGATTTGGCAAAAGAGTAGGTACATTTAATACATTGCATCTCTTTATATTGACATTTGAAAAACGCAATATAACTTGTTCATAACAGGTCAAACGTGCATTTGTCAGGTACTGAGTCTTGGTGTGAGTTAACAAAATCTCCACTGAATGTGGGATAAAAACATTCAGTGCATGATCCATAACAATGCCTTTGCATTGTTCGGTGCTGGCACTTGAGGCTTCCACGGCCCTTAGACAACCAGGCAATCCTGCAGCTAGAGGATCAAGTGTGACTGAAAAATATGCCACAGACTTGTTTGCATTTCCATGTAACTGTGTGAAACCAGAGAGAGAACATCCATCACTCTCACAGCAAAACAAAGAAAAACATTTGTTGTTATCAGACATTCTCAGAGCTGGGGCTCTGCACAAGCTTCCTCTCTGTTCAGTGAAGGCAAGCATGTATTAGTCATAAAATGGAACCGAATCAGGCACATCCTTGTGTATCAGCCTCTGTAAGGGTTTGGAAAAAAGGGAAACATTTTTAATCCATTGGCGGCATTAGCCAACCATTCCCAGACACATTCTGACTTCCCTCTGAGTCACTGGGAGATTCATCTGCATGATTGCTGAAATTCTCTCTTGGGACACCTTCCTTGCATCTTTCTCTATGTGATGACCTAAATATCGGACTTCCTTTTTATGGTATTGCAATTTTGCTGGGGAAACTTTATGTACATTCTCTCCTAAATGATTCAAGAGAGCTATGGTATCTTTCCTGCAGGCTTCACGAGTATTTGACAGAACCAAAAGGTCCTCAATATATTGCACTAGGAGTGAATTATAGGGCATTTTAAGGGACTCCAAGTTCTTCTCCAAAATCTGATTAAAAATTGATGGTGATTCCATATACCCCTGGGGAGTACGACACCATGATAAAATACGACTGCCAAATTTAAAGAAAAAAAGGAATTGGCTATCTTCATGCAAAGGAATAGAGAAGAATGCCTGGCACAAACCAATGACTAAATCATTCTGCTTCACACAGGATCTGAAACAAGATCACTGCTGGATTCAGTACCAAACCTCAGGCATTACTATTTCCTGCAATTCTTCGGGCAAATCATCATGCCATCGCTAGGTACGTTGAGACAAGTGGGTATTGTTCTATTTTACAAGGGACATCTTCTTCCTCATTTTTTTGTATTTCTATTCCTTAAGGTGTACAGCTAATGAACAGTTTAGCTTACACAACAGGTCACTTCCTAACAGATTTACTGGACTTGAATCGCACACCACAAATTGGTGCTTATCTTAAAATGAATCTATTTTTACTGGGACATGTTCTGTAACAGGATTTGTCAACTGCTTACTTGCTACTCCTACAACCTGAATTATTTTTCCTGATAGGGGCAAGTCTGGCACTTCTGCGGTTCTGACAGTGGAATGTGTAGCTCCAGTGTCAACCAAAATAACACATCATGTCCCATTATGTTGGCATTTACACAGGGGCAACACTGAACTACCTCTAAGGATACAGCTAACATACAATCCTAATCATCGGAACTATCACTGTGATATGTTTCTAAGTTTTCCTCATCACTCAAATCAATTAAGGAAAATTGTGATGCTATCTGATTCATACTTGCATTTGACATTTGATTCATGTTTTGCTGAGGAACAATCACCTGCTGCTGTGTCATCGGGGCATGTGGTACATGCGTTTCTTGTCCTAGGGACATTTGTACATTTGGAATTCGGGTTCTTTGAACTCTCTGAATTTGAATCTGCTCATTACCTTAAGTCGGAGCAACTCCAGTATTCGGTACCAACTTATTCACATAATTATAGGGACATTCCCTCCTCCAATGACCAACATTTCTGCAAGCATGACAAGGATTTTTCTTCAGTGATTGGATTCAGACATTTTCCACTCTGATCTACCTGAACACCATGCCCTTTACCTCTAGGCTGAACCACATTGCTAACCTGCTGTTGCACACCTTGCATTGCTCTTGTGTTCACCACCATCTTTGGGCTCTGACTTCTGTGCAGCCTTTATTGCATCAACTGTTCCTTCAACTTTTTTGGGTTCAATTCACTTTCAACACTGCAGTACCTTGCATACTGTAAGATCTTTTAACCCCTTCGCTGCCAGGCCTTTTCCCCCTCCTGTGCCAGGCCTTTTTTTGGCTATTTGGGGCAGTTCGCGCTTAGGCCCTCATAACTTTTTGTCCACATAAGCTAGCCAAGCCAAATTTGCGTCCTTTTTTTCCAACATCCTAGGGATTCTAGAGGTACCAAGACTTTGTGGGTTCCCCTGAAGGAGGCCAAGAAATTAGCCAAAATACAGTGAACATTTCGATTTTTTTTTAAAAATGGGAAAAAGTGGCTGCAGAAGAAGGCTTGTGGTTTTTCCCCTGAAAATGGCATTAACAAAGGGTTTGCGGTGCTAAAATCACCAGCTTCCCAGCTTTCAGGAACAGGCAGACTTGAATCAGAAAACCCAATTTTTCAACACAAAATTTGGCATTTTACTGGGCCATACCCCATTTTTACAATTTTTTGTGCTTTCAGCCTCCTTCCAGTCCGTGACAGAAATGGGCGTGAAACCAATGCTGGATCCCAGAAACCTAAACATTTCTGAAAAGTAGACAAAATTCTGAATTCAGCAAGGGGTCATTTGTGTAGATCCTACAAGGGTTTCCTACAGAAAATAACAAATGAAAAAGAAAAATATTGAAATTGAGGTAAAAAAAACAGCAATTTTTCTCTACGTTTTACTCTGTAGCTTTTTCCAGCAATGTCAGATTTTCGAAAGCAATATACCGTTACGTCTGCTGGACTCCTCTGGGTGCGGGGATATATAGGGCTTGTAAGTTCATCAAGAACCCTAGGTACCGAGAGCCAATAAATGAGCTGCACCCTGCAGTGCGTTTTCATTCTATACCGGGTATACAGCAATTCATTTGCTGAAATATAAAGAGTGAAAAATAGCTATCAAGAAAACCTTTGTATTTCCAAAATGGGCACAAGATAAGGTGTTGAGGAGCAGTGGTTATTTGCACATCTCTGAATTCCGGGGTGACCATACTTGCATG
Organism: Pleurodeles waltl; assembly: GCF_031143425.1. Lineage (NCBI taxonomy): Eukaryota > Metazoa > Chordata > Amphibia > Caudata > Salamandridae > Pleurodeles > Pleurodeles waltl. The sequence continues at coordinate 403,309,851 of NC_090437.1, forward strand.
TGAATTACAGGGCATTTCTCAAATAGATGTCTTTTTTACACACTCCCTTATATTTGGAAGGAAAAAATGTAGAGAAAGACAAGAGGCAATAACACTTGTTTTGCTAATCTATGTTCCCCCAAGTCTCCCGATAAAAATGATACCTCCCTTGTGTGGGTAGGCCTAGCGCCCGCGACAGGATACGGCCCAAAACGCAACGTGGACACATCACATTTTTTGAAAGAAAACAGAGGTGTTTTTTCAAAGTGCCTACCTGTAGATGTTGGCCTCTAGCTCAGCCGGCACCTAGGAAAACCTACCAAACCTGTGCATTTTTGAAAAATAGAGACCTAGGGGAATCCAAGATGGGGTGACTTGTGGGGCTCTGACCAGGTCCTTTTACCCAGAATCCTTTGCAAACCTCAATATTTGGCTAAAAAAACACATTTTCCTCACATTTTGGTGACAGAAAGTTCTGGAATCAGAAAGGAGCCACGAATTTCCTTCCACCCAGCGTACCCCCAAGTCTCCCGATAAAAATGATACCTCACTTGTGTGGGTAGGCCTAGTGCCCGCGACAGGAAATGCCCCAAAATGCAACGTGGACACATCACATTGTTTGAAAGAAAACAGAGGTGTTTTTTGCAAAGTGCTTACCTGTAGATTTTGGCTTCTAGCTCAGCCGGCACCTAGGGAAACCTACCAAACCTGTGCATTTTTGAAAACTAGAGACCTAGGGGAATCCAAGATGGTGTGACTTGTGGGGCTCTGACCAGGTTCTGTTACCCAGAATCCTTTGCAAACCTCAATATTTGGCTAAAAAAACACATTTTCCTCATATTTTGGTGACAGAAAGTTCTGGAATCAGAGAGGAGCCACAAATGTCCTTCCACCCAGCGTACCCCCAAGTCTCCCGATAAAAATGATACCTCACTTGTGTGGGTAGGCCTAGCGCCCGCAACAGGAAATGCCCAAAAAACGCAACGTGGACACATCACATTTTTTAAAAGAAAACAGAGGTGTTTTTTGCAAAGTGCCTACCTGTAGATTTTGGCCTCTAGCTCAGCCGGCACCTAGGAAAACCTACCAAACCTGTGCATTTTTGAAAACTAGAGACCTAGGGGAATCCAAGATGGGGTGACTTGTGGGGCTCTGACCAGGTTCTGTTACCCAGAATCCTTTGCAAACCTCAAAATGTGGCTAAAAAAACACATTTTCCTCACATTTTGGTGACAGAAAGTTCTGGAATCAGAGAGGAGCCACAAATTTCCTGCCACCCAGCGTACCCCCAAGTCTCCCGATAAAAATGATACCTCACTTGTGTGGGTAGGCCTAGCGCTCGCAACAGGAAATGCCCCAAAACGCAACGTGGACACATCACATTTTTTGAAAGAAAACAGAGGTGTTTTTTGCAAAGTGCCTACCTGTAGGTTTTGGCCTCTAGCTCAGCCGGCACCTATGGAAACCTACCAAACCTGTGCATTTTTGAAAACTAGAGACCTAGGGGAATCCAAGATGGGGTGACTTGTGGGGCTCTGACCAGGTTCTGTTACCCAGAATCCTTTGCAAACCTCAAAATTTGGCTAAAAAAACACATTTTCCTCACATTTTGGTGACAGAAAGTTCTGGAATCAGAGAGGAGCCACAAATTTCCTTCCACCCACCGTTCCCGCAAGTCTCCCGATAAAAATGGTACCTCACTTGTGTGGGTAGGCCTAGCGCCCGCGAAAGGAAATGGCCCAAAACAGAACGTGGACACATCACATTTTTTCATAGAAAACAGTGCCTACCTGTGGATTCTGGCCTCTAGCTCAGCCGGCACCTATGGAAACCTACCAAACCTGTGCATTTTTGAAAACTAGAGACCTAGGGGAATCCAAGATGGGGTGACTTGTGGGGCTCTGACCAGGTTCTGTTACCCAGAATCCTTTGCAAACCTCAAAAATTTGGCTAAAAAAACACATTTTCCTCACATTTTGGTGACAGAAAGTTCTGGAATCTGAGAGGAGCCACAAATTTCCTTCCACCCAGCGTTCCCGCAAGTCTCCCGATAAAAATGGTACCTCACTTGTGTGGGTGGGCCAGGTGCCTGCAACAGAATAAGGCCAAAAACTTGTAGAGATAGAGGGGATAGCACAGCGAGTTGATAAGGACATATTCTTCTTTTATACATCTTTAGGCTGACTCTGCTTTGGGGACCCACACAAGTGAGGTGTCATTTTACTTGGGAGACTGAGGGGAATGCTGGAGAGTAGGAATTTTGTGCTGGAGCGGTGATCGTACAAACAAAAGTCAGGAAAATATGCTTTTTTAAGCAAATTTTGCGGTTTGCAGAGGCGTCTGGGTAAGAAAATGTTGGGGGATCCACGCAAGCCACACCTCCCTGCACTCCTTGGGGTGTCTAGTTTAAAAAAATGTCTGGGTTTGGTAGGTTTCCCTAGATGAAGGCCGCACCCAGGACCAAAAACATAGGTGGACCCTCCCCCCCAAACACAGGTAGTTTTGTAATATATCATTTTGATGTGTCCACATACGTCTGTGATGTGCCAAACACTAAAATTGTGAAAAGAAAAGCACTTAAGTTATGTGAAAAAGACCCCTCACCCACCAACCAAGTTGGTGGCATGCTTCATCATCGGGGTCCCACCTGAGACGCCTAGCGTGTCTCAAGTGTGCTGCGACGCCTGATTACAGCGGAGCAGGTTTTGTCATTTGTACCACACATACTGGTTGGATTTGGCACGAGGGTGAGTGGTGGTTCAGTAGATCAAATTTTATTAACAAGAGATTTCACAAAAGTGAAATGCACTGGTAATAACTGAAAGGCCAAAAAAACTGAACCAATGACTCACAGCTCGTGAGCTGTAAAGCCGCGACAAGGCACCAACCGCTTTACAGTCCATTCACACACCTTTCATACATGACACGCACAAGACCATTCACACCGCCAGCCACGGGCCCAACACATTACAACACGCACACCACCAGCCAAGCGCCACCCCACGCACACCGCCAGCCAAGCGCCACCCCACCCACACCGCCAGCCAAGCCCCACCCCACGCACACCGCCAGCCAAGCGCCACCCCACGCACACCGCCAGCCAAGCGCCACCCCACGCACACCGCCAGCCAAGCGCCACCGCACCCACACCGCCAGCCAAGCCCCACCCCACGCACACCGCCAGCCAAGCGCCACCCCACGCACACTGCCACCCCACGCACACCGCCAGACAAGCGCCACCCCAAGCACACCGCCAGCCAAGCGCCACCCCACGCACACCGCCAGCCAAGCGCCACCCCAAGCACACCGCCAGCCAAGCGCCACACCACGCACACCGCCATCACTTTTTTTTGTTTATAAACAAAGAAACCACTAACTAATTATAAAATAAGCACAAAACTACAAACACAAAAGCTCTAACTAAATACATGACAGAGATGCCAACCGTGAAACATATGAAAATATAAAACAGACAGCTTACGCTCACAGTATTTCCCAGAAGTTTTTCCTTGTGTGGTAACTTCTAAAACAGCTGGGCACACACAGCCCAGGCTTTGAAGGGCATTCGGGGCAGTATATCCGGCTCTCCCTCCGGATTAATCTCAAGGCACATACTCTACATTTCTTTGTGGGCAAGTCTTTTTCGGCAGTGGGAGGAATGTGATCTGGAAAGTGACGATCTTTCAATCTAGCCACATCCTCCACCACTTCTACTCTAGGTACTCTTGCCTGTTCCACCACAATAAGGCTTTCTATCACCGACTCCTGAAATTGAACAAATGTCATCCTTGACTCAGGTGAACAATACTTGAATACAATAAAGGCATTAAAAGTTGCCAAATGAAATAAATGTAGGGCCAACTTTTTATACCACACGTAAGACTTACGAAGAGCAGTGTAAGGTTCCAACCTCTGATCTACTCTATCAACACCACCCATGTGCCTATTGTAGTCCAAAATGCACGCAGGTTTGCGCACTTCCGCAACCTGACCCCAAACAGTCACAGGGAAAGTACTCTCATCATGGATGGTAGATAGCATGTACACATCCCTCCTGTCTGAAAATTTCAGAGCTAGCAGCTCATTATTCCGCAAGGCACTGCACTGTCCCCTCTCAAGTGTTTTACAGACAAGCTCCCTTGGATAGCCTTTCCGGTTAGAACGGATTGTGCCACGATCATCAGTATCCACTCTAAACAACTCCTTGAACAACTGCACTCCAGTGTAGAAATTATCTACGTACAAATGGTGACCTTTGTTAAACAGCCGTCTAGCAAGATCCCACACAATTTTTTCGCTAACTCCAAAAGTGGCCGGACAACCAGGAGGGTCAATACTGGAATCCCTACCAGTGTAGACCCGGAAATTATACACATATCCTGTACTGCTTTCTGACAGCATATACAATTTAATCCCATACCGTGCCCTCTTACTAGGAATGTACTGCTTAAAAACTAAACGCCCCTTGAAAAGGACCAAAGACTCGTCCACACTTATCTCTTTGCCTGGAACATTAACCTCTGAAAACCGATCTACAAAATGATCAAGGACAGGCCTAATCTTAAAAAGACGGTCACAATCAGGGTGATCTCGTGGCAAGGCTAAAGCATTGTCTACAAAATGCAGCATGCGAAGAAGAAGCAAATACCGATTACGTGTCATAGTCGCAGGAAATATAGCCGTTGCCATCAAGGGACTAGTAGACCAATAAGAAGCCAGTGACGGCTTCCTGATCAACCCCATCAAAAAAGTCAAACCTAAAAACTTTTTCATCTCTTCCAGATATGTGGGAACCCACTGAGTAGTTCTAGACTGAGGCTTAAGTCTGGCAGCATTGTCCCGCAAATATTGCTCTGCATACAAATTAGTCTGCTCCACAATCTCTTCCAAAAAGACATTGTCCATAAACAAGTGAAAGAAATGGACAGGCAAAAAGTTTTCCGTATTAACTCTACACCCTGGGAGACCAGTAAATTCAGGTAACTGTGGCTGCTCCATGTTTGGGGCAATCCAGGTGTCAGGTCTTCTAATGGGAAACCCTTCAACCCCAGGCTGCTGCACTCTTGGCACATCAATGTCCTCCTCTACAACAGGCCCTTCATCTGCACTGAGAGTAGCTTCCTCATCAGAAGAATACTCTCGGACAGAAAACTCACTTCCAGAATCTCCCACTTCCTCCTCTGCCTCAGATGCAGAGTCAGTCTCGTAATCATGGTCTGAAGATGACTCAAAGAGCATGCCAACAACCTGCTGAGCGGTCACTCTGCGGCTAGCCATGATCCTCACTAACAACAAATGGATTGCCAACAACAACTAGCACTAAAATAAGTAATAAACAAAGTGTAGCTTTATCACAAAGAGTTATATACTAAAAAAACTATACCACTCACTTGCCTGAAAAAGCTACTCACCAAGCAACTACTCTGCACAGACACAGCAATCACCAATGATATCCCACTAAAAAGAAAAAAGAAAAAAGCAAATTAGACATATGACAACACAAATATCATTGTGCTCAAATCTAAGGACAATTTCACACACAATACTGCATTTAGTACACCACCTACAAACATGTCATTCATGCATGTCAACAATACTCCTTTGGAGTAAATTGCTTTCACTTACCTAAAACATGCAACTATGCAAACCGCAGGACAACTACTGCCAAAACCGCAAGGATCCACAGCAAAGGAAGCAAAAGCGTTGAACTAGAAGAAAAAGAAGAAATAAATTGTTATAAACACAAATACAAATACTTCGCCAGTTGACAAACACCCCACCACCAAGAACTTAGAAAATGTCCCTGGTACCTAAGTGGATCCTGCCCCCCTCGGGGGCAGATGGGCGTAAAACAAAATTGGCCAATCTGCCCCCAAGGGGGGCAGAAATGGGCAACACCTCTGTGCCCCCTTTAGGGGGCGACCCTTCCCAAAGGGGCCACCCCCAGCACAAAACAAAAAAAATGGAAAAAAAAAAAAATTAATCTCTGGCGTATTGGTGGTTTCTGCCCTCCTTGGGGGCAGATGGGCCTACAAAAATAGGCCCATCTGCCCCCAAAGGGGGCAGAGATGGCCAATACGAACTTTCCCCACTTTGGGATGGCGACCGTTGCCCAAGGGGTGCCCCCAAACACACACCACACACACACCACACAATCCCTGGCGCCTAGTGTGCTTCGACCCCCCCCGGGGGCCAGATCGTCCAAAAACATGGCTGGTCTGCCATCGGGGGGGGGCGAAACAGAAAAAAAAAATAGCCCTTCAGGGGAGCGACACTTGCCCAAGGGGTCGCCCCCAAAATAAACATATAAAAGTAAATCCCTGGTGTCTAGTGGATTTCGCGCCCCCCCCCTGGGGGCAGATCGGCCGTAAAATCTGCAATCTGCCCCCGGGGGGGGCGAAATACTAAATAAAATACACCCCCGGGGGGGTGACCCTTGCCCAAGGGGTTGCCCACAAAATAAACTTATAATAAAGAAATCCCTGGTGTCTAGTGGATTTCCCCCCGCCCCCCCCCGGGGGCAGATTGGCCGAAAAATCAGCAATCTGCCCCCTGGGGGGGGCGAAATACTAAATAAAGTAGACCCCCGGGGGGGGTGACCCTTGCCCAAGGGGTCGCCCCCAAAAGAAACTTTTCTTTACAAATAAATCCCTGGTGTCTAGTGGATTTCGCCCCTCCCACCCCCCACGGGGGCAGATCCGCCGGAAAATCGGCGATCTGCCCCCAGGGGGGGGCGAAATACTTGCCCAAGGGGTCGCCCCCAAAAGAAACATAAAAAAATAAATCCCTGGTGTCTAGTGGAGATTCCTGCTCCACGATCGCGGGCCCTGCCCGCGATCGTGGAGCAGGAATCTAGTGAAAACAGGCACGGGGAAAGGAAAAACCCTTTCCTTTCCCCCTGTGTCTGTTTTCCCCCCCCAAAACCCCAAAAAAGGGAAGGACTCACCTTTTGAAGGCCTTTCCCCTCGACGCGCTGGAAGCAAATGGCTTCCAGCGCGTCCCGGCAACACTTGATGACGTCGGCACGCTGTGCGTGCGTTGACGTCATCAGATTGCCGGGGGGGGGTTGAGGGTGGAAGGGGAAGGGCTTCCCCTTCCATCCCCGCCTTGGGGGGGTGGGTGGGGTGCACAGGGGGGGCGCGCTAGCGCTCCCCCCAGTTCCTGTGCCTTGGACGAGGTGACCTCGTCCAAGGCACACTGGAACTGTAGCCTTGGACGAGGTCACCTCGTCCAAGGCACAGAACCGGTTAATGGGTTTCTTTTGCCAACATATCAGATGCTGCAGAATCATTTCACTAATGTCTGGCTTCAGTCCTTGCACAAACCTAAACACAAAATGACCCATATCTTTCAGCTCTATGTTCCCTGTACCGCTATGCTGTTTGAAAGCTTGCATCAATCTCTCATAATTAGCATGAATAGACTCTTTGGTTTCCTGTAATGTCCTGTCAATTTTCTGCCAATCAATATCTTTCAGAGACACTTTGGCCCTCATTACAACCCTGGCGGTCGGTGTTAAAGTGGTGGTAATACCGCCAACAGGCCTGCGGTAAAAAAATGGGATCACGACAATGGCAGATACCGCCAACACAGACAGCCACTTTAACATTCCGACCGCCACGGCGGTAGCAACAAACACCGCAGCGATAACCACCAACAGACAGGCGGAAGACAATGTACCGCCCACACTATTACAAGGCACCAATCCTCCAGCTTTTCCTGGGCGGTACCAATGCCATCAAAAGCATGGCGGAAACAGTACACAGAAAGGAAAGCACTCACCTTCCAACATCCAAGGGAGAACTAGGACGCCATGGAGCCCGAATTGCAGATCCTACCCTTGTTGCTGTATCTATTAATACACCACAAAGTGGAAAGAAGGAGGCGGCGGTGATGACGACGGTGAGTACTGCACCTAGCACACAGGGGAGGGGAGGAGGGAAAAGAGAGTGACACACACACACACACGACAAGCAACACCCCCACCCCCACCCACAACAACATACGCACACACATATCCAATAACATCACAGATACACCCCGTCACCGCCTGGAAGAACGCAAGGACAAAACAAAATGAGGTTAACTAGTGTTATATTGGAACAATCAGATAGATCAATAGAACAGCAAATAATCAGTATACACAAATATTTACATCAAGTACACAAGTGTATACACTGTCCCATGAAATGTCCGTGGACCAGTGGTCCCAAAAAACATGGGCAAAGCCCACACATGACACCTGCCTCAAAACGGAGAGAACACTGCAGGGGCATTAGGTAGAAAAACAGACAGGCACCTCAGGGTGAAGGGGAGGCATGCCCACTGCTTGGTCCTGGGATGTGCAAAACCACAGTCTCTTAAGTCCCTCAAGTGGGAGGTTTGCCCACTGCTTGGTCCTGGGGAGTGCAAAGCCACAGTCTCTCAAGTGGGAGGTTTGCCCACTGCTTGGTCCTGGGGAGTGCAACGACACAGTCTCTCAAGTGGGTGGTTTGCCCACTGCTTGGGCCTGGGGAGTGGAAAGCCACAGTCTCTCTAGTGGATGCCTTCTTCCACTGTTTCTGGAGAGGGCATTGCGCCCAGTGTGCTTCATCCTGGGAAGGAGGGGCTGAGTGGATGCCTTCTTCCACTTATTCTGGAGGGGGCAATGCGCCCAGTGTGCCTCATCTTGGCAAGGAGGAGGTGAGTGGATGCCTTCTTCCACTGGTTCTGAGGGGGCTTTGTGCCCAGTGTGCTTCATCCTGCCAAGTACTGGGTGAGTGGATGCATTTCTCCACTAGTTCTTGAGGGGGCTTTGTCGATCCTGCCAAGGATAGGGTGAGTGGATGCATTTCTCCACTGGTTCTGGAGGGGGGTTTGTGCCCAGTGATGCTGCACCGGGGGTGTGGCAGTTGACATCCTCTCACCTGGGTGTCTTAGCCTTGCGATGTACCTGAAACAGGTAGCATGATACTCCATGGAAGCAGAGCCACACTCCATCCTGCGGCGACTTAGGCTGACAATGGCTGGTTCATGTCAGTGCTGGAGGTGGTGTCTCAAGTGGCGTGTCCAGGGTCCAGAACGTCACCTGCAGACTCTGACGGCTGCCCACTGGGGATGGGGCTGACGTCCGACGGAGTGGCATCAGCTGTGCCCGTGACGGTGCTGATGGTGGTGCAGGTGGCGGTGACTGCGGCGGAGATGCAGTCAGTGCTGGCTGTGGTGCAATTGACTGTTGTGGTGGATGGAGACACCATACCGTCTCTGCCAGCCTCGGATGGCTGATCCTTTGGGAGGATGCTGCCTGACGTTGTGGCAGTGGCGGTGCAGGTTGCGGTCGGAACGGCGGTGGTGACTGTGGTGCATGTGGCTGGCATCCCTGATGATATAGTGGTCACCAGCCCACCATGAGACATCGCGCCCTGAGGTGACGTGCCCTTTGGCTTGTGGCCTTTCCCCATCTTGACAGTCGCTGCAGGGACCTTGGCACTGTTTACTCGGTGTTTGGGCGAGGCCTTGCTGGGTGGGTGGTGTGACTGCCCCCTGCTGGAAGCCGGCCCCTTTTTGACCTTTGCAGGTGGTGGAATAGGATGGTCCTTCTTTTCTGTCGGTTGCACACTGGCAGCTCTGACGGGTGCCCCCTTAGATCGCACTGGACTAGCAAGGACCACAGCGGATGCAGATTTGGTGGCTGAAGTGCTGGGATCTAGACATCCTGGCCCTAGGGGATGGACGGGGAGGTGTAGGGAAGAGGTTAATGTTAGCTAGGAAATGTTTTTTAGACACACAGTGACGTGAAAATGGAGTGGGTGTGGGAGTGGAGGAAGAGGTAGTGGTTGAAGGAGGTGTACGTCTGCTGAGTTTTAGTGACGGTGCATGGGCTGGAAGCTGTTGTGAGGTGGATGGCTGTTGAGTGGGTGTGTGCCTGCGTTTGTGTACTTTGTGAGGAGGAGCCACAGACACACTGGGAGAGGACACAGGGGACTTGTGAATGGTAGTAGGGGGGTGATTGCACGTGAGCGGTGTGTAGTGATGGGCATCCTGGTGATGGAGGCAGTGGCTGATGATGTAGTGCATGCAGGTGTGAGTGGAGACAAGACAGGGAGGGAGGTGGAGGACGAGGAGAAGGGGGACACAGTGGAGGCAGTGGATGTTGGTATGTGTGCATGGGTATGGTGCTTGTGTGAGTGCCTGTGGAATGTATGGTGCTTATGTTTTCCTGAGCCACTTTTGTGTGTTGATGTGTGTGCATGCTGGTCTGATGGTGTGCTTGGGATAGGCTGAGGTAGAGGGGATTGGGTCTGGGTAGTGGAAGTTGGAGGGGGAGGCTGGACACAGGGACAATGGCTGCCATCAGTGCTGAGGCCAGAGCCTGAAATGCTCTTTGTTGGGCTGCCATGCCAGAATGAATGCCCTCCAGGTATGCATTTGTTTGATGCGAATGCCTCTCGACACCCTGGATGGCATTCAGAATGATTGAGGGGTCTCAGGAGGTCAATAGCCTCCTCATTGAGGGCAGCAGGGCTGACTGGGGCAGGTCCTGAGGTGCCTGGGGCAAAGGAGATGCCCACCCTCCTGGGTGAGCGGGCACGGAAAACACGCTGAGGGGCTGCTGGGAGGGCAGTGGCAGCTGTAACGGTTGTTGGGGTGGGCACAGACGTGTCCGCCACCGCCAGGGAGCTTCCATCAGAGGAGGAGTCGCTGTCGATGGTATCCCCTCCTGTCCCCGTCGTGGAGCTCCCCTCGTCCTCCGTCCCACTGATGCCTTCACCCTCCGTGGATTCACCCTCGTGGGCCATGTGGGATGCAGCTCCCTCCGTCCCCGGTGCCTCTGCTCTTCCGCCAGATGATGCTAATGCACACAAGGACAGGGTGACAAAACAAGAAGGGTGGGAAAGACAGAGAAAACACATGGTCAATGCCAGCAACACCACTACCGATGGCGGACACAACACACATGGAGCAGCACTATGCACTTGGCCATGCACTACTACTTAGTAGGAAAGTCACCAGGCCATGGGGTACAAGTCTTAATGCCATTTGCTGCACACCTGGAACCCACAGGAGCCTGCCCAGTAGTAGATGCCCAATAAAAATATTGGGGTTGGAGTGCCTCAGAGCCTGCCCAACAAGGGACCTACCCGGGCATGTTCGCTCTGGCCTAGGGCAACCCACAGCCCACATCCCCCACCCAGATACTTCCTAAAGTGCACAGAGGCAGATTTATGACACTATACTCACCCCCTTGTGGCTGCTGTGATGGCCTCAAGCACCCATCCAACTCAGGATAGGCCACCGCCAGGATGTGGAACATCAGGGGGGTCATGGTGCGACAGACACCCCTTCCACGTTGGGAGGCCAGCCCTAGCTGGGCCTCCGCTGTCTTCTTGCTCCAGCGGCGCAAGTCCTCCCATCTCTTGTGGCAGTGGGTGCTCCATCTATGATAGACCCCCAGGGTCCGCACTTCCTTGGCGATGGCACGCCAAATACCCTTCTTATGGTGGGCACTGACCTAGAGGAAAGGTACAGGAGGAAAGGAAATTACTCACCTGTCCGGACCGTCAGACTCATTGCCCACCAGTTCCCACCCATGCCCTGACGGACATACACTGATCATCCTCAAATGCAGCCCTCAGCCCCCCCACATGTATCTTCCATCCACACCACTCCAAACAGGCATTGCCCACGCATCATGCTCACAGTGTACTCACCTGTTTGTCTGTAGGACCGTAGAGTAGTGTGTACTGGGGAGGACCCCATCTACCAGCTTGTCCAACTCCTCCGCGGTGAAGGTAGGGGCCCTTTCCCCAGACACTCGAGCCATTGTCGCTTCCAGACTGAGGTCACAGCAGCACTTGCAGTGTAGGTCCTCTCCTGTTGAAGGTCAGGTATCAAGTGAGTGAACAGATTGAAAATGGCGGTCACGTCCGCGGCGGTGCGTACCGTCACCACCTGCGTACATCGCCATTGGCTCCTGGAACCCATAGAGTCCAATAATAACCAGTTCTGAATTATGCGGCGGTCTTCGACCGCCTACCACGATGCAGCACAACGCCAGCGCAGTTACCTCATTTCCCCTTGTCCCTCCTCACAAGTTAGGCAGCGCCATTTCAGGGGGGCACATGGCATGGCACCTAACTGTGTCACAGCACATTTTGGCACATATAAGGACTAACTACGCCACACATGGATTTACTCACATTACTGCAGACACACTTGTGCAACCTATGTGGTACATGACCATCTGCTCACCGTTCTCCTCCATAGGCCACAACCGCTGGGGCAGATGATGAGATGGTGGCATCCTCCGGTGTACAGACCCCTGGTGGACCTGTCGACAATGGAAGACAGACACACCATAATCACCTACAGACTTGATCGTGCCACAGTCCAAGACCTGTGTGCCCAATTGGAGCCAGACCTGATGTCATCTATCCGCCATCCCACAGGAATCCCCCCACTAGTTCAGATCCTGTCAGTGCTCCATTTCCTGGCAAGTGGCTCCTTTCAAACAACAGTGGCCATGGCATCAGGGATGTCTCAGCCAATGTTTTCCAACGTGTTGAGCAGAGTGTTGTCTGCCCTGCTGAAACACATGCACAGCTACATCGTGTGCCCCCAGGTGGAGGATTTGCCCACAGTGAAGGCTGACTTTTATGCCCTGGGACATATCCCCAACATCATTGGTGCCATTGATAGTACACATGTGGCATTTGTCCCCCCGCAGAAATCAACAAGTGTACAAAAATAGAAAAAGCTATCATCCGATGAATGTGCAGATGGTGTGTTTGGCGGACCAGTACATCTCCCATGTGAATGCCAAGTATCCTGGCTCTGTGCATGACACCTACATTTTGAGGAATAGCAGTATCCCTTATGTGATGGGTCAACTCCAGAGGCACCGGGTGTGGCTAATAGGTGAGCCCAAGGTTCCCACACAGTATGAGTTGGTGTCTGGGTATGGGGTAGTCCCTAAAGGTTAGTGTATGTCTAACAGTTATCCCTCAACATTTGCAGGTGACTCTGGTTACCCCAACCTCTCATGGCTACTGAGCCCACTGAGGAATGCCAGGACAAGGGCAGAGGACTGGTATAATGAGGCACATGGGCGAACTAGGCATATTATTGAGAGGACATTCGGCCTCCTGAAGGCCAGATTCCGGGGCCTCCATCTAACAGGTGGCTCCCTATACTACTCACCGAAGAAGGTGTGCCAGATAATCGTGGCATGCTGCATGTTGCACAACCTGGCATTGCGATGCCAGGTGCCTTTTCTGCAGGAGAATGAGCAAGGTGATAGACTTGTGGCAGCGGTGGAGCCTGTGGACAGGGCGGAACAGGAGGCAGAGGAAGAAGATATTGACAACCGAACGAACATCATCATGCAGTACTTCCAGTGACACACAGGTAAGAGACTGTAACTCCTCGTCACATTTCTGAATACTGTAGGACATTGTATAAGTCAGCCTCTTAACCTCTGTCTACGGACACTGACAGTTCACTTTGGATTTCAGTTTTTCAGATCTGGGTACCTCATTCTGCCTTCTGCTATATGTACTGCTGCCCAACAGCTGTTATACATTGGTATGAGCAAATGAACATTTAGATTGCTATTTGTTGCTGATGTTGTAATAATACATTTGTGAAAGATCAGACTGACTCCAGATTATTTTGTGATTAAAGGGTGTTTATTTAGGGGCTAATGAGCATAGGGGTATGTGCAAAGGGCTGGGGTGATGGTGGAGGAAGGTCCATAGTAGAGCCCAGTCTCTTGGTATCACAGGTGCATTGTCCAATGGGGCATAGGAAGGGGAGTAATGGCAGTTCAAGTTGGACAGGGTGACATAGTGGGACAGAAGGGTGACAATCAGGAGAGTCTTATTTCCTGGTGGGGGTCTTGGCAATGTTCTCTGTCTTCTGCCTGGATTGCAGGGACCATTTGCGGGGTGGTTCTCCTTCTGCAGGGGGTGGGGTGCTGGTGGCCTGCTGTCCCTGTGGTGGGGCCTCCTGTCCACTAGCGCCGGCGGAGGTGGAGGGCTGCTCCTCGATTTGGCTAGTGTCAGGGGCCCTTTGTTGTGCCACTTCCTCCCTCATGATCTTGCCTATGTCAGCCAGCACCCCTGCTATGGTGACCAGGATGATGTATATGTTGGTGGGGTCCTCCCTTATCCCCATTGTTAGAAATGGGGTCTTTGGTTGGCAGTCAGGTTACCCCCTGCCCATGCAAGGACCCTCACTCTAGTCAGGGTAAGTCACACACCATCCAAATTATCCTATGCCCACCCTCTGGTAGCTTGGCACTGAGCAGTCAGGCTTAACGTAGAAGGCAATGTGTAAAGTATTTGTGCACTAAATCATACAATAACACAATATAGCACCACAAAAATACACCACACAGTGTTTAGAAAAATATGTAATATTTATCTGGATATTTGCAGGTCAAAACGATCAAAGATGCAATGAGTAAATGTAACGATATCACTGAAAAGTGATATGAAGTGTCTTAAGTCTTTTTTTAGCACAAAGTACCTGGTTCACGTGAAAAATCTCCGCAATGGGCCACAGAGGAGGAGGAGCGGGGAAACTAAGGGGGTGTGCGTCGATTTCTCGGCCCGCACACGGTGATGCGTCGTTTATTTTCCACGCAGGGACGGCTGTGTGTCGATTTCTGGCGCTCGGTCGTGGATCCTCTTCGGGTTGCGGGATTTTCAGACGCCCTGTGGTCTGTACATGGAACCCTGGGCTTGTGGAGCAGAGTCACAAGCACTGCGTCGTTCCAGTGGGCGTTGTGTGGAAATTTCTTCCGCACGGCAGTCGCTGCGACGATTTCGCCTCTGGAAGTCGGGACGTGTCGTCCCAGGTTGGCTGTGCGTCAATCCGGTGGCCCGTGCGTCGAAGTTCCGGTCGTAATGCAGGCGCCGCAGCGATCTTCTCCTTGCGAAGTCGGGCTGCGGCGTTCCGGTTCGCGGTGCAGTGAATTTCTCACTGCGGGGCAGGCTGTGTGTCGTTTTTAGCATGCTATGCGGGGAATTTTCGCAGCACAAGGAGTCCAGTTGCAAGAGAGAAGTCTTTTTGGTCCTGAGACCTCAGGGAACAGAAGGCAAGCTCTATCCAAGCCCTTGGAGAGCACTTCTTCACCACAGCCAGGGAGCAGCAAGGCAGCAGGGCAACAGCAAGGCAGCAGTCCTTCACAGAAAGCAGTCAGGGGAGTCCTTTGGGCAGCCAGGCAGTTCTTCTTGACAGGATGCAGGTTCTGGTTGCAAGTTTCTTCTCCAGGAAGTGTCTGAGTTGGAAGGGGCAGATACCCTGTTTACATACCCAATGTGCCTTTGAAGTGGGGGAGACTTCAAAAAGTGGCTTAGAAGTGCACCAGGTCCCCTTTCAGTTCAATCCTGTCTGCCAGGGTCCCAGTAGGGGGTGTGGCAGTTCTTTGTGTGAGAGCAAGCCCTCCACCCTCCCAGTCCAGGAAGACCCATTCAAAATACAGATGTATGCAAGTGAGGTGGAGTATCCTGTGTTTGGGGTGTGTCTGGGTCAATGCACAAGGAGCTGTCAACTAAACCCAGCCAGATGTGGATTGTAAGGCACAGAAAGATTTAAGTGCAGAGAAATGCTCACTTTCTAAAAGTGACATTTGTAAAATAGTAATATTAAATCCAACTTCACCTGTCAGCAAGATTTTATATCACCATTCTGGCCATACTAAATATGACCTTCCTACTCCTTTCAGATCAGCAGCTACCACTCAAACAATAATGTAATGAGGGCCTTTGTTCTTCAGGAATGCAATTACCTTATAATACTTTTCCATCACCTCTTCTGACAGCCCACCTGTTACTGGATCTCTCTGAGGTTCACAATCAGGCCAATCAACACTTCTTTTGCACTTAGTACACAAGTCAGCTGGACCCACAATGTCAAAAAATGTATTGAAATCTTTCCACAGGCATTTTCAAAGATGCACAAACCTTTCTGGCTGCTTGTACCACTGCACTGGCTTCTCTCTTAACCTCGGATACTGATTAGTGAATGACAGATTATCACTCGTACTCCAGGGTACATGCACAAAACCTCCACCTGGTATTTCTCTCATAGGCATCATTTTTATATTGTCTTCAGCTTGATTTTCTCCTGCCGGAGACAAATTCTGCTTTGCTTGCTTCTGATCTCTTTTCTTTGCCCATCTGCCTTCCCTCTTATCTAATGCACGTTTGAATGTATGTGAATAATTCCTTAATGTGAACTGGTCCTGCCTGATGTAATATCTGGTTAGGTTCTGCAATTCGTTCAGGAGTCAAAGGTGGACCAAAATAAGCTGATCTCCCAATCTCTGAATTGTTTGAATTAACTGCTCTCTGCATACCGATAGGTGATATCCCAGCAGATACAGCTGGTGTTTCAGGAACTGCTGAAACATTCGTTGAATGGGCATTATTTCCAAAATTACCTGAAACATACAAGGGAACAACTGGACCTATAATCACTGGAACTGTTAGTGCATCTGGAACCATCAAATTTGCCTGACTCTGTGGAATTGTCATTCCAGTACCTTGTCCTGTTAAAACAGTACTGAAAGTCTGTCCTGTTTGATTCGGGGGTACTATTTGACATTGTCAGTACTGGCGTAAGCATAGGCATAGGCTGATTCTGGTTAAAATTCTGCACAGGCATAGTCATAATAAGTGTCTCCAGTGTTTGATTCACATTAGGACTTGGCATTACCTAATTCATAACTGAGCTTGGTACTGCTTGATTTACAACTGGACTTGAAATGGACTCTGCTATATTAACAGAATGGGTGAATAAACCACAGGCACTTGTGTCACTGAATTAGCAGGTGTACTTGGAACTGTCTGATTCGGGACCTGTGCAAATGGAGCAGTTGGCACAGTCAGGACTACATTCTGTACTGCTTCACTACTTGTTTCTGTCACAACTGAACAGTACGGTGGAGGACGATTCATCAGAACCTAATTTATGAACTCATTTTCTAAATCGCTCCCATATGTGACTGTCTTTTTACTCTCATCTTCTGCTATCTGCTCTGCCTTTGCTGTCTGTTTCATTTGAGTCTTAGGTTTTGTACTCCCATCATCTTCCTTGTAATAGCTGGAAACATTCTCACTCCATCTAATATGTCTGCTCTCCACATTTTTTGTTCTGCATCTTATTTAGCTTCCGCTAATGTCTTAATTGCTTTCTGCATTCAATTCTCAAATTCTGTCATTGTTCTCTGTCTTGCAGTAAGTTTCCAAATACTAATGGCTTCAAACTGTGTGGGTCTTGGAGGTAGCTTTGACTCATACGTTATTCTCCTCAAATTGTCTAATACTCTCAAATTAAATGTTCCATAACAGGGAGAAGCTAATGCACCCTCTTTCTCAGTCATTTTACACCATTGTTCAAGCCATACTCATACAGAAACTCCTTTTAGTGATGCTATATGATAAGCTGAGGCTCCTTCGGTTGGGGCTTCAGCACTCTCTCTAACTAGAATGAGCACATCTCCTCTTAGCACACTTCTCAATGTCTTGAAAAAAATAATTGTTTCTCAAATGCAATTGACCACAATGATTTTCAATCAAATCAGCAAATAATTTCAATCCCACAATCATTTTCATAAGCTGTTCTCAACCAATAGCAATGCGATATTGTCCACCAATAGCAGCGCAGCTTCACACTAACCAACCTATACAAGCACAGCACAAACTGATGTCACACTCCCTTCTCTCAGCAGCTGCAATTGCTTCACAATTGTTTCTCACACAAACGCTTCCTCACACCTAATGCAAAATATTGCGAGCAAAAATCAACAACATGTCTGAACACAACGGATAGGAATTCAAACACATCAGAAGCTGCATGGGCTACACAATTACACAACAAGTGAAACTTGACCAGCAATTCTCATTCAGGTTGATATAGATCCTCTGTGTGCACTCAGGATTCACTAAATACCAACCAACAACTCACACTCAAAAACTATTGGCACAGTGACAAGTATCTCACTGCAGGCAATAAATTAAACAAGTGTCTTCTATACTTGCGCATTATCCTAGGATCTTAGGCTATGATGGGCCCTTCAACAACAAGAACACCCGCAAACATTTTTGAGCACAAAGCGCCACAATCATTTTGAGTACAATGACTCTGGAAAACACTGAAAACACATCATCACACTTCAATGCAATCTTCAAGACAAAAGCATCGCAAGCGCAAAAACCTACTGATTCTTATACTTCTGCAACATGTTGCTTGTAGACACAACGCTGGAACTTCCTCACTCTCTGGACTGGACCATGGAACGAATTACAGGGTGGGCCGTTTGTGGGCTGGGCAATAACGTGGGATCAATCCTACCTCACTAACACTAAACAAAAATATGGTTCCCCCTCTTATTGGACATCAGTCTGCTACCAGATCTGTGGACGCATTTTTCGTCCTTCACACAAATCAAATGCTCACTGAGGTCGACGGACCTTTGGAGACAGAATGTAGAGTTGTGAACCATCAACAAATTTTCAATAATACCTCAAATAATTTAGACACCATGAACAAGATGGCCACAGAAGGAAAATTCCAATCAAGAATAAAGTTAAAATATTTATTACAACCACAAGCTCAAAGTCATGATGATAGTGTGCAAAACCAAGTTATTAAGATACATAATCACCAAGGGTTGCACAAGGCGTCTGAATAAAATCAGGCAAACTAACATTAAACAAACTAGACATTTAAGAAGAATAAGACATAACATCAACAAAGAATATCTGAGACACAGATATTACAATCATTAGTCAATTCAAATTTAGCAGACTCATTACTCTTTGGCCAGGCACAGGTTAACCCTACAACTATCCAAATCAGGGAAATGCATGTGGGGGAGAAACACATGCGGGCAAAATATAAAAAGTACAAAAAAGGAAACAATAAGTTATGAATAATCTTGGACTGCAGAACACTAACAAAGTGCCTGATTACGATCTACGGTGGGGATGAGGCTGCCGTCAAGGCGGCAGCCTCACCCCCATTGTATTACAATGTTTCCATTGGGCTGAATGACTGAAATATCATAGTATGACATTTACGCCAGTCAGCCTGGTGGTCACAATTTTGAGTAGGAATTAACCAATGAGGGGTAAGTAAATGACTCCAAATTGACACAATCACATTTCTTCCCAGGTCTGCTATGGGAACATCTCCTTTCAGTGTGACTCCAAACAGGTCTTGTATATGACTTCAGTCCACGTTCCTGCAATGTTCTCTTTCTCAAGGACAAAATAATTAATCTTTCCACAATTAAACAATGGGTCTATTGCAAAAGGACTTTGCTTCTCATGGGAACACAATCTGAAAGAAGACTTCACGATATGAAAAAGTAATTTAACACTTTTACATGACTGCAAAATACAAGCTCTGAAGGCCTAACATGTTTACGCGAGAAAAAAATATTAAATGCATTTAAGCTTTGTTATTGGATTACATTAACTATAACAGAGAAGTGCATTTCTCTCACTTGCACATATTTTTAAACGTATTACTCTTTCGTTAATCACAAGAAATTCAATTGATGTTTCTATATGCACTGTTAGTCTAGAGCTATCCTTCTAACATATGATTTAGTTCAAAAGGCACATAAGAACTCTGAAATACAAGAAAATGCACATTTAAAATGTGTGTCAGTGCAGCTTTCTATGTTAGATTTTCTCTCTTTTACTTTCATAAACTTAAACTTGTCACATCCTGATGACTATTGTGACATGAGAGACAGCACTAAAATTTAAGCTCTATCATCACTCAAAAGTACACTTAAACCATGAAAATGTAACACATCAACAATGTGAAACCTTGGCAGCTATGTTACCTGATTGCATTTGCTTTGTATGTTGTAGTGATTTTATTTAATGAACAAAACAGTTCAACTATTTCAAACATGAGGCTACCAGGTGCAGTCAACCTAAAATGTACCATGTGCTGGGACAAAAGTCACACTTTATCATGGGGTACGATGAAGGGGACTCCCTGAAAGGTTTAGGCATGCTTGAAATGCTATGTGGGCTGCTCCTGGGTGTGCCATGAGACAAATTGAGTTCTCATTCCCGAGGGGTTGCTAGGCAAGCTGGTATACCAGTAGAAATACAGACTTTCACTGAAACATGCACAGTTTACTGATGAAAGTGTATCAAAGCCAATCCATATTGTTTTCCTGTAGTCACATCTGAAATATAATCATATTTGTGCAATACTTTTAAAATGTTCATTGACAGTGAAATCTATTTTCTTGCTATTGAATGTATTGTGAGCATCCACTGACAAAGCCAGTGGACCTTACTCTTTTTAACTGTGTGCCCAATGATTTGCTCTAGGCTGATAGGAGTCTTTGATGGTTTTAGGGAGTTTTGTCTGCTGGTATACAAACAATTAAATATGCTTTGGATGAAGAGCAGCTGGCCTGCATTTAGGGTGTTAGATGACTCCTGTGACCACCCTTTCTCTAATGTTCATCACTAGTTGTTTGCAAGGCTTTTTAGAGGGTGTTCTCTCTGGTTTTCCCTGGTTTTCCACCTGCCATTTTGTATATATTTCTAGTTTTTGTGGTACATTGACATGCATGTAACAAAGTACTTTTGTGGGTTGCTGAGTCCTCAGTTTCTAGCCCACAGCAATCCCTGACGCTGCATTGGACCATTCTGTCTCACTACCCTGAGACTCAGATGCCAAAGTGGGTACTTGGCTCACAGGTTAAAGTTCCGCAGAAAGGTGACCCCAGGACACAATAAGGGGAAGAGCCCAGTTGTCACAACTAGGACCCAACATCTCTGATTGACCGGGGAACATCCAAACTGTGTTTTTCACATTGACTGTATGTCATTTGTGTTACGTCCCACATGACCTTGCTCTAATAATGATGTTATGGTATTGTGGTCAGCTCAATCCATTAGTAACATAGTATGATACTGTACGAGTCTTGCGTGGTTTGTAGTGGGTACCTAAGGTACTTACACCTTAAACCCGGTCCAGTTATCCCTTATTAGTGAAATGTAGGCAGTGTTCTAGCAGCTTAAGCTGTCTAGAGGTAGCTGTAGCAGAGCAGCTCAGCCTGAACTAGGAGACATGCAAAGCTCCTGCAATACCAGTTTAGTTACACAGTACTTATGCACATTTAAAGACAATACTCAGTGTTACCATAAATAAAGGTACTTTATTTTAGTGACACAAGGCCAAAGATATCTTAGAGGCAATACTCCTTCTTGAGGTAAGTATTATACACAATATATACACTAGAGACCAAAATCAGATAAGTT
This sequence comes from Pleurodeles waltl, assembly GCF_031143425.1. Lineage (NCBI taxonomy): Eukaryota > Metazoa > Chordata > Amphibia > Caudata > Salamandridae > Pleurodeles > Pleurodeles waltl. Next base: position 403,331,114 of record NC_090437.1, read on the forward strand.
CATAGTCAAAGAATAGTGCAAACAGTGGAAAATACAATAGAATGCAATAGGCCTAGGGGCAACACAAACCATATACTACGAAAGTGGAATCTGAATCACTAATTCCCCCCTAGGCAAGTGTAGTGTGTAGAGGGGCGCTGGGAATGTAAGAAAACACCAAAGGTGAGTAAAATACCCCACCCCAGAGCCCAGGAAAGTAGGCATAAAGTACTGCAAGTTTCCTCAGGACACACTACAAGTCATGATAAGAGTTATTGCAAGAACCAAGCAAGACTGCAAGCAACAAATGGTGGATTCCTGGACCTGAAGACCTGTGAAGAGAGGAGACCAAGTCCAGAAGTCACAGAAGATTCCAGGAAGGACAGGAGCCCCTGCCAAACTAGAAAATGGTGCAAAAGAGGATCCTCCAGTTAGGAGAAGTCTGCAGAAGAGCACCAAAGAAGATGGCTGCGGGTTCCTGCATGGTGCAGGAGATGTCCCACGTCGAGATGTTGGATGCAGGCTGCTTGTATCGCTGGATTCGTCCAACAAGCCTTGGTTCAAGCAAGGTCGCAGTTTGTGTCAAAATGGCACTGCCTGGACCCGGGAGGGACATGGGGGCCTCAACTCGGACTGAGGAGGCAGAGGGGGCTCCCAACACTGGAGAGAGCCCACAGATGACCAGGTAGCACCCACGGGAGTCCCAGGACACGGGGACATAGAAGGTGCAAATTGTGGTTGGTGCAGCACAACAAAAGAAGGTCCCATGCCGCTGTAGTACAACAGAGTGAGTTGCGCATCACAGAATGGAGTACTGGGGACCTGGGCTACACTGTGCATGAAGGATTCTTGGCAGAAGTGCACAGAAGCCCAAGGAGCTATAGCTGATGCGGTGCACAGGGGTACTGTCACAAACTGGGAAGGCCAGCTCTTGCCTCATCTAAATTTGGACAGCTGGACCTTAGGACAGTCTGGGTCAGATGGGTACACCACCTGTGTTCCAGGGAGCATGCTCGTCATCAGGAGAGGAGTACCAGAGAACCAGTTGTTGTCTTGGAAGGTGCCTGCAGGAACAGAGAAGTGACTCCGTCACTCCACAGGAGATTTCTTCCGTTCTTCTGGTGCAGGGTGAAGACAGGTTGTCCTCAGAGAGTGCACACCTTGGAAACTGTTGCAAATGCTGGCTGGAGCTGAAGTTGCGGGTCACAGGAGTCATCCTGGATACTTTGTTGCAGTTACAGCGGTTCCTGAAGCGTTCTGCGGTTCACCTGACGGTCAGAAGCTGAAGCAAAAGATGCAGAGGATTCTTGGAGGAGTCTTGCAAGCTGAATCAGAAGAGGAACTCACAGGAGAGACCCTAAATTGCCCTGAGAGGGGGATTGGCTACCTACCCAGGTATGCACCTATCAGGAGGGGTCTTGGACGTCACCTGCTGGCACTGGCCACTCAGAGATCTCCGGAACTGGTGTAGTCTGGTTTATGCACCATCTGTGCCCTTCAAAGCATTTCCAGAGGCTCTGGGAGGCTACCCCTCCCTAGCCTGTAAGACTTATTTCCAAAGGGAGAGGGTGTAACACCCTCCTCCCAAAGGAAATGCTTTGTTCTGCCTTCTTCAGACTGAGCTGCTCAGACCTCAGGAGGGCAGAACCCTGTCTGTGAGGTGTCAGCAGCTGTAGCTGCAGTGCAAGCCTCAGAGTGTTGGTTTGGCAGTACTGGGGTTCCATGGTGGAGCCCCCAGGATGCATGGGATTGGCCCCCCAATACCAGATTTGGAATGGGGGGACAATTCCATGATCTTAGACACCTTACATGGCCATATTTGGAGTTACCATTGTGAAGCTACATTTAGGTATTGACCTATATGTAGTGCACGCATGTAATGGTATCCCCGCACTCATGAAGTCCGGGGAACTGGACCTGGACAGGGTGGGGGCAAGGGTGCCCTCACACTTAGTAACTTTGCACCTAGCCTTCAGTAAATGAAGAATAGACATTTAGGTGACTTATAAGTTAGTTAAGTGCAGTGAAAATGGCTGTGAAATAGTGTGTGCACTATTTCACGCAGGCGGCAGTGACAGCCTTCAAGAAGGGTTTGTCTGAGCTCCTTATGGGTGGCAAAAAACTGGGTACCTAGGTACCATATACCAGGAACTTATAATGGGGGTCCAGTATATCAACTGGAATTGGAATATCAAGTACTTAAACTATAGTGACTAATTTGGAAGCAGAGAGAGCATAAGCACTGCAGTTCTGGTTAGCAGAACTTCAGTGACACAGTTAAGCACTACTGACTACACACATATAGTCCACAAACTATGAGCACTGGGGTCCTGGCTAGCAGGATCCCAGTGAGACAGGCAAAGCACACTGACAAATAGAGTTTTAACTATGAGCATTGAGGTCCTGGCTAGCAGGATCCCAGTGAGACAGTAGAAACACACTGACACACACTCCCAAAGAGGCCAAAAGTGGGGGTAACCATGCTAGAAAGAGGCTACCTTCTCACAGATACTATTGATGTTCTTGAAATACACAATCCCATAGTATTCTGGTGGTTTTAGTATTAATTACTTTACAGTATTCTTGCAAGATTTAGCCATGTGGATAAATGCAGGTTCTCTGATCAACTTTTACATGTTGCATTCACACTTTCAAGGTTTGTGATTAACATTTCCTAGCTGCCTTTTTAATTGTTATAATTTTTGTGTTAGTTGCTATCTGCAATTGTTTTAAAAAGTGTAACTGTTTGTACTACATTAGGTGCTTGTTTTCCTACCTTTGGCTGTCTCCATTTCCATACAGGGGCTTAGTGACATGTCCCAGATGGGTTCAACTGCTCCTGCTATGACAGCCATGTTGGTCCTGTTGAATGGGGGTAATTGTGTGCTTTGGCTTCCTTTAAATAACTTAGGCCCATACTTATACTTTTTGGCGCAAACCTGCGTTAGCGCTAAGGCCCTGTTAGTGTTCTTGGAAGGGAAAGACCCGGAACAACAAGTCCTTAACCACGAAGTCACAGAAAACGAAAGCGAAACAACTCTTTCGTTTTCCATGACTTCCTTGTTTTAGGGCTTTAACCACGCATGTGTGAACCACGTACACGCGGTTAAGGCACAGAAGAATGTAGTCGACGCGATGAAGGAGGAGGTGAGTTGGTCTGGGACTGGGGCTGTTTTTTGGGGGTTGGGGGCTCGGGGTGATTAGGGTTAAGGGGCGGGGGAGGGTGGGTCAGGGTTTAGGTTTTAGGGGTGTGTTGGGGGGTTGGGGTGGGTTGGCAGGGGGGACGCATGCTGATCACTAATGGCTTTACCAGGAATGCCTTTACAACGAAAAATCGTTGTTAAGGCATTTGTGGTAAAGGCATTAGTGATAACAACGAGGTTGTTGTTCCGACCTCGTTGTTCAGGCATGGGTGGTTGAAGCACTCGTTGTTTCAATATATAACCTCCTTGGAAAAGACGCTAACAGTGCCAGGGAGGCATAGAGGGAACCGGGGCTTGTGCGCCAAATTATGGCGTTACACTGTTTAGAGGCAACAAAATTGCCTCTAGGCAGTGTAGCGCTATTTTCTGGCGCACAAGCCCCATTGACATGGCTGCTGTCTTAGTAAAGACAGGAGCCATGCCCACCACCCCAATGGCCATGCCCAGGGGAGTAATGTCCCCTGGGCATAGCCATTGGGGCCAGCGTCGTGCAGGGGGCCCAAGTCATAGCCCCCGAGCGGTGCTGGATGAAAAAAATATATATACTCACCTGGACTTACCTTGGATGGGTCCCCTATCCATAGGTGACCTCCTGGTGTGGGTAAGGGTGGGTAGGGGTGTCCCTGGGGACATGGAAGGGCACCTGTGGGCAATTTCCATGGTCTCCGACAATGGAAATCTGCCTACAGGTCCCCTTACGCCTACCCATACCCAGGCATTAAATAATGGTACTAAGCAACCATTATTTAAGGCCCCCAACCCCGTGCTGGATTTTAGCACGGGGGATAAATATGGCACAAAGGCCATATAGTCCTTTTCTGGACGGAAACGCTTACCTTGCATCTCATTGACGCAAGACAGGTTTTTCCCTCCAGAAAACGATGTAAACTCCATGCCTTTGGCGCTAGACGAGTCCAATGCCAAGGTATAAATATGGAGTTCGGTTTGCGCTGAATTAGCGTAAAAATGATGCTAATTCAGCACAAACTGAGTATAAATATGGGCTTTAATTCCTTCATTACAGATGCTTTATCATGCAACTTACATAGAACTTACACAGAATAAGCCTCTGTTCAACATGCCACCCTCTATTTGTGGCAATTCTCGTGTACAGACTGTTGCTATGATGTTTTCTGAAGAAATCAAGATTGTATGTAAGTGGGACACTATACTAACTTGGCAGAAGGGAGTTCTTCCAATATTTGGCAGTTTGTCAACATCCGCCAAACTCTAAATACAGTAGCTTTCTTGTTAATACTGCTGAGTGTTAGACAAAATATGCTTGCCATGTATGATCATGCATTTACAAACTTTATAGGAGTGTACCAAACCCATTGTTTTATGTATGATTTCAAATGTAACCTTTTATGGATGTAGTTCATGATTTGTACTTCAGACCAGACAATTTTGTTGTATAGTTTTTGAAAAAGACATCTTCTTAGGGGAATAGACCAAGCTCTCTTTTTATTTGTCTTTTATTTTATTAATCATCTTCTGGTGGACCTTCAGAAACCTCCTGGAACAAAGCAAACTACTGTTGATGCTAACAGAATGCATCCCAAACTAACAAACATCTTAAACATTTTTGGGAAGAAAACTTACTTAGAAATAATTTTTCTTTAAGTAACATTCAGAAGGATGCACACACTTTGGGCCTGATTATGGTCAGGACCGTCGCTGCTGTGGTGGTACAACCACCACATTTTGACACTGGCGGTCACACTGCCAGGGTACTGCCATCTCCACTGGGATAGGTGATCCCGACGGCCTGAGGGCGGCGGAGGTTGGAATCAGCCAGGGCGGCACTGCATGCAGCACCGCACTGCCGACTATGACCTTGTTCTCCGACAGCCTCTCCATGGCGATATCACTGCCATGAAAAGGCTGGCGTGAGAACAGGTGCAGGGGGCCACAGGGGGACCCCTGCACTGCACATGCACTTGCCATGGGCAGTGCATGGGTCCCCCTGCCCAGCACCATCGCAATGCTCACTGTCTGGTTTGATGGTGTACCCTGCGGCAGTAGCATTGCCGCCGGCTCGATAATGAGTCAGCAGGAATGCTGCTGCCACTTTCCAGCTGGGCTGATGGGCAGAAACCCTGGTTTCCATCCGTCAGCCCAGCAGGAAAGTCGTAATGGACCCTGCGGGGAGGAAGCCAGCATGGAGGCAACCTCCCCGTCTGAAGTTCGGATTTTGGGCTCCATTGATGAGCAACAGCAGGATGTGTATGATGGGCTCCTTGGCAGCACAGGGCGTGTAACACTGCCTGCAGGTGAGTTCCTTCCTTTATACTCCCCGTTTCCGCCTCCTGGGACATAGTGGTTGAACTGCCATGGTTACATTGGTGGTGAGCAATATCATAATATATCCAGTGAAAACACTGGCTCCGTTGGCCTGTTCAGCCTGGCCCGCTACTGCGGCAGTCCAGGGTACTGGCTGGACCATGGCAGCCTTTCCTCTATGGGAACGCCAGCATCATAATACAGTGGTCCGACTGCCAAGCCACGGACCACCAAACTCGTAATCAGGCCCAAGGTCTGGTTTTGGTTGAATCTGGAAAAAGTTTTGAAAGTATATTGCAATCCGTCTCCAGACCTGCAAGCAAACAGTAGTGTTTAAGGTTGACTTTACTCTAAGGTTATTGCAATTCCAACATTTATCGTCAGACAATCTGCCCAAAGTTTACGACAGGAAGTAGATTAAAAGTTCACACCTGTTAACAGGAATCTAAACCGTTTTAGTGCTGGCGTGATTTTAGAGTTAAATGAGTCATACCATATCGCTCTTGTACTAAACGGTGTCTATTGACTAAAAGCATGGGCATTGCCTTCATCAAGTATTTTGTTGAGAAGTCTGAATTTGGGGCAGAAAGCTGTATATACATTTTCGATGCCTTATGGCATTGTTAAATTTAGAAAATAGAGATGGTAGGCTTGGCACATAAAAAGAGCGAGTTTTAGCTATCACAGCCTTCAGTTTTTTAAAAATATATCTAAATCTAGGTTTGCAAGGTTGAATTTGTCCTTTGAGGCAGAGAAGGTGAGCAGTAATCCCGATGCCTAAGGGCCACATTCTCTGGTAAGGCCAGGAGCCCACCAAAAGGAATGCTATTCATTATTTTATGGACTTCTTTCCTTTCAATTGGTCTATTAAGAATAAATCTATACCTGTCTGATAAAATTGGAAGGTATAAGACATTCAGGTATTCTGCAGACAACTCTGGTAAAATACTGATATTCGAAACATAGAATGATGTGCAAAGATTGTGAAATCCATTGCTTTATCATTATCATGCGGCGTTTAGAAACTTTATCACTTTTAATGGCTGTGATTAAAGATTTGTCATCTTTGCATTTTTTTAAAGATGAGGCCAAACCCCTTTTCTACAGTTTAGCTCAGGCAAACTCGCTGCTTTATGATTGGTAATTGTGATTGATCAAACAGGGTTCAACAGACTTCAGTTCATACACTCGAGTTCAAGGGTGAAATAGAAGAACTTTATTTAAGCCTTCAACTTGTTGAAAGTAAAGTCTTTTCTTTTTATTATGTTGGTCTCTTTCCATTGTCTTCCTCTCTAGATTTCTCTTGACAGATTTGCACTTCTTTTTCTAACGACTATCTTTTTGCAGACCGGATCTACTGGAAACAGACAGAAAGGACAGGTAAACATTTAGGCCTTCATTATGACATTGGCTATAAATGCCGCTGACGGCAACATACTGCTGCAGTGGCGAATATCGGTTCGCTATATTATGACACACACACACCAAGCCAACAGAAAACAGCCACATACACAAATCCGCCAGCCCATAGGTCAGTGCTAACGTGGCGGCACTAACACCCATACTGTTTCGCCAACAGAACAACGCCCATCACATTATGACCCACGAATCACCACAGCGGACATTCAACGGTGGTAAACCATTGGCGGTACATACCGCCACGCTCAGACTTGACGTCCACATACAAAACACCACATTGGACAAACACTAAAAACACACACCTGACACTCATGAACACACCAAACCCACACACCCACACCACTATAAAACGCACACCCACATTACCCACAACCCTCTACGAATACAAATTATTGCCACCAGACTGACACCAAGACCACTGCGACTAAATACACACACACACCACTTACACCCATACATCCCTCACGCACCCTACTTCACACACCCCATCACATTACTCAACACACTCACACCAACACAAACTATACCCATGTCCCCACAAAGGCACCCCCGTTTCATGATGAGGAGTTAAGGGTAATGGTGGAGGAAATAGTCAGGGCAGAGCCACAGCTGTTTGGAGCACAGGTACAGCAAATATACATTGCCAGGAAGATGGAGCTATGGCGGAGAATCGTGGACAGGGTGAACGCCGTGGGACAACATCCAAGAACAAGGCATGACATCAGGAAGAGGTGGAACGACCTATGGGGGAAGGTATGTTCCATAGCAGCAAAGCACCAGCTCGCCATACAGAGGGCTGGCGGTGGACCCCCACCTCCTCCCCACAGCTCATAACATGGGAGGAGCAAGTCTTGGCAATCCTGCATCCTGAGGCACTCGCTGGAGTAGCCGGAGGACTGGACACTGGTAAGTCAACATTTAACACGTATCACCCCCTATACCTGCCTGCCATCACATCCCCTCACTCTCACTCCCATCACTCCACTCCATCCCACACAGTGCACCTACACATCTGACTAACCCCAATGTCAAGCCCTGCATGACATACCAATGCATGGACAGCCCTCCCAGCCCTGCATGGACATCCATCACGAAACCATGCACAGCATAGGGAATCTAATAATCACACAAAACATCACCATACACAATCAAAGGTGGAAGGGCAACACCAACAATAGAGGGGAAGGCAGGGATGTACAATATGTCATACACTTGAAGCATAATACGTCACTTACATCCCCATAGGTACCCCAGCCAATGTCAGTGGAGAGGAGGTGCCACGACTATCCAGTCCCCAAACAGAAGATGCCCCCAGTGATGACAGTAACTCTGGACTTCTGGATCTGGATGACCTACCTGGCCCATCAGGGACCACTGGACAGCTGGTCACTTAAGCCCACTCACAGACCACCACAGAGCGTGCCCCTTCAGTATCCAACACCACATTACCCACCCAGCGTACTCACACCTCTGTCCCCAGGACACGTCAATCAGCAGTGTGCCCACCTGAACAGGGACCCAGGCCACACCTCGCCCACAAGACAATCAGGGACCTGGGGTCAGTGGGCACACCATTCAGGGGACAGAGGCACAGGCCAATAGGGACACTGGGAGGACTGCTGTGCGCCAGGGGGGACAGGACCAGGGAACCGACTCTCCAGGAGGCACTCTCCGAGATCCCGGGGAGCCTACCAACATTCCCAGGACACGATGGGCCAGATCCTTGACAACGTGCAGGAGAACAGGCAGCTGCAGGAGGGACAGTATCAGGGGATCAGGGAGGACTTCCATGCCATTAACACCACCTGATCTCCATAGCATGGGGTGCTGGCAGACATAGCCAACATCATGAGGGAGGCAACAGCACACCAGCGGGCCCCTACCACTAGCCAGTCCATTGATCAGCCCTCCTCCTCCGCTGCCGCCAGAGGGCAGGATGCCCCGCTACAGGACCCACAGGCCACCAGCACCCTTCCCCCTGCAGAAGGTGAACCACCCCGCAAACGTTCCCTTTGACCCAGACAGAAGCCAGAGACACTTGCCAAGACCCCGCCAGGAAATGAGACTCTCCTTATTGTCCCCCTTGTGTCCCACTCAGTCACCTTGTCCACTTTGTACTGCTGTTGCTCCCCTTCCAATAGCCCCATGGACACTGCACCTGTGCTATCAACAGACTGGACAATACCCTGGACTTTCATCCATCATCACCCCATCCCATTGCACTTTGCCCTCAATTTACTAGCACCACAATAAACACCTTTGAACACAAGTAGACTGCTAGTATTTTATGTGTTGAAAATGTGTATCTATGGAAACAGTCACATCCGTTTCAAATTAACTGTACACTGCAAGAGCATAGATATAATGACCTGTACCTGGCTGTACTCAGCACATCAGTACACAGTTGTTAAATCACCAACATCTGAATTATGACAAACCATAGGTGACAGTAAGTTGAGTTGCAAAGGAGGTCAATGCCATCATGCTGCAGCCACACAGAATAGACCAATAGTCATAGAAATTTGAAGTTGCACTGTCTCACATGTGTGTCAATGAAGTACTGATGGATAACTGCTGTTCTGTTGTCTTCATTCTCATCCTCAGAATCTTCATCCTCACTGTCATCAGGGCCTACTGCTGCCACAGGGGCATCTCCTGTCTCCTCCTCCTGCAGATAGGGTACATGACGTCTGAGGGCCAGGTTGTGCAACATGCAGCATGCCACTACTATCTGGCAGACCTTCTTGGGTGAGTAGCACAGGGATCCACCTGTCAGATGCAGGCACCTGATCCTGGCCTTCAGGAGGCCGAAGGTCCTCTCGATGATCCGTCAGGTTTGCCCATGTGCCTCATTATAACGTTACTCTGCCCCTGTCCTGGCATTCCTCACAGGGGTCAGCACCACGATAGGTTTGGGTAGCCAGAGTCACCTGCAAGTATTGAGGGACAACATTTAGCCACACGCAATCCTATGAGGTTAACACCAGAGGCATACACTAACATACAGTGGGTTGGGACCAAGGCTCACCTATTGGCAACACCCTGTGCCTCTGTAGTTGGGCCATCACATGCAGGATGCTTCTATTCCTCAGAACAAAGGCATCATGCACTGACCCAGGATACTTAGCATTGACGTGGGAGATGTACTGGTCCACTAGGCACACCATCTGCACATTCAGTGAGCGGAAACTCTTACAATTCCTGTACACCTGCTCATTCTGGCGGGGGAAAAATGCAATATGTGTACCGTCAATTGCCCCAATTATATCTGGGAATAAGTCCCATTGCATAGAATCCAGCCTTCACAGTGGCCAAATCTTCCACCTGGGGGAAAGCAACGTAACTGTACATGTGTTTCACCAAGGCAGACAAATCCCTTGCCAGCACGATTGAGAACATCGGCTGTGACATTCCTGCTGCCAAGCCCACTGTCACTTGGATAGAACCTGTTGCCAGGAAATTGAGCACTGAGAGCACTTGCACAAGAGGGTGGATCTCATTTGGATGACGGATAGATGAGATCAGGTCAGGCTCCAATTGGGCACACAGCTCTGTGATTGTGGTCCTGTCCAGTCTATAGGTGAGGATAATGTGCCTGTCCTCCAGTGTAGCTTGGTCCACTAGGTGTCTGTACCCGGGGGTATGTCTCCACCTCCTATTTATCTGCAGCGGTAGGCATCTAAGGGACACAAGAGTAAGTAGGCTGTCAAAATTGGAACAACAAAACCACAACTGCAGTCCACATGGTGCAGTTATGTATTGGGACAGTGTTAATGGCGAAGTATATGGCAATCTAATCTGTGACTTAGTAATTGTCGATATGACTGTTTCCCTACCCTGAAATGGCGATCGTCTGTACTGTATGTAGGGACAGGTGGAAGTGAGGTAATTCTGCCGACGTTGGGCGCCGTGGCTGAAGATGGTCTTGCACCCCCGTGCAATTCCCCATTGGATAATATGGTGCTCCATGGAGTATAGTGGCCAATGGGGATCTACGCCGGCGGTGACAGTGTACACCGCCCCGGACTTAACCGCCATTTTCTATCTGATTCTTCACTTGTTTCCTGACCTTCAACAGGAGAACACCTACACTGCGTGTGCTGCTGTGACCTGTGTCTGGAACCGACAATGGCCCGTGTGACTGGGGAAAGGGCCCCAGCCTTCACTTTGGAGGAGTTGGAGTGACTGGTGGATGGTGTCCTACCGCAGTACGGACAGCTGTATGGGCATCCAACAAGTGAGTACACTTTGGGCACGATGCATGTGGGAAGGATGCATGGAGATGTGTGTGCAAGCATTGTGTAAGGGGGCCAGGGGCTGGGGGGAATGTCTTGTGGCGGAGTACATGGTGTGCGCTGGTCTATGTGTGTGCCAATGGTGATGGAAATGGGTATAGTGGGCCATTTGTGTCACAGGCTGGACTGTTTGTTTAATGGTGTTCTCCTGTCTATATTGCCTCTGCAGGTCAGAGCCCATCAAAAGAAGGGAATATGGCATGCCATCGCCAAGGTTGTGTGGACCCTGGGGGTCTATGGCAGGCGGGGCACCCACTGTCGGAAACGGTGGGAGGACCTGAGATGCTGGGCACGGAAGACCGAGGATGCCCAGCTGGGGATGGCCTCCCAATGAGGAAGGGGTGCCCGTGGGACCCTGACCACCCTGATGGCCTGCATACTGGCAGTGGCCTACCCTGAGCTGGATGGGCACTTGAGGGAATCACAGCAGCCACAAGGGGGTGAGTACAGTGGACATCATTACATATTTTGGCTGGTGGGGTGGTATCCTGGTGGTGGATGTGTGTTAGTAGGTGCTCCTAAGGCCAGGCCAGACATTGCAGCATGGGTCATCTCAAGGGTTATGGGTGTATGGAAAATACAGGTAACCTAGCTTGTTAGCAGTCCATTTCAGGCAGGGCATCGGGGGTCCCAGGAGTGCTGCAGATGGCGGTGTGTGCACCTCATCTTGCCTTAGTGACTAGCCACATCACTGGTAGTGCAATGCATAGTACTTAAGCCTGTACCCTGTGTGTGACGGTGATATGTATGCCAATGGTGGAGTGGGTGAAGTCAGTGACCCAGTGTATCCTTTGTCACTCCCCCCTTTTTTATTTTGTCATCCTGTCCTTCTGTGCATTAGCATCATCTGGCGGAGGAGCAGGGGCACTGGCGACAGAGGGAGCTGCATCCCACAGGACCCAGGAGGCAGAGTCCACCGATGCCGAGGGAACCAGTGGGAGAGAGGATGAGGGGAGACTGGAGGTGACAACACAGGCTCAGATTACTCCTCCGATGGAAGCTCCCTGGTGGTGGCAGACTTTTCTGTGACTACCCCAGCTGCAGGTACATCTGCCACCCCCCTACCAGCACTGCCCTCCCAGCAGCCCCTCAGTGAGTTGCCCATGCCCGCTCACCCAGGAGGGTTGGCATCTCCTTTGCCCCAGGCACCTCAGGCCCTGCCCCAGTGAGCCCTGCTGCCCTGAGTGAGGAGGCTATTGACCTCCTGAGATCCATCTCTGTAGGGCAGTCAACCATTGTGAATGCCATCCAGGGGCTGGCATCCCAGATGCAGCAATGCAGTGCATTCATGGAGGGCATTCACGGTGGATTGGCAGCCCAACAGAGATCGATTCAGGCTCTGGTCTCCTCTCTGATGGCAGCCATTGTCCCTGTTTCTACCTTCCCCCTCCAACTACCACTTCCCAGTCCCATTCTCCTTAACCACAACAGCCATGCATGTGTCCCCTCTGTCCTCTCCCACCCTGTCTGCTCCCCCAAAGGACATAAACGCAAGCACTCACACAACAGCCATCCACATCACATCAGCATACAGCCCATGAACCTGCACCCAAATCCAGCAGACATACAACTCCTACAACCACTCCCTCTACCTCCACTCCCTTCACTCCTCCCGCCCCACTGTCTCTCAAAAGGTTTTCCTTGCCCAACTTGACCTCTTCCCTCCTCCCCCCGTCCTGCCCGTCAGAGCATGGTACCAAAGACCCAGCCCAGCACGTCAGCCAAACAGTCCACGGGGACAGTGGTGGCACCATCTACTCATGGTGGTAAGGATACCACACCTCCATCAAAGAAGGGGAAGGAGCCTGCACCTCCAGGCAAGAAGGGGAAGGAGCCTGCACCTCCAGACAAGAAGAGGAAGGAGCCTGCACCTCCATCCAAGAAGTAGAAGAAGCCATCCACCCTTGCCAGGAAGGGTAAGGAATCCACTCCCCATGTGACGGAGGAGATGAAGACCTCTACTGCAGTGGAGGCTGTCAGGGTGACACCTCCGCCACCACCAGCTTTCACGGGGCTCCCACCACCAGCTGATGACATGCAGCCATCAGCAATTGCAGAACCTGCCCAGGAGGCACCTCCATCCCCCACCACACTGCAGCCATCAGCAACTGCAGAGGCTGCCCAGGAGGCACCTCCATCTGCCAACACACTGCTGCCATCACCGCCAGTGGACACCATGTAGGCCACCCTCCAAGGGCTGCTGTACAAGGGTCCCCGTCCAGAACCAGTGGGGAAGTCACCCACCTGAGAGACTGTGGCCTTGCACACCCTAGGGCAGAGCAATGGGCATGGAGCACCCTCCAGAACCAGTGGGGTAGCCACCTGTAGGAAAGTACCATCTTGCCTGGCATGTTACCCCCATATTTCACTGTATATATGTTGTTTTGGTTGTATGTGTCACTGGGACCCTGCCAGCCAGGGCCCCAGTGCTCATAAGTGTGCCCTGTATGTGTTCCCTGTGTGATGACTAACTGTCTCACTGAGGCTCTGCTAACCAGAACCTCAGTGGTTATGCTCTCTCTTTGCTTTCCAAATTGTCACTAACAGGCTAGTGACCAATTTCACCAATTCACATTGGCATACTGGAACACCCTTATAATTCCCTAGTATATGGTACTGAGGTACCCAGGGTATTGGGGTTCCAGGAGATCCCTATGGGCTGCAGCATTTCTTTTGCCACCCATAGGGAGCTCTGACAATTCTTACACAGGCCTGCCACTGCAGCCTGAGTGAAATAACGTCCACGTTATTTCACAGCCATTTACCACTGCACTTAAGTAACTTATAAGTCACCTATATGTCTAACCTTTACCTGGTAAAGGTTGGGTGCTAAGTTACTTAGTGTGTGGGCACCCTGGCACTAGCCAAGGTGCCCCCACATCGTTCAGGGCAAATTCCCCGGACTTTGTGAATGCGAGGACACCATTACACGCGTGCACTATACATAAGTCACTACCTATGTATAGCGTCACAATGGTAACTCCGAACATGGCCATGTAACATGTCTAAGATCATGGAATTGTCACCCCAATGCCATTCTGGCATTGGGGAGACAATTCCATGATCCCCCGAGTCTCTAGCACAGACCCGGGTACTGCCAAACTACCTTTCCCGGGGTTTCACTGCAGCTGCTGCTGCTGCCAACCCCTCAGACAGGTTTCTGCCCTCCTGGGGTCCAGCCAGGCTTGGCCCAGGAAGGCAGAACAAAGGACTCCCTCAGAGAGAGGGTGTTACACCCTCTCCCTTTGGAAAAAGGTGTCAGGGCTGGGGAGGAGTAGCCTCCCCCAGCCTCTGGAAATGCTTTGATGGGCACAGATGGTGCCCATCTCTGCATAAGCCAGTCTACACCGGTTCAGGGATCCCCCAGCCCTGCTCAGGCGCGAAACTGGACAAAGGAAAGGGGAGTGACCACTCCCCTGACCTGCACCTCCCAGGGGAGGTGCCCAGAGCTCCTCCAGTGTGCTCCAGACCTTTGCCATCTTGGAAACAGAGCAGGTGACGTCAGAGACTTCTTCTGATAGGCTCTTACCTGTCTTGCTAGCCTATCCTCCTTCCTAGGTAGCCAAACCTCCTTTTCTGGCTATTTAGGGTCTCTGCTTTGGGGAATTCTTTAGATAACGAATGCAAGAGCTCATCAGAGTTCCTCTGCATCTCTCTCTTCACCTTCTGCCAAGGAATCGACCGCTGACTGCTCTGGACGCCTGCAAAACCGCAACAAAGTAGCAAAGACGACTACTGCAACCTTGTATCGTTGATCCGGCCGCCTTCTCGACTGTTTTCCTGGTGGTGCATGCTGTGGGGGTAGTCTGCCTCCTCTCTGCACTAGAAGCTCCGAAGAAATCTCCTGTGGGTCGACGGAATCTTCCCCTTGCAACCGCAGGCAACAAAAGACTGCATCACCGGTCCTCTGGGTCCCCTCTCAGCACGACGAGCGTGGTCCCTGGAACTCAGCAACTCTGTCCAAGTGACTCCCACAGTCCAGTGACTCTTCAGTCCAAGTTTGGTGGAGGTAAGTCCTTGCCTCCCCACGCTAGACTGCATTGCTGGGTACCGCGTGATTTGCAGCTGCTCCGGCTCCTGTGCACTCTTCCAGGATTTCCTTTGTGCACAGCCAAGCCTGGGTCCCGACACTCTAACCTGCAGTGCACAACCTCCTGAGTTGTCCTCCGGCGTAGTGAGATCTTCTTTTGTGACTTCGGGTGAGCTCCGGTTCACTCCTCTTTGTAGTGCCTGTTCCGGCACTTCTGCGGGTGCTGCCTGCTTCTGTGAGGGCTCCTTGTCTTGCTGGGCACCCCCACTGTCTCCTCACGCAATTGGCGACATCCTGGTCCCTCCTGGGCCACAGCAGCATCCAAAAACCCTAACCGCGACCCTTGCAGCTAGCAAGGCTTGTTTGCGGTCTTTCTGCGTGGGAATACTCTGCAAGCTTCTTCACGACGTGGGACATCCATCCTCCAAAGGGGAAGTTCCTAGTCCTCTTCGTTCTTGCAGAATCCACAGCTTCTACCATCCGGTGGCAGCTTCTTTGCATCCTCAGCTGGCATTTCCTGGGCATCTGCCCAATCTCGACTTTGTTGCGACACTTGGACTTGGTCCCCTTGTTCCACAGATACTCTCGTCCGGAAATCCACCTTTGTTGCATTGCTGGTGTTGGTCTTCCTTGCAGAATTCCCCTATCACGACTTCTGTGCTCTTTGGGGAACTTAGGTGCACTTTACACCTACTTTTCAGGGTCTTGGGGTGGGCTATTTTTCTAACCCTCACTGTTTTCTTACAGTCCCAGCGACCCTCTACAAGCTCACATAGGTTTGGGGTCCATTTGTGGTTCGCATTCCACTTTTGGAGTATATGGTTTGTGTTGCCCCTATACCTATGTGCTCTCATTGCAATCTATTGTGACTGTACATTGCTTGCATTACTTCCTTTTGCTATTACTGCATATTTTTGGTATTGTGTACATATATCTTGTGTATATTTGCTATCCTCATACTGAGGGTACTCACTGAGATACTTTTTGGCATATTGTCATAAAAATAAAGTACCTTTATTTTTAGTATATCTGTGTATTGTGTTTTCTTATGATATTGTGCATATGACACCAGTGGTATAGTGGGAGCTTTGCATGTCTCCTAGTGCAGCCTAAGCTGCTCTGCTAAGCTACCTTTTCTATCAGCCTAAGCTGGTAGAACACCTCTTCTACACTAATAAGGGATAACTGGACCTGGTGCAGAGTGTAAGTACCCCTTGGTACCCACTACAAACCAGGCCAGCCTCCTACACCACCCACCTGAGAGACTGTGTCCTTGCACTCCCCAGGACAGAGAAATGGGCATGGACCAGTGGGCTTGTTCCTGCATCCGGCTGAGGTGTCCCCCCACCCTCTGAGGTGCCTGCCCTTTTGCAAACTGATGCCCCTG
This sequence comes from Pleurodeles waltl, assembly GCF_031143425.1. NCBI lineage: Eukaryota > Metazoa > Chordata > Amphibia > Caudata > Salamandridae > Pleurodeles > Pleurodeles waltl. Next base: position 403,347,710 of record NC_090437.1, read on the forward strand.
CGGTGTACTATCCGGATGAAGTCAGGATTCGAGTTGGGCCTTAGACTGTGCCCTGAGGCCATGTGGGCCTTTTGAACATTGAACTGGGCAGTGTCCCTTTGTGTACATGTGAACATATCTGTTTCATTGACAAATCATTTACGTTTTTTAAATGATGATTTGATTACAATCACTTTCGTCCATTCCTGTTGTCATTGCATTATTCTGGTGTGAATCAGGTGCAATTTTTTTTCGTTTGTAGCTGGGTGTGTGTGTGTCGGGTGTGTGTCGTGCGTGTGTGTGTGTCACTCTCATTTTCCCCCCTGCCTCCCTTGTGTGGTAGGCAGCTGTACTCACCGTCGTCGTCTTCGTCGGCGTTGGGTTTCCAGGTTGAGCATAACACAGAAGATCATCGGGAAGACTTGCAGTTCGGGTTCCATGGCGCCGTTGTTCTTCTGTGTTTCTCCGATGGTAAGTCCTTTCTCTTCCATGATGCATTTCCACCAGGCTTTTGATGCCATTGGTACCACCCCGGAAAAGGTGGCAGTGTGCTGTGTCATAATAGTGTGGGCGGTACTTTGTCTTCCGCCTGGCTGTTGATGGCTACCGCCGTGATGAGTGTTGTTTCCGCCCTGGTAGTTGGTATGGTACATTGGCTGTCTATTTGAGTTATCACCGCCATGGTCATAATTTGGCAGTAGTTACCGCCAGCCTGTTGGCGGTATTACCGCCACTCTATCACTCACCGCCAGGGTCAGAATGAGGGCCTTATTCTTTTCAGTGTTTCTGTTTATTTTCCTGATTCTTCCTCCCTCTTCTCATACCCTCTAAGAGTCGCCTGCTTCCTTAGATTTCAAATGCTTTTCTGGTGTACTAACTTTTATAGTGTCCTCCTAACTCCAACCTTACCTAATGAGTGCCCCCCTGCATTCCTGTATACATGCACTGATCTGATTGAGCCATGCCCCCTTGTGAGCATGGCTAAGGCCAAGCACCATTCTGGTGATTCTTGGGAGGCCCTATGGCTCAAGCGTAGGCCTTTCTAATTCCGTCTCTGATAAGTCGCTCGCCTCTGCTTTCTCAGTGGGTGGTTGCCAGGCATACATTTCACTTCTCCTTTAACTCCCATTGTTTTCCCTGGCTCTCCCTCAGTTGCTCAGCAGCTGTTCCTCAGCCTTTCCTTGTACTTCCTGTCCTGAGCTGTTCCATCTCTTCTTCTCTCATTTCTCCGCTCCACCTCCTTTTGCACCGGTCCTTCATCTATCTCCTTGCAGCTGCCTGATTGCCATCCTTTCTCTCCCTGTGTTCCTCCCTGCGGAAGGAATATGAGTACTTTTTCTATCTCTGGGTTTTTCCCTTGTTTCCCAATATGTTCTTTTCCTCATTCCAGTGGGTCTGTTCCTTTCCTTTTAGGAGTCAGCTTGGAGGACCCTGTCTTCCTTAATGCTGGAATTGCAGTTAAGTATGTTACTTGTTCCTGTTGCCTTCCCTTGTCACATACTCTCTCCACTAGGTTTTTATGATCAGGAAAAACTGTGAAAAAAATCAAGAGTGATTTTATCCTTCGACTTTGTGTGCTGCACTTCATGTGGTTGTAAGGAAAGTAACCATTGTAGAACTCTGGGATTATGTGATAAGTGACTAGTATTCTCCAGGAAGTTTGTTCTTTGAGCGCTGTGCTTTCCTAGAAAAGCTTGTGTATTTCAGACCTCGTATTTTAGCAGAGTGCTTATCTTGAAGAGACAAATGCATTTCTGAACATTCTACATTATTATTGTAGTTACTTGCCTAAATGTGTTTCAGGCAATCTGCTTGAGCTCAAGTACTACAAAAAGTGACAGTGCAATTTTAAAAGAGCATTTGCGTGACTTTTATTTCTCTAATAGCATAACTCTTTTTTAGGTTTGAGGAATTCGCTTTTCAAGGGTTTTTCACACACACAGTGAAACCAAACCAAACTGTGCCACCCTAACTGTTTAAACCCAGAGAGGACATTTGTACTTCTTGGATTGTTTTTGTTCCTTTTGGTTTAACCCTATGCATGCAGGAAAGTCACATGTGATATAATTAATGCCTTTGTTTGTCTTTCTTGTGCATGATAAGTGCAACCACAGTTCTAATTGTGTACAACAGTGAATCTCTGTTGAGCCAGCCCTAGTGTTGCAGTACTTATTGTTATGGTACTCAGTTTGGGTTTTTGGTAATGCAGTGTTAGTATTTGTGCCAACAGTTATTATTATCCAAGAAAAGTGCTGGAGCATCCCAGTGTTCTTCTACTGCTCCCCTGCCCATATCAGAAAGAGAGATTCAGTTTCAAGGAAGTTGAGTGCACTAACTCAACTATCACCCTATCAACAATGACCTGCCCCACTGAAGATACAGGGTGCCTGGCTGGACTGGCAAGACGTGGCAGTGTTTTGTCTCTTTCTCTTCCACTCCCCTTTTCCTTTTGGGAAAACTGCTGGGGTTTCTGTGTCCACCAGGAAGGGCCGATAGGTGTTCCAGGAGGTCAGGGGGCATACCATGGCCCCTGCAGACATCCTGCTTTTCAGGTGAGTGGCCCCGTCTCGACATACATGGTATATCTGGGAAATTGGTGCTTCTATGGCCAAGTGCAATATTTAACTTAAACTCCTGGGGAGGGGGTCAAACCCGTTTTTTAAGAAGACTAATATGGTAAGTTTTGTTACGAGTTCAGGACATTTGTACTTTATAGTTGAATTTTCCTATTGTTTCCATTTTCTTGTAACGGTCTTGCCATTCGGCTGTAAGAGTTGTGCCGCGGTGCGCGGCACGGAGACACGCTGCGCCCCTAGTCTATCGTGCAGCATACAAGGCCCTAAATTGGTCATGGGGCCTCGATACTTTATAGCGCGGCACACATTCGGGCGTGTCTAACCCCCCCCACTCACCTGCTATTGTTGTTCCTTCTTTCTGTCGCACTCATTGGTGCCTCCCTTTATGTTTTTCCTTCTTTCCCATTATTCCCCTCTCTTCCCAGCATGCCTTGGTTCCCTACTCTCTATGGCTCCTTGTCCATTACTTTCTATGTGTTTTTCCCTATCTAATATGGTGTCCTTGCACTTCCTGTTGGTCGCTTCCTATTTTGGGGTATTTAAGGGCTGTGATTCTTTCCCTCCTTGCGCTGCAACACTTTCTCTTTGGATGGTGTCTTCGCTCCTTCTTCCTTCTGTCAGATACTGGTTCAAGTCTGTTCCAGTGTTTTCCTGTTCTTTTTTTACCTTGTATTTACTTATTTATTTTTGCTCCTGTTTCAGGACATTTCCTTTTGGAGGTTTTTTCCCCTTTTTAGTTTTTTTTTCCCTCTGGCACTACTTCTGAAGGACACGGCCTGCCCTTGATGTTCCTATCACCTGCAGCACCCTGGCTACCAGAAAGAGTCGCCCCTACCTGGGCCGAGGCCGAACATTTAGAAACAAGAACCTCGCCACTCGTTCAGCGGACTCCAGGTTCAAGCAGCGTGTAAGTTGTGACAGTAAGTTTATTCCCACTAGAAGGTAGTAAAACTAAAGCCCAATCACCTACTTTTAACTCTCTCCACTTTGTCCCCTGGTTGTGGAAATACTGAGGTCTGTTGAGATAGTTGGGTTCGAACCAGCTCACGTAGCTTCCCCAATCTGGTTTTCAGGTGAACGATATATTCCAAAAGGGTTCCATCATCCTGGTAGGTTTCTTCCAAGGAATCGTATGTCATTTCCAGGAGAGCTTGGGGTTATCTCCTGAACAGCAGCTCAAAGGAATAGCAGCCTAAACTACTCTGGACTTGTTTACAAATAATGTATTGGGTCAGTAGCAATAATTGGTCCGAGTTGAGGCCGTCCCTGGTCATCATCTTTTTAAGAGTCTGCTTTAGAGTACTGTTGTATCATTCCACTAGCGCATCAGTTTGGGGATGTTGTATGGTGATACGTAAATGCTTTATCCTCAGGCTGTGGCAGATTTTTGCATCAGCTTGGAGACAAATGGAGTATCTTGATCAGGTAACAACTCTTTAGGGAAACCTACTTGAGAACATATTTTGATTTGATGAATAGCAATGGTAGTGGTTCCTCTCAATGGAACTGCTTTGTTATAGCATATGTGTTGGACCTGGCTTTTTGACAGGGTCATCCCCAAACTTTTTGCCTCCTTCCTCCTATTTTTTCTGACCTGTTGTTGTTGGCTTTTGACCTCTGGGCACTTTACCACTGCTAACCAGTGCTAAAGTGCATATGCTCTCTGTGTAAATGGTACTATTGATTGGTTTATCCATGATTGGCTATTTAATTTACTTATAAGTCCCTAGTAGAGTGCACTATATGTGCCTAGGGCCTGTAGATTAAATGCTGCTAGTGGGCCTGCAGCACTGGTTGTGCCACCCACTTCAGTAGCCCCTTAACCCTGTATCAGGCCTGCCATTGCAAGGCCTGTGTGTGCAGTTTCACTGCCACTTCGACTTGGCATTTAAAAGTACTTGCCAAGCCTAGAACTCCCCTTTTTCTACATATAAGTCATCCCTAATGTGTGCCCTAGGTAACCCCTAGAGCAGGGTGCTGTGTAGGTAAAAGGCAGGACATGTACCTGTGTAGTTATATGTCCTGGTAGTGTAAAACTCCTAAATTCGTTTTTACACTACTGTGAGGCCTGCTCCCTTCATAGGCTAACATTGGGGCTGCCCTCATACACTGTTGAAGTGGCAGCTGCTGATCTGAAAGGAGCAGGAAGGTCATATTTAGTATGGCCAGAATGGTAATATAAAGTCCTGCTGACTGGTGAAGTCGGATTTAATATTACTATTCTAGAAATGCCACTTTTAGAAAGTGAGCATTTCTTTGCACTAAAATCTTGTTGTGCCCTTCAATCCACGTCTGGCTAGGTTTAGTTGACAGCTCCTTGTGCATTCACTCAGACACACCCCAAACACAGGGTACTCAGCCTCACTTGCATACATCTGCATTTTGAATGGGTCTTCCTGGGCTGGGACGGTGGAGGGCCTGCCCTCACACAAAGGACTGCCACACCCCCTACTGGGACTCTGGCAGAGAGGATTGAAATGAAAGGGGGCTTGGTGCATTTCTTAGACACTCTTTGAAGTCACCCCCACTTCAAAGGCACAACTTAGTATAAAACAGGGCCTCTGCCCTACCTCATCAGACACTTGCTGGAGAAGAAACCTGAACCAGAAACTACATCCTGCAAAGAAGAACTGCCTGGCTGCTCAAAGGACTCACCTGTCTGCTTTTCTACAAAGGACTGCTGCCTTGCTGTTGGCCTGCTGCCTTGCTGAACTCTTGTCTGGCTGTAAAAGTGCTCTCCAAGGGCTTGGATAGAGCTAGCCTCCTGTTCCCTGAAGTCTCAGGACCAAAAAGACTTCTCTCTTCCACTTGGACGCTCCGTGCGCTGAAATTTTCGACGCACAGCTTGTTCCGCGGCAAGAAAAACGCCGCACACCGACGCTGATCGACGCGACGCCTTCGGGACGACCGAAACTTTGACGCACGGCCTCGCAAGGACAACGCTGCCCGGCTTCCCAGGAGAAATCGACGCGACGCCTGCCGTGAGATCAAAACTTTGACGCACGGCCTCGCAAGGACAACGTCTGTAGGAGGCTGGACTGGCTTGTAGTGAGTACCTAGGGGTACATGCACCTTGCACCAGGCCCAGTTATCCCTTATTAGTGTATAGGGTGTCTAGCAGCTTAGGCTGATAGATAATGGTAGCTTAGCAGAGCAGCTTAGGCTGAACTAGGAGACGAGTGAAGCTCCTACAGTACCACTAGTGTCATATGCACAATATCATAAGAAAACACAATACACAGATATACTAAAAATAAAGGTACTTTATTTTTATGACAATATGCCAAAAGTATCTCAGTGAGTACCCTCAGTATGAGGATAGCAAATATACACAAGATATATGTACACAATACCAAAATATGCAGTAATAGTATTAGAAAACAGTGCAAACAATGTATAGTTACAATAGGATGCAATGGGGACACATTGGGATAGGGGCAACACAAACCATATACTCCAAAAGTGGAATGCGAACCACGAATGGACCCCAAACCTATGTGACCTTGTAGAGGGTCGCTGGGACTGTAAGAAAACAGTTAGGGTTAGAAGAATAGCCCACCCCAAGACCCTGAAAAGTGAGTGCAAAGTGCACTAAAGTTCCCCAAAGGACATAGAAGTTGTGATAGGGGAATTCTGCAGGAAAGACACAAATCAGCAATGCAACAACGATGGATTTCCAAACGAGGGTACCTGTGGAACAAGGGGACCAAGTCCAAAAGTCACAAGCATGTCGGAGATGGGCAGATGCCCAGGAAATGCCAGCTGTGGGTGCAAAGAAGCTGCTACTGGACAGTAGAAGCTGAAGATTCTGCAGGAACGACAAGGGCTAGGAACTTTCCCTTTGGAGGACGGATCCCTCACGCTGTGGAGAGTTGTGCAGAAGTGTTTTCCTGAAGAAAGACCGCCAACAAGCCTTGCTAGCTGCAAATCGTGCGGTTAGGGTTTTTGGATGCTGCTGTAGCCCAGGAGGGACCAGGATGTCGCCAATTGCGTCTGGGGACAGAGGGGACGTCGAGCAAGACAAGGAGCCCTCTCAGAAGCAGGCAGCACCCGCAGAAGTGCCGGAACAGGCACTACAAAGTGGAGTGAAACGGTGCTCACCCGTAGTTGCACAAAGGAGTCCCACGCCGCCGGAGGACAACTTAGGAGGTCGTGCAATGCAGGTTAGAGTGCCGTGGACCCAGGCTGGACTGTGCACAAAGGATTTCTGCCGGAAGTGCACGGAGGCCGGAGTAGCTGCAAAAGTTGCGGTTCCCAGCAATGCAGTCTGGCGTGGGGAGGCAAGGACTTACCTCCACCAAACTTGGACTGAAGAGTCACTGGACTGTGGGAGTCACTTGGGCAGAGTTGCTGGATTCAAGGGACCTCGCTCGTCGTGCTGAGAGGAGACCCAGGGTACCGGTGATTCAGTTCTTTGGTGCCTGCGGTCGCAGGGGGACGATTCCATCGACCCACAGGAGATTTCTTCGGAGCTTCTAGTGCAGAGAGGAGGCAGTCTACCCCCACAGCATGCACCACCAGGAAAGCAGTCGAGAAGGCGGCAGGATCAGCGTTACAGAGTTGCAGTAGTCGTCTTCGCTACTTTGTTGCAGTTTTGCAGGCTTCCAGCGCGGTCAGCAGTCGATTCCTTGGCAGAAGGTGAAGAGAGAGATGCAGAGGAACTCGGATGAGCTCTTGCATTCGTTATCTAAGGAAATCCCCAAAGCAGAGACCCTAAATAGCCAGAAAAGAGGGTTTGGCTACTTAGGAGAGAAGATAGGCTAGCAACACCTGAAGGAGCCTATCAGAAGGAGTCTCTGACGTCACCTGTTGGCCCTGGCCACTCAGAGCAGTCCAGTGTGCCAGCAGCACCTCTGTTTCCAAGATGGCAGAGGTCTGGAGCACACTGGAGGAGCTCTGGGCACCTCCCAGGGGAGGTGCAGGTCAGGGGAGTGGTCACTCCCCTTCCCTTTGTCCAGTTTCGCGCCAGAGCAGGGCTGAGGGGTCCCTGAACCGGTGTAGACTTGCTTATGCAGAAATGGGCACCATGTGTGCCCATGAAAGCATTTCCAGAGGCTGGGGGAGGCTACTTCTCCCCTGCCTTCACACCATTTTCCAAAGGGAGAGGGTGTAATACCCTCTCTCAGAGGAAGTCCTTTGTTCTGCCATCCTGGGCCAAGCCTGGCTGGACCCCTGGAGGGCAGAAACCTGTCTGAGGGGTTGGCAGCAGCAGCAGCTGCAGTGAAACCCCGGGAAAGGCAGTTTGGCAGTGCCAGGGTCTGTGCTAGAGATCCGTGGGATCATGGGATTGCACCAACAATGCCAGGATGGCATAGAGGGGGCAATTCCATGATCTTAGACATGTTACATGGCCATATTCGGAGTTACCATTGTGAAGCTACACATAGGTAGTGACCTATATGTAGTGCACGCGTGTAATGGTGTCCCCGCACTCACAAAGTCCAGGGAATTGGTCCTGAACAATGTGGGGGCACCTTGGCTAGTGCCAGGGTGCCCACACACTAGGTAACTTAGCACCCAGCCTTTACTAAGTAAAGGTTAGACATATAGGTGACTTATAAGTTACTTGCAGTGTAAAATGGCTGTGAAATAACGTGGACGTTATTTCCCTCAGGCTGCAGTGGCAGGCCTGTGTAAGAATTGTCAGAGCTCCCCATGGGTGGCAAAAGAAATGCTGCAGCCCATAGGGATCTCCTGGAACCCCAATACCCTGGGTACCTCAGTACCATATACTAGGGAATTATAAGGGTGTTCCAGTAAGCCAATGTAAATTGGTAAAATTGGTCACTAGCCTGTTAGTGACAATTTGAAAGAAGTGAGAGAGCATAACCACTGAGGTTCTAGTTAGCAGAGCCTCAGTGAGACAGTTAGGCATCACACAGGGAACACATACATATAGGCCACAACTTATGAGCACTGGGGTCCTGGCTAGCAGGGTCCCAGTGACACATAACAAACATACTGAAAACATAGGGTTTTCACTATGAGCACTGGGCCCTGGCTAGCAGGATCCCAGTGGGACAGTGAAAACACCCTGACATACACTCACAAACAGGCCAAAAGTGGGGGTAACAAGGCTAGAAAGAGGCTACTTTCTCACAACGCCGCCCCGACTTCCAAGGAGAAATCGACGCGACGCCTGCCGTGAGATCAAAACTTTGACGCACGGCCTCGCAAGGACAACGCCGCCGACCCCCCAGGAGAAATCGACGCGACGCCTGCCGTGAGATCGAAACTTCGACGCGCAGACCCGCAGAACGATGCGCAGCCGGAAAACAAGCAGCAAACTCCACGCACAGACCCGGGACATCTGGTACTCCCCGCGATCCACAGACAGAGACTGTCCGCGCGCCGGAAAACGACGCACGACTCCCCGCGTGGAAAATAACGACGCAAGTCTGTGTGTGCTGAGGAGAAATCGACGCACACACCAGTTTTCCACGTATCTCTTCTCCTGTGGCCCTCTGAGGAGATTTGAAGCCGCCGGCCTGGCTGGGACCGCCAGAATACCGCTGCGCGGTCAAAAGACCGCCGCGGGTATTCTGGGTTTCCCGCTGGGCTGGCGGGCGACCGCCAGAAGGCCGCCCGCCAGCCCAGCGGGAAACACCCTTCCATGTGGATGCCGGCTCCGAATGGAGCCGGCGGAGTGGAAGGGGTGCGACGGGTGCAGTTGCACCCGTCGCGATTTTCAGTGTCTGCATGGCAGACACTGAAAATCTTGGTGGGGCCCTGTTACTGGGGCCCCTGCAGTGCCCATGCCATTGGCATACCGCCGGTTTTCCATTTCTGACCGCAGCTGTACCGCCGCGGTCAGAATGCCCAAGGGAGCACCGCCAGCCTGTTGGCGGTGCTCCCGCGGTCGTTGGCCCTGGCGGATTTTACCGCCAGGGTCAGAATGACCCCCTTTGTTTGCTTTCTAAAGACTTAAGACACTTTATATCACTTTTCAGTGATATCTTTACAAATTCATATTGCAACTTTGATCGTTTTGACCTGAAAATACCCAGATAAATATTATATATTTTTCTAAACACTGTGTGGTGTATTTTTGTGGTGTTATACTATGGTGTTGTATGATTTATTGCACAAATGCTTTACACATTGCCTTCTAAGTTAAGCCTGACTGCTCGTGCCAAGCTACCAGAGGGTGGGCACAGGCTGATTTTGGATTGTGTGTGACTTACCCTGACTAGAGTGAGGGTTCTTGCTTGGACAGAGGGCAACCTGACTGCCAACCAAAAACCCCATTTCTAACAATATGGTATAATCAACCAGAACAAAAATATATTTATTCCCTTTATTTGATGTGATGAGTGGTCCTACCAAATTTAGTCTGACTCGCTCAAAGGGGTTCCTATTATGGGTATCCTTTCTAAAGACACTGCCAGAAGGCTGATAGGAATTCTGAAAAAGTGAACAAGTTTGATAATAGCTTTTGATATGACTCAGAGTTCTAGGTCAGTAAAACTGTTCTAGAATGGCCTGGGAAGTTTTTTCTAGCCCAAAATGACCTGGCAATAGATGGGAATTACCAAAAATGGAGCTGCTCTCGATAGGAATGAGGGATTAGTAGCTGAGGTTTATCTCCTAATTTATCCACTCTGCATAATAGCCCCATTTGTTTGACAAAAAGGGGATATATCTGATTCCTGCATTTCTCATCCTCTTGGACTTTCTGCCAATCATTCTGAAGGGAGCTATCATTATTTGGGCAGATTTAATATTTTTTGTCCAACTCTAAAGGTTCTGTAGTGAGCAAATTTGCTTGGGAATCCCATTCTCGTTTTCCATCTGTCTTTCCTTCTGGGTTTTGAATCTCTTGGCTGACCTTGGGGCATCTAATTCCTCCCGGGAAAAAAGAGCCTGTTCTAACTAGTCCGACTCTCATGTTAAGTTGGTCTTTGGGAGGTCGAGGAACTAAGGGTTATCTGTACCTATAATGAATTTCCCTGGTTAATTGGGAAGTACTCCAACTATGAGACTGGTTTCTCCTGGGGACCTCTTACAGGGACTTTAGCTGTGTCACATTCTCACTGAGCCCCATGCAGACATTTGATAAAGACCTTCCTGTGAGGAATTATCTGGCATGGTGTAACTAAATGTTATGTAATAAGTGAAAATGTGCATGCTGAATCTAATAACACCATAGCCTATTTATGGTTCACCTGGAGATTCAGGTAATAGCTAGGTCCAGCTTCCTGAGTATAATAGTTTGGCCTATTAATACAATTTACTTTTATGGGATCTTCTTTTGGCTTTTTCATGTTATAGAATCTGGTTGTGTGTCCCCTTCTGCACACTCATAACAATGGGGTCCTATATTCCCTCCCAAGGCTTGTGAAGCGTTTTTGAGGAGTGGAGAGTCACATTTATATGATACTAGCTTTCGTGGGATTTGAGAGGATGTTGCATGAAGGGGTTTCATATTTCTAACAGATTCAGAAGTATTCCTAACTTTTTGCACTCAGTAAAAAAAGTTGTAATCCCTATGGCGTTCCCAAGAGTCAATCTGGTATGTTATCTTAACCACCTTCGGGTGGAACCCAGAAGGGCTTCAATGAATTGGTCATGATATATCATATTCATGATGTCCTCTTTATACTTTCATGTGGTTTCAACCATTTATCAGCAGCATCTTTTAATTTTTTTTAAAAGAGGCTTGGGGGTATCTCGAGCATTTGCTCTCTCCATCCGAAAAGCTATCCTGTAACTCTCTTCGCCTATCTCAAAGTTTTCAAGGATAACCCTCTTAACTTCTTGATATGGAGTATCTCCAATGGGGTTGGCAGGCTAATAGGCTCCTTGAGCTCTAGCAATCAATGAGGGCGCAAGGTAATAGTTCTATCTGTCTTCTTGCTAGAAACTGGCCTTAGCAGCTCTTTCAAAATGTATGAGAAAAACAGTTAAATCCTCCCGAGGAGTGAATTTCTACAAGGAAATTGGCTGGCCCAACTGGACTAAGTACTCAGATTTGAAAGATTCCTGTGGCTAGCTGTATTTGATTTTCTGACAATTCATGTAGCTAGTCATCTTGTATTTTGACGGCATCCTGTAAGACTCCCCTCTCTATATTAGTATACTTAATATATCTCTCCAGTGACAACTCTAGTTTCTGTAGTGCTTCTACGAGGTGATAGACTATGTTCTCCATCTTGTTTCAAATAGATGACCCCACTTCTGACACCACGTGTGACCAAACAGTGACCGACATAAGACTTAAGTTCATACACTGGGGTTTGAGGGTTTAACAAATGCACTTTCTTTAAGCTTTCAGCTTCTTCAACTTAAAGTCTTTTCTTTTTCTTACGTTAGATTTTTACTGTTGTCTTCAGCGGCTGCCGCTGCAAATCTCAAGGGGCTGAGCAGGCAGCGAGAATAGGGACGAGGGGGATAAAAAATGTAACTTACCTTTTCCCATGGCTGCCGCCTGCATGTGACTAGGTCCAAACTGGAATGACATGGCAAGCAAAATAACTGATGGGTTAAACCCAGATCTGTGACCTGGGGTTGGATGTTTGATTTGTTCTGCATTCTGTCCATCATCTGTTGTTTTTGCATTTGCACTTTTAGAAAATTGTCATTTTCCTGCTCTTAGAACTTTGTACGTTTGTAGCAATTTTTCAAATCAGTACAAATCTAATTTGATCATGGCGCATAAGCTGTGGGAGGAAATTTTGTATTCTGCATAACATCTTCCACTATTTTTTTATTGTCTAGGTATAATGTAGACTGATATTGGTAAGACAACATGTCTAATATGCTTTCTGCTGCATCGTAATAATTGCTCCCTTCATATTAGCAGGGAGGGAGCCCTTTTCACACTCAGCCAGCTTTGTACATGTCCAGCAGGCGTTTTGGTAATAAAGTTTGGTAGATCTTGTAGAACTCTCAGGGCAGGCCGTGACTGCCCAGGCTTTTCCCTACCACCGGCTGTACTATGGCTGAGTTGACCTCTGTTATGAAAAAAAATTGAGCATGTAGCTCAGCTATCCCGCCAGTGATACGAGATAGTGCAGTTCCAAGTATATACTCCTTTTACATCACCTGAGCTATAAGTGGTTGTGAGGTGAGGAGTATGAATGTTTGCTGTAAGAAGTGAACACTGCTTTATATATGTCGGGATGTGGCCTTTTGGGTGATTGATGGCAGTATTTAAGTGTTGGATGGTGTCATATAACTGGAGACCTCAGGGTCCGCCTGTCCACGGCTTCCTGGGCTTGACCACGCCCCCATCGTCCAATATTTAAATCACACAGACATACACATCTATATGTTGTATGTGGCTGCAAATCAGTGACTTTTTGAGAGTACACAACCCTATGATTAAAGAATAATGCTTAGATTGAAATATATTAAAACATTCAGCATATTATAAAAAAACATATATAACGTGTTTTAAGGAATGCAGAGATTGTGTATGAATCTATACACTATTGAGTTCATTTGTATTTTCAGTAAAGTTAACACGTGAACTCAAACATAGTTATTGGTGATACCTTAAAAAATTACATGATGCAATTATTGTGAACCTGTTATATTCTTCCAGCACACCAATACAGTCCCGTCAATGCACGAACGCTTTACAGAAACAACAAATAAAGCATAGTTACACAATGTCATATCAAATTCAAAAAAGAAAATACACTTTGCTTTTCGTAAATCACGTATAAATTTACAAATATAGAGAGGTTATTCAGCCAGCTTAGAAATGACTAAAAGTGAAAATATTTTTCAAGAAAGATGTGGTATTTAGTACTTACATTTGGAACGTGGTGGTTTTTCTATGATAATATTGTTTGGTGTTCATATGTATGACTTCCGCCATGTCCTCTCATCGTTGTCACAGTCATAAACAAGCATTGGCAAAAGCATTAGGGTTCACCTATGTGATTATTAATAACTCTTTTTTGTGCAAAAATTTGACATGGATCAGATCTGAAGAACTGTAAGAGTACTGAAAAAATCTGAATTTGCTTCTGCAACAGTGCAAGTGCTCAGTACAAAATTGAAATGTGGTCCATTTTTAGGTCATCAGAAATGTCAGAGCGGGCTAGCAGCCCTGTAGGAATCTAGTATACTGAAGTAAGCAAGATTTAGGGGTCATTCTGACCCTGGCGGTCTCCGACCGCCAGGGCCACGAACGACTGAAGCACCGCCAACAGGCTGGCGGTGCTTCATTGCCCATTCCGCCCGCGGCTGTAAAGCCGCGGTCGGAAAACCGGGTCCGGCGGTTTCCCGCCGGATTAGCCCCGGCTGGGCGAATCCTCCATGGCGGCGCTGCAAGCAGTGCCGCCATGGGGATTCCGACCCCCTTCCCGCCAGCCCCAGTATGCTTTTCACTGTCTGCTTAGCAGACAGTGAAAAGCGCGACGGGTGCAACTGCACCCGTCGCACACCTGCAACACCACCGGCTCCATTCGGAGCCGGCTTCAGTGTTGCAGGCCCTTTCCCGCTGGGCCGGCGGGTGCTCCCTTGGCGGGCGCCCGCCGGCCCAGCGGGAATGTCAGATTGGGCCCCGCCAAACTCGGAATGACCCCCTTAGTTCTTGAGGGAAGCATCACTTCAGAAAATGCACAATGCATAACCAGAAAAAGGAAACACAGCATGTAATCCAACGATTAAGACATCATGAGTTACCAGCAAGATAACTAAACACTGGTGCGATGCCAGATATATGAATCAACCAAAGCGGCAGAGTAGCTATGAGTGCAGTGCAGGCAGCTAGCAACAAGAAAAATCAGACACCTGGAGAACCTACCACTGATGCCCTCAGTTATGGGAGACCCCTGTTTAGGAGGCTGGCCCTCTATGTAGTGTGCAAAGCTAGGCACACTGTGTAGGGGGTCCAGGCAACCACGTTGGCTTACAGGGGTAAAAACTAAATCACCTAATGCTCTCATTTTTAAGGTAGCTTGGGGGAGCATTCAGGCCGATCTTGGAGAAGTGGAAAGCATTTATTGTACTCACAGTATCAATTTTGCAACTCACACACTCAAAGGAATAACTTGATACAATTTACAAACATAATTCAGATTTTTATGTAATTTGTAAGACCAAGATGATAAAAATTGATTAAGTATTTTTTGAGATATGAATTTTTGAAGTTTAAGAAAGTTTAAGAAAAATAGTATTTTTGTGTGTAATTACGCACCATAGGAATCAATGGAAAGTCACCTTTGAAAATACATATAAAATCGTTCAGTTGGTTTATGTTATGTTATGTTATGTGGATTTACATAGCGCATGGCTACCCGAAGGCCTCCCAGCGCTCAGAGCTAGAACAGTAGAATGAGGAATAAGAGAGTTGGGAATTAAGTTTCTTTTGCAGGTTGGTCGAGGTTATCAGTGGTCACACTGTGCCAGCTAGAGGAGTTCGGGCGGCTACCGGTTCCGGCAGGAGCAGCGATGAAAGGTCTCTTGAGCTGGTGCAGGGCCACTGCGAGGGACCACTTAGAAAAGCACTGCACAGGTAAGTTTAGAGGTGGTTCCTTGGGGTCCTCTTGGAGTGTCAAGGTTGCAAGGGGTGGGGGACCGTTAGGGCACAGCAGGTTCTGCGTTGCAAGGCACAGGGTGGCCGGGTGCAGAGCGAATCGGTGAGCCAGGAGCTGTGCGCAAAGAGACCCTTTGGAGCTGGAGGTCAGTCAGATCAAGGGTTGATTGCAGGACAACGGGGGCACTCTGTCGGGAGGTCCCGAGTTTTCCTAAAGTCCCTTGACATGGGGCTTCCGCCTGGTCCTTTTTCAGTATTGGTACCATTTGACCACTGGAGAGCGCAGTGTCACCAAACTGACTCATGGTCGTCAATTTGTTGTCGGGTCCAGCTGCGATTTCTGGTTCGGGAGTTAACAGCTGGTCAGTGAAGTGACCTCCACTGGCTTGCTGGTTTCTTCATGTTGCAGAGTGGTACCTCCACTCTGGAGGGAGTTATTGGGCGATTTCCAAACACTGGAGGTCCTCTGGGGTTCTTTAGAGTTTTTTCAGTTGTCCAGCAGCTCCTCAGCGGTGACTGTCGGGTCCTGGGTGCTTCAGGCAGGGTTTGGCAGCTTTCCTTTGTTGCAGCAGGTTCACAGTTCTTGTGCGTTGGATCGTCTTGGTGCTGGTCTTCTTTTGTCCATCAAATCTGATTACCTGGTTTAGGGATGCTCCCTAAATACTTAATTTAGTAGGCGTTTTTGGGGGAACCTGGTAGTGTCCAATGGTATACTTACCTTTGGGTGGGTACACCCACTACAGTGACTACTTCTTGTGGGAAGGGTAACTTCCCTATCCCTGATTGGCTATTTTCCTTCCATCTAAGATGGAGGAAAGTGAAATGGAGTGTCCACCTTGCAGGCAAGACCTTACGAGTGGTACATGCCAGGTGGGGCCACTCCTTCTACTCTTTGTGTAGTTTCCCGCATTTGCTCCCAACAAAAGTGGGGGTATGCAAAGGGGTTGACCATCTGCTGCTAGCAGCAGGCCTGGGGTCGAGTTTCAAAGACGGTAAGCCCTCTGAAGCTTCCCGCCAGGGCAGTGCACATTCCTGAGGGAGGGGGTGATAGCACCTCCTCCACCCAGGAAGGGCATTGTTCTACAAACCAGAAAGACAGATCTCTCCCCTAAGGATTGTAGATTGGGTGTCTGGAGGTGGCATGCTGGATAGGACCAGTCAGCAACCATGCCAGGGTAGTTAACTTTTGCAGGGGGCACCTCAAAGGTGACCCCTGGGTACATTTAGGGATAAATCCAATACCGGTACCGGTTTGGATTTATCATTCTGAGTTGTTTGCTACCGAACAACCCAGGGGTCAGAGTGTCCACCATGTAGCTGAGAAACTCGTGTTGAACAGTGCCCGGCACATGTATTAAAACTGCTGCTCTGTTTACTCACTGTGTCCCAGGTTTTGCAAGTATACAGTGGGGGCATATTTGTCATGCAGCTATGACCTCACATATAATGTGGTGCATCCTTCCTTAGGGCTGGAAGGCCTGCCAGAGGGGTGTCTTATCCATAGTCTATTCAGTGTATGGTGGACAGATCACACAGGCAGTGTGCCATGTCGAGCTTGCGTTTGAGGTTTGCATCAGGACACCCAGTCTGCAATGGCAGTGCTGGGTGCATCTGGATGCATGGCCCTAGAGGGTGGCACAATCAGTGCTGCTGCCCTCAGGGGCCCACCCTTAGTACCCCATGCCCTGGGGACCTATGTACCTTTCACCGGGTACTTATAGTGGTAGCTATAGGTGTATCAAATTGTGACAATGCATCTTAACAGTTTTATGGAAAGAGCTCTGGCCCAGGGAACCTTATTAGCAGGGGTCCTGGGCACTACAATTTCTAGGCTACATCATAAATCAGGCAAAAAATGGGGGCTAATCATGTCAAAAAGAGGCCTTTTCTCACATCGTGGCTTCAGGCTAGCAGATTATCAGAGAAGAAAGTGGGGCGAGGAGCGCAGTTCTATCCATCACCAGTATAAGCAGTTTCACCGTATATCCACAGCTCACATTTGTCTAAAGAGCCCTTTGTAGGACACTAGGTACAGGTTTTCCGTATTCAAATACACTGGAGTTCCCCTTTGTTTATTTCCTGAATCAAGTTTGGTGGGAGTAAGATTTTATGTAAACACAACACCCACATGCGCAAATACATTTCCTGACCATAATTGGCAGTTAAGTAGAATGATTAATGGGTAAAGCATGTACTTACAACTCAGAGAAATCCCTCTGCAGCATGGAAGAGAAATAAAGCTGAAGATTGCATTCACCCCACTATTTTTCACAGCTGTTTAAATAAAAGGCCGCTGGGACTGTGGTGAGCGGGAGATGCACGGCGAGTCTGGAATCCTGGTCACATTCTCATCACCTCAGCAGCACCACAAAGAAGCATTTTGGCAATCGGGTGGGTAACGGGGGAGCAGGGGCAGGGTGGATAATGGGCCGTTTAAAAAAAAAATGCTATAATGTGGCCAGTGCTGTCCACTTAATAGCTCTTTTTTTTCTCTTTTGTGCGGGTGGGTGAAAGAGAAGAAATGGACAGGAATGCATGTGGCAGGGGAAAAAAAACATGGGAGGGCAGATGAGAGAAGAAACAAACAAGGGTTGGGGGGTGAATAAATGTGGACAGGGGGGCTAGTGGGCGGAGAGAAGAAACAGGGAGGGGTGGAAATAAGCAAAACAAAAAGAAAAGAAAAGGCGTTGACCACATCACATCACAGAAATAGTACCTGAATCACGCTATTAGCAGAGGACGCAGGACGGATAGTGATAGTAATTGATTTGTGCCATGAAAACAACAGGAAGTGACGCATGGCAAGCGCTACTCAATGAGAAGATAACAAAGAAAACTGACAACGATGGCAACAAATGGTAACAATGGGTGGTTCCAGGACCATTATTGAACACACGAGTTGCTTTTGCTCATGCAGGCGAGACCTACAAAGCTAATTCCACTACAGTTTTCCAGCTTCCTAAAAGTTTTCATAATAATATCTTAGATTGTCAAAATGCTTTACAATGACATACTAAAATCGTGTTGGGAGCTATACAAAAGTTTATTAGCACCAGGGAAATGTTTACTACCCTAGCTAAAGTGCATATATATTATGTTATCATACTAGCGACATTGCTTTTAATGTTTTTTGTTGTTTAGTATTTGCATGTCCTTTAATCTAAGTTAAAATGATGCACCTTTTTCCACTGGACTGATGCTTGAGTTTCCAGTATGTGTTTGAAATGCAATAGTAGGATATTTTGTATTTTGAATTGCATTTTAGTGTTCTTGGTAATACCAATCCCAACATTACCAGCAAAAAACAGAAGCCTCACTAGGGCACGTCAGTTTCTCCACTCAGACAACAGCCCTGAATATATGTGATGTAACGCAACACAGTTGTGCATGATAAATATGGACCACTCCCTAGTTGCACTTATGGTTGAGATATTTCCCTTTGTTCTAGAGTTGTTCTTTTGGCACTTTGCTCTCCTGGTAGCCACGGGCGAAAGAGCAAGAATGACTGAGGCCCATGATAACCATTTAAATAAATGCAAAACATTGTATTTAATGATACTGTTCGCTTTAAAAAAACAAAAGCACCCTTTGCAATATATTACGCACACTTTTAAAACAATATTAAACTCAACTCACTTTTCAAAGGGGCTCTGTGCATTTAGAGGATTACTGGGCACCTCTAAATGAGCCATTGCCTACCAATTTAAGTAAATAATATTGAGCGCCTCTATAAATTATTCCTTGCCTAAAAAGTTTAGCATATTTTTAAAATTTACCTTTATACCAAAGCTGTGCGGTTCTGCGCACCAATGATTTGCATGTTCTGCGTGAGCTGAAGCACACAGCTGCAATTCCTCCCAAAAGCATTCTAGTTTAAAAAAAAGAAAGAAAAAAACACACACAGATTATCATTAAATACCTTCGGCAAAAGGCTGCCTTTTTTTCTGCACAATATCAAAGACATGCATTCCCCACGAACTTCCACACATGTTTGAGTTCAGCTGGAGCTGCTTATCGGGTGATGTCACCTCGGAATGATGGTCCGAGAAGAAACTGTTTTCATGATATGTGCTGCATGTTGTGGGAAGACTTGTGATAGGTTTTGTTGTGAGGGTCACGGAATTAAGGAGCATCTAAGCTACACTTCAATACAGTGTTTAAAATCCAGGGGGTGGATAACAGGATGACTACGAATAAAATGCTATAAAGCGGCCAATGCTTTTTTAGGGTCGAGGGCGCACGTGGGTTTGCCTGTTGTAACCTCTCTGTGAGCTTTTACCCTTGCCCATTCTTGCTATTCATTCTTTGTTGTGCTTGTCTTAAATGCTTCATTTTTATTTATGCATATTGTGAAATGTCCCTCCCCTATGTGGTGAGTTCCCTCCCCAGGCGATTAAACTAAGTAAACATTTTTGTTGGCCATCACACTATGTCATGCTTCCTTCTGTTACAGCGTGTGATGGCCCCTCCTCTGGTTTCGGTTTGCCTTTCATCCCAGCCGTGATCGTTTCTAGACATTCACGCAGGGAGCCAATAACTCTCGCGTTCACGATCATGGCGGTGGTGGTGCTTTGAATCGGCTCGCTTCTGTAAACTGTTTTACTTTTAATTTTCAATTTATGTGGCAAGAAAAGTCCAGTTAGCAATTTACAACACTAATAGCTCTAACTCGAGCAAATGTGAGACCCAATTGTAGGAAGCTGGCTCTGTATAGACTATCGCAAAGTGAGAGATAGTGTGCACAGAGTCCAAGGGTTCCCCTTAGAGGTTGATAGTGGCAAAATTAGATAATACTAATGCTCTATTTTGTGGTAGTGTGGTCGAGCAGTAGGCTTATCGGAGGGTAGTGTTAAGCATTTATTGTACACACGCAAGCAATAAATGAGAACACACACTCAAAGACTTAACATCAGGCCAAAAGTTTTATATACAGAAAAATATTATTTTCTTAATTTATTTTAGAACTACAAGATTCAGAATTCAAGTAAGTACTTAAATTGTAAGGTACTTGGCATAGGTAAATATGGAACTTTGAATTAAAACAGTAATGTACACAGTTTTGGCAAAAATGGCAATAAGCTATTTTAAAAGTGGACACTGCAAAAATAAACAGTTCCTTGGGGAGGTAAGAAAAGGATTGTTTTTCAGGTCAGTAAAGCACTTACAAGTTTGTTCTCTGGGGCATAGGCAGACCACCGTTGGGGGTTCAAGTCAACCCCAAACACCCAGCACCAGCAACACAGGGCCGGTCAGGTGTGGAGGTCAAAGTAGGGCTCAAATATCATAGGCGTCTATGTAAACCAGGGGTGCACCAGTTCCAGTCTGCTAGCAGGTAAGTACCTGCGTCCTAAGGGAGCAGACCAGGGGGGTTTTGTAGAGTACTGAGGGGGGTCACAAACAGGCACACAAAATACACCCTCAGCGGCACAGGGGCGGCCGGGTGCAGTGTGCAACGTAGGTGTCGGGTTTTAGGTTGAAATCAATGGAGAGACACAGGGGTCACTCTGGCGATGCAGGCAGGGCACAGGGGGGCTTCTCGGGCCAGCTATTGACTGGGCAACGATGAGGGCTGTCTGCTGGTCACTCCTGCACCGGTAGTTGGTTTCTCTCAGGCCTGGGTGCTGCGTGTGCAGTGCTTCTTCCAGGCTTTGGGTTCTTTGTTACCGGGCAGTCGCAGTCAGGGGGAGCCTCTGGATTCTCTCTGCAGGTGTCGCCGTGGGGGTGCAGGGAGGTTGTCTCAGGGTGTCCACGTCGTTGGAGTCGCCTGGGGGTCCTCTTTGCAATGTTGGTTCTTCTGGACACACGCCGGGGGCATCGGGTGCAGAGTGTTGGGGACTCACACTTCCGGAGTGAGGCTGGAGTCCCTTTAAAGATGGTTATTTCTTTGTTGGTTGAACAAAGCCGCTGTCCTCTGGAGTTTCTTGGTCCTTTGGGTTGCAGAGCAGTCCTCTGAGTCGGCAGAGGTCACTGGTCCCGCTGGATTTGTCGCTGTGCAGGTTCTCCTCACACCCTCCTTGTGCCTCCTCCCTTTGGGGAGGGGGGCACATTCCTAATCCTATTAGGGGAAATCCTCCAAAGCAAGATGGAGGATTTTCTAACGAGAGGGTCACTTCACTCTGGTCACCTTAGGGGTGGACCTGGCTTTGGGGGTTACTCCTCCTTGTTTTTCTCATTATCTCCCCGGACTTGCCACCAAAAGTGGGCGCTGTGTCTGGGAGGCAGGCATCTCTACTAGCTGGAGTGCCCTGGGGCATTGTAACACGAAGCCTGAGCCTTTGAGGCTCACTGCTAGGTGTCCCAGTTCCTGCAGGGGGGAGGTGTGAAGCACCTCCACCCAGGGCAGTCTTTGTTTCTGGCCTTAGAGAGCACAAAGGCTCTCACCCCATGGGGTAAGAAACTCGGCTCAGTGGCAGGCTGGCACAGACCAGTTAGTCTTGCACTGAAGGATTGGGTAAAATACAGGGGGCATCTCTAAGATGCCCTTTGTGTGCATTTTTTTTATAAATCCAACACTGGCATCAGTGTGGGTTTATTAATCTGAGAAGTTTGATATCAAACGTCCCAGTAGTCAGTGTAGCCATTATGGAACTGTGGAGTTAGTTTTTGACAAACTCCCAGACCATATACTTAATATGGCCACACTGCACTTCCAATGTCTAAGAATGGACTTAGACACTGTAGGGTCATAGTACTCATGCAACTATGCCCTCATCTGTGGTATAGTGCACCCTGCCTTAGGGGCTGTAAGGCCTGCTAGAGGGATGACTTACCTATGCCACAGGCAGTGTTTAGTGGGCATGGCACCCTGAGGGGGATACCATGTCGACTTTGCCTTTTTCTCCCCACCAACACACACATTTTTCAATGGCAGTGTGCATGTGTTAGATGAGGGGACCCTTAGGGTGGCACAACACATGCTGCAGCCCTTAGGGACCTTCCCTGGTCACAGAGCCCTTGGTACCATTGGTACCTTTTACAAGGGACTTATCTGTATGCCAGAGGTGTGCCAACTGGGGGGGGGCAATGGTACATTTGAAGTGAAAGAACACTGGTGCTGGGGCAAGGTTAGCAGGATCCCAGTACACTTCTCAGTCAAGTCAGCATCAATAGCAGGCAAAAGGTTGGGGGGGGTAGCTGCAACAAGGAGCCATTTCCCTACACCATTGCATTGCAAATGCTTGTTTTTAACTGCAGGCAGGTGGAAGGGGAAAAGAAACGGAGATCAGGCGGTGGGAAGTGGGCAATGAAACAGGTATAGGAGGATCTGGGGGAGGGAAGAATAAACACAGGAGGGGGGGGTCGAAGAAACGTGGACGAGAGTGCTTATGGGAGGGGAGAAGACACATTGGATGAGAAGAAACAGGAAGGTGATACGTTAAAACTGAAAAAGAGCTTAGACACGGCCATTGTTGACTGCGTCATAGCACACAAATGCTTCCAAATTACTTCTTCCCTAAAAAGTTTAGCATATTTTTAAAACTTTCCCTTAGACAAAAGCTGTGCAGTTCTGTACCCCAATGATTTGTATGTTCTGCCTGATCTGGAGCACACAGCTGAGATTTTCCCCAACATCATGCACAGCCCATTTACTTCAGGTTAATAAAAAAAAAACACAGATTGCTATTAAACACCGTCAGCAGAGGCTGCCTTTTTTCTGGACGGTATTAAAAAGATGCATTCCACGTAAACATCTACACACGTCTGAGTTCAGCTGTAGCTGCTTGTTGGGTGATGTCACTGCAGAATCATGTTCTGAGAAGAAACTGTTTTCATCATATGTGCTGCATCCGGTGGGAAGGAAACAAATCGTGATAGGTTTTGTGGTGAAGTGGCACGGAATTACGTAACATATAAGTTACCCTTCAATACAGTGTTTAAAGTCTATTGGGTGGGAGTCAATAGCCGGATGATTTAAAAAGGCAAGCGCTGCACGGGCAAAAACAAACAAAAAAAAGAGTTCCACAAAAGCGGATAAATACAGTTCTTTGGCCTTAGGACACTGATAAGAGCAAGCACATGAGAAACAAGGAACTAGCATTGGTAAATGCAGGAAATAGTGTGCTATAGCCAATAGAAATGGAGGAAAAGTATGCAGCAAGCACAGAAACCAATGAAAAGCAAGAGCGGGTGTAAGCCCCATTTAAAATTTATACATGGAACACAACAGATTTAACAAGCACAGCACAAGCGCTGTGCAGGCAAAACCTATGAAGCATTTCAATGTATAGGTCTCACATTTGTTTGAGTTAGAGCTATTGGCGTTGTAAATTGATAACTGGATTTTTTTTGCCAAATAAATTGGTCAGCCCTGCCTCCCAATTTGGTCTTTTCCTGCTACATAATTCCAGTGGCCCTGAATATATGTGTGTTGAGTTCTGCAGCTGGGCGCTCACGACTCACCAAAACTTTAAAGAGCATGCTCACAACTCAGACACAGTGTATTGAGACAAAGTGGAAGTTCTGCGCACCTTACCCTTCCTGTTCCCGTCTAACACCCACACTTTTTACTATTGATGAATTCAGGGTCAGTAAATAAAGAGCAGCAATGCATAACATGATTCATTTAAAAAGAAACTAGAGATAAAGCTTGTATTGATCCGTTTGTACAGCACACAAAGCATAACTTACTTGCTTCTAGGCAGTGTACAGAGAGGCTAGTGTTTTGCAATGAGCTCATTATCACAAACTCCATTTTAGTTGCATGATCAGGAGTGGAGGACAGACAGATGTATTATCCCCCTCTTAACTTTTGCGTGCTGTGTATTACTCAACTCGTAGAGGGCAGTGATTAAGGACACATGGGCTGGGATGTCTGCTCACAGACTGGGCATAAAAGTGTCTATTCCATCTGCTCAGCTCACTGACAAAGCCACACAGCAACATGCAGCACTTTACCAAAGTCCCAAGAAATAAATACAATATGCTGAACATTAGACAAGGCCTCAACATAATCACTTTCTCTTCCATACGGTGCATCTGAACATTTTATGCAGTGCTTAATTTGTAAATAAAAAGGTGCTGGTGTCCAAAGCCCTCCTCAAAAAAGCGACTGCTGCAATTAAATGTGTGAACACGGAATACTCAGGCAGCGTTATCCTGAAGCCATCTCGGGCCCCTTCAATCCATATAAATCCACTCCCTGCCCCTTCAGCTCACTCTTGCAGCTTTCTACTTTCTCTCTTTGTGACGCCTTTTCGTTTTTCTCTTCACCTGTCTTTCCCATATGTCTCTTTTGCTCGCACCACATGCTTGAGGCAG
Organism: Pleurodeles waltl; assembly: GCF_031143425.1. Classification (NCBI taxonomy): domain Eukaryota; kingdom Metazoa; phylum Chordata; class Amphibia; order Caudata; family Salamandridae; genus Pleurodeles; species Pleurodeles waltl. The sequence continues at coordinate 403,372,013 of NC_090437.1, forward strand.
AAGAATAAGCCCTGGCCCTCAAAAATAAGTGTTGGTGCTCAGCACCGGAAACAAGCACAATTTAAGCACTGATTTTATGGGCACCACAGTCTCCGCACTTAACCCTATGCCTGGAGGCCATCAAGTCGGTTTGCAGGGACAGAGCAGGCGCAGGGTCACGTCCTGGGACTATGAGGACGGTGGTACCTGTATTCATCGCAGTGCCAGTGAATGGGCTTTGATAGCGTGTCAGGACCTTGATAAGTATACTTACAAGGAGACACGCCCAGGCTGATGAACCTTTTGACCACGTTCAGAGACTTCCCAGTACGAGGTATCTTTCTAGCATCACCAAATCAATGTCCCAATAACCCCTAATATTCATGATAATTAATCACTAAGCTAATCAATAACATTTAACTTGAATCAATTAGGTGAACACACCATGACCTTTCAGTCATGAATAACCACACCAATTTAGTTAAGTGATAGGATATTTATTTCCCTATTCGTTACAATCTAAAGTCATTTCCGTTGATCTCATTAGCGATCAATCTCATTAGTAACTCTTCAGATGCATAATTTGAACACAGTTAATCAATTCATAGAGAATATTCATTAAGCATTAATACATCATTAATAATCAGCAGCTTAGCAAAGTCTCAGAGTACAAGATTCAACAAAGTAAGAACTCAGTCATTTGTCTATTTGCGTCAGAATTTTAGTGAACAACTTAACTAACCTTGAATTACCATCAGCATGTTGGGCTTCATGCAAAACAATTTAGCACACACAAATTTAAAAAACCTCTAAACTATGGCCTCTATCAAAATGGCAGTTGGTACCTAGAAAGGAAAGGCAAACAGACAATTACTATTTCATCAGCTAGTTACCCATCCAAATAAATCAGCATCAGTCTTTGTCCTCAGGACATCAGTCGATTCACCATCAGCAAGAACAGGGACAAGGCAAAGTCTCAGTATGGCATAGCTAAGAATAAGGCTCTTCCCTCATAAAGAGGAGAAGTAAGTATCAGGTGAGAACAAACAGAGGATGGTTTAAAGTATTAGAACAGCAAAGTCTCAAAGTATAATGGCAAGGAATGTCCTAATAATGGCTGATTTCTCCTTGAGTCATGTGATTATATTAAAACAGTCGAACTAGTCCTTCATTTCCCATTGGATCATTTTTGGTGCATCATTATCTCTGTCCAATAATCCTCCACGCACCTTACTAGAATTTTCCACAAAACACAGTTCTCATGCAGTCGATTGGCTCCTGTAATTGTCATCTTCATCGGGTGGAATGTCAGGTAAGAAAGTTACACTTTACGCTCCAGTCAGTAGTCCCATTGTCTTCTCCTGGTCTAGACAGCCTTGAACCTGTTACGAATTACACTGTTGCATTAGGCAAGAATGTCTCCTTGAGCAAGTCGGGTCCCATGAGAAAGAATTTACTACGGCTACACACACATATCTCTAGCTTCTGGAAAAGTACAGAGTTGTGTCCTTCAGGAAAGCAGCACATTGCACGTTAGAAAAACACAGTTAATATGAGACTAGGCAGCTAGGCCCAGACCCTCGCTAAGCTAAGGCCTAGTAATTTAGTTTAGCAAAACCCCTAATACATAACTCTAATTATAATATGCTGATACAAATTCATACATTAGTACATTATTAATTCATCATTAATAAGTTTCATTAGTCCCCGTATACATTGGTGGCCACTCCCTGTGGGCACATTTCAAACATGTGCATTAATTTTCTACGTTAACAGATTTTTCTATGCAGCTTCATTACACAATATATTGCAAGCTTTTCATGTTAATATTAATTTTAAAGGTCACACTCCAACAATCCCTCCTCTGATGACCCTTGTCATCACACAAACATTATCCCAGAAATTTCCCATTTTAAAATTCTCTCATCTCAATTTCCTCTCTTAATCATTCCCCCTATGATTTTGCTCTGAATAAATTTTCCCTTTGCTTTTCTTCCCTCCTCTTATTCTTTTTTGCCATTTTCAATTTTATTCTTTTACTGATTTTACATGACAGCCATAATCCAAATAAGCAAGATATAACAATCATTACTCCCTGTATTATTTTCGCCAACATCCCATGCCAAATACTACTAAACCAATTTCCTACTGAAGCAAGTCCTTTCCCAACCTTTTCCCAAACACCTGGCTCTTTCAGTACCTTCAAGCCTGTACTATCCCTAGTTAAGTTAGTAAGCATACTTCTAATCTCATTACTATTGTCTGGTATATATGCACAACAATGACGCTCATTAATATTCTTACAAACTCTGCCAATTTTCGCTAAAAGAATGTCTAAAGCAAGCCTGATTTGAAGAGTCATAGCCCTCTCCGCAGCAAGTTCAGTATTCATCAGGAGTATAGCCCCTGTAAAATTTGTCAGCATGTTATCCACAATAGTAGACAACTTTCGAATCTTTATGGAGTTTAAGATAACTCCCCCTGAAGGAATTATCGCCCCAAATATGTCTCCTACTACACCAGCAGTAGTCTCTCTTTTCTGTCTATTTCGATGTAATTCAGACAATTTCTGAAGCCTTTTCAAGTCTTCTAGCTGATATATCTTTGGGAAAACTATCCCCAAATAACATGTCCCATACCATCCCTTTGGAAGACGGTAATAAGCATTAAGTCCACATATATAATAGATCCCAGGGATCGCTGGATCCTGTCCATTTAACATGAACCTCCACTTACTCTGAAACAAAAACACATGCTTGCATTCACTCATTCCCACAAACACATTGTCATAATATGACTTCGGCCTAGATATGCAAAGCTTCCCTACGTGTAATGCATCTAAAGCTAACTTCCCCTGTTCCCTGATCGCACTGTAACTCTCAATACTAGCAAAAGCTCGCTGTTGCAATCCTTTCTCTAATTTACCCTTCAATGCCCTTCTTCTATCTTCGGTGTGATCTAAAAAGCTTTTCTCTACAGGTGTAAGCAAACATGTCAAATTATTGCGGTGTGCATAGGATGTACTAATCGTTAATGTCGCCTCAAAGAATCCCGTAACTAACTTTATGCTATAGTACTTAGCCACACTACTCAAATCCTCTATGATAGGCACATAAGAAAACACATGGTCATGATTTGAATAAAAATATTGAATCTCTTCCTGGTTATATAATCTTGTTAGTAACAGACTACAGCTTATCCCATTTGTTAAAGGTAGACTATGATAGGTAACCCCCTCTTGTACCGAAACAGGAATCTGTGTACACACATAACAATCTTTCGCATCCATAGTGTCAACATACTCACTCAGTAAGCGATAGAAAACATTAGTTGATAATTCCCCTTTTGCGTTAGACCCCTCATGCAAATATTTTGTATCTTGCTTGAACCTCTCCCAAGCTGTTAGTGCAGTGGCGGTCTCAGAAATTGTAGCATTGTTAGTTCCACTCTTACCCACCAATGGCATGCCCACAATCACAACTATAATGAATATCACACACACGACACCCAAACCAACACCCAAACATTTACAACGCCTACTTCCTCTGTTATCATCTCTAGTGTTAGCCATGATCTGTAAAGAATCAGAAAGTGAAGGATGATTAGTTCGAACAACAACCAACAGAGGATGGTTAGAGCTTATTATAACTATATTTTTATTCAGCAAAGTTAAAGCAAGCGAAAGTCTTTCTTCAGCAATTATTTACAGCTTTCACATTCACTCCCAGGATCCTTGTCAATTCCGGTTAGCAGCTTGTCAAAATCGGTTTTCAAAGTCAATTCAGGTTAACAGTGTCACATCCGGTAAGTTATCAGTCTCTTTTCTCAATTTTCTTTAATTCAGTTCTTATGCCAACTCGATCTCTTCGGCCAGACTCAGGTACCAAAGTACTGACCTGGAACTTCTCGATCAAAGCAGAACACCAAGAACTCTTGTTGCCAGTCAGCTGACGTTGCGTACTCCCATTCAGGACCTGCGTACCTTCTGTTCGCTACCCTCTTCCTTTTCAACTTGCGATCACCTTGCAACTCTTCTTCACTCAGATCTTCTCTCCTTGTCGTATCAACCTCTTCCTCTATTGCATCTTCGACAACCACTTTTCCCTTTGTCACTTGCAACTCTGGCCACTTATCTCCTTTCAGTGTCTCTCTGGCCTTTGATCTTTCCTGTGGCAGCCCTTTGCCCTCCTCTGACTCAATGGTGTTTTCTCTTGATGGACCTGCAATTTGCTCAGGAGGAGTCTGGACACTCTGACTCTCTTCCACCTCAACTCCTTCGCCTTCTGGGTCTGTCAGGGGCTCAATTCCATTTCCATATTCGTCTACTTCTGGGAGAACCTCCTTCTGACTTGGCTCTCCTGGTGCCTCAGTTGAGATAGGCTCACCGTCACCCCTCTGTGTCTCTTCTCCTTTGTCTCTTACTGGAGTGACCAAGCCATCCTCAACGGGCTCGCCTTCTGTCTCAGTTCCCCTTCGATCACTCTCCGGCCCTGAGACTTCCTTCTCTGTTGTTGGTACTTTCAACAACTTAACTTCCTCATCTGTTGGACACGTCACCTTTTTCATGTGACTGGCATGGATCCAGTTTGGAATTCCCGCACACTTCACAGCAGTAGTAGTCGTTAGTATTACTTGATATGGCCCCTTCCAACATGGCTCCAAACACGACTTCCTTACATGTTTCTTGATGACAAGCCAATCACCAGCTTTCAGGTTGTGCCCTGGATAATTTATCGGTGGCAGGGTGGTAGCTTCCACCTGGTGAGAGAAAGAGCATCAGCCAGACCCTTGCAGTAGTCCAACACCATATCATCCGTGATATTCACAAGAGCATTCGCAGGCACTGCGAGCAGTCTCATAGCTCGGCCCATGAGAATCTCATGAGGAGATAGTCCTGTTCTCTTGTTGGGTGTATTTCTCAATAACATTAACACCAAAGGCAAGGCATCGGGCCATTTCACGTTCGTGGCTGCACACATCTTTGCCATTCTCGACTTCAGGGTATCATTCATCTGCTCCACTAGTCCTGATGCTTCAGGGCGGTAACTACAATGCAACTTCTGTTCAATGTTCAATGCTGCACACAATAGCTTAACCACCTCATTGTTGAAGTGACTTCCCCTATCTGATTCTAAAGAGATCGGAAACCCAAAATGTGGTATCAATTCCATAAGCAGCAGCTTCGCTACTGTGAGGCTGTCATTCCTACGTGTAGGGTATGCCTCAATCCAGTGACTAAAGATGCACACAATCACCAACACGTATCTCAAACCTCCGCACACAGGCATCTCAATAAAATCCAATTGCAGTCTGCTAAATGGACCTCCTGCTCTCCCAATGTGGCTCAAATTTACCACTGTCCCTTTCCCCGCATTCATCTGGTGACAGATGATACACCTGTGACAAATCACTTCTGCATCTTGCCTGAACTTCGGGTTAAACCAGTCAATTTTGAACAACCTGATCATGGCATATCTCCCAATATGTGCATGACAATGGTAAAACCTTGCGAACTGTGACAAGAGACTGTTCGGCAAAACCATTTTCCCCTCATCTGAGACCCACAAATCATCTGGTCTTTGTACACATTGCATCCTAACCCAAGAACGCTTCTAATCTTTGCTGGCAAGGCCCTGTAACAATCTTAATTCTTCTAACGTGTCAATCACTCTTAATGCGTAACCTGTGCATGTCTCATTTTCTGTCTCAGGTAACAATTCCCACTGATCCTTAAACGATATACAGTTCAATGCGCAAAAAAAAAACCTTGCGACTTGATCCGCATACCCATTTCCCATTGAAACAAAGTCTTGTGATTTCAAATGAGCACTGCATTTCACCACAGCAATTTCATGAGGTAACTGAATCGCGTGCAACAACTCTTTAATTCTTTCACCATTTTTCACTGGAGAACCAGAAGAGGTCAGGAAACCCCTCTATGACCATAGTTGACCAAAATCATGAACAATTCCAAATCCGTATCTGCTGTCAGTATAGATAGTCACTCTCAGCTGGGCAGAAGCGTGGCATGCTCTAGTAAGAGCAACCAATTCAGCCACTTGAGCAGAATATACTCTCTCAAGCCAAGACGCTTCCAGGATACCAGAGACCGTACATACAGCGTATCCGGCTCTCAGCACTCCTACTGAGTCTCTTAGACATGAGCCATCAACAAAGATAATTTTGTCATTCTCTTCCAATTGGGTATCTTTAGTATCGGGCCTTGGTTTGGTGCACATTTCTGTTACCTCAAGACAATCATGTTCTACATCTTCAACATCTTCAACTTCTGTGTTTTCATTTGGAAGCAAAGTTGCCGGGTTCAGCACTGTACATCTTTTCAACGTTACATTTGGTGACCACAATATAATAGTTTCTCATTTTGTCAGTCTTGCATTTGTCATGTGCTGCGTCTTGGTACGGGTTAACAAGATCTCAACTGAATGAGGGACCATGACTGTTAAAGGATGTCCCATCACTATGCCTTCACACTGTGTGAGGCTTTGACCAACTGCTGCTACTGCACGCAGACAACCCGGTAAGGCTGCTGCAACAGGGATCAAAGTAGCTGAAAAATATGCTACTGGTCGGTTTACACCTCCATGGGCCTGTGTCAGGACAGACAAAGAACATGCATCACGTTCATGACAAAACAGAACAAAAGGTTTCGTGTAATAAGGCATACCTAAAGCTGGAGCCCTGCACATGCTCTCCTTTAGCTCAGTAAACGCCTTCATTTATTTCTCTGACAGCGTTATTACATCTGGCACGTCTTTGACTGTCAGTCTCACCAATGGCTTGGAGATGACTGAGAAATTTGGGATCCACTGACGACAGTAGCCCACCATTCCCAGAAACATCCTAACATCTCTCCATGTCGTTGGGGGATTCATCTGTAACAGGGCAGTCACCCTCTCCCTGGATAACTTCCTCGACCCTTTCTCAATTTGATGACCCAAATACTTCACCTCTTTCTGACAATATTGCAGCTTCTTTGGGAACACCTTATGCCCGTTCTTTCCCAAGTGGTTCAGTAAGGCAATCGAATCCTACTTGCACACATCCCTTGTTTTAGAAGCGATCAACAGATCATCAATGTACTGCACTAGAGTCGATTGAAAAGGCAATTCCAATGACTCCAAATCCTTCTTCAGTATCTGATTGAATATGGAAGGTGATTCCGAAAACCCTTGAGGAATTTAACACCAATTGTAAACCTTATCCAGGAATTTGAAACTGAAGAGAAATTGACTGTCCTCATGAAGAGGTACAGAAAAGAACGCTTAAGACAAATCAATTACTGTGAACCATTCTGCATCACATGGAACCTGGAACATAATCACAGCTGGATTTGGCACCACTGGGCAACACTTCACTACTATGTTGTTAATCTTTCTCAAGTCTTGGACCATTCGAACCTTCCCAGAGGGCTTTCTCAGTCCCATTATCGGTGAATTACACGGACTGCTCATCACCTCTTCAAAACTCCCTGTTTCACAAAGTCTGCAATCAATTACACTACCTTTATAAGGACATCTTGCGCCATGTGGTACTGTGGTACCTGGGGAAACACAGCATTTGGCTTCACATTGACTTTAACTGGTTCTACTCCTTTTATCAGTCCTACTTCTTTTCCTGTCAAATCCCATACCTTCTCTTGGACTGTCCCTTGCAAGTCTGCTGGCAGATCAATCACTGTGAACATTGGGAAGAAGTTAATCAGAGGATACTACTCATCTGTGGTCTCCGTTTCAGGCTCTGAAACCTGCCCGTCATCTCCTTCATTGTCACTGTTTGTCTGAACCTCAATTCTCTCATTAGAACAGGTGATCGAACACCTTGTCTTGCACAGTGTGGGGGTGATTTTAACCTTGGCGGACGGCAGAGGCCGTCCGCCAAGGTACCGCCGTGAAATGACCGCACCGCGGTCAAAAGACCGCGGCGGCCATTTAAACATTTCCTCTGGGCCGGCGGGCGCTCTCCGAAAGAGCGCCCGCCGGCCCAGAGGAAATGCCCCTGCAACGAGGACGCCGGCTCAGAATTGAGCCGGCGTAGTTGCAGGGGTGCGACGGGTGCAGTTGCACCCGTCGCGTATTTCAGTGTCTGCAAGGCAGACACTGAAATACTTTGCGGGGCCCTCTTACGGGGGCCCCTGCCGTGCCCATTGGCATGGGCACGGCAGGGGCCCCCAGGGGCCCCGCGGCACCCCCTACCGCCATCCTGTTCATGGTGGGTTTCCCGCCATGAACAGGATGGCGGTAGGGGCTGTCAGAATCCTCATGGCGGCGGAGGATTCCCCCGAGCAGCGGTAAGTCGGCGGGAGCCCGCCGACTTGGCGCTTCTGACCGCGGCTGAACCGCCGCGGTCAGAATGCTCGTGGGAGCACCGCCAGCCTGTTGGCGGTGCTCCCGTGGTCGGTGGCCGCCAGGGTCAGAATGACCCCCTAAGTCACTGAAAGGGGGAGACCGAGAAACAGAACGGGCACCAGAAACAAAACCCTTCACCGTGGCATATCCTCACCAACCTACCCTGCTTGCTCCCTCCCCCCTTTAAATAAAAATAGCAGTACCCAGATCCCACAGAAGGACTTACCTGTTCTTTCTTTCCCTGTTCCTCTATGGTCCCGGAAACCGCCCGAGGGGTCCACCATCCGACACCGTCACGACAACCCTACGAAAGGACGTAAGAAGGAAGAAGAAATAATAAGAACGAGTGACAGCAAGAATCAATTATAACCACGTCAGAAATACAGAATAATATACTTTCTCTGTGAACACTTAATAGAGAATAAAAGTATACGATAATACCCCGTGCCACACTTCTCCGACTCAGTCTCTCTGCGCTCGTACACCACAGCCTACCACAGTGGTGTCAGAAGTGGGATCAGTACTCCCTGGTAGGCTAACGAGCGGTATACATCATGAGCGAATCTCCGACACTTGAGGACATGATCAAACAACTAGCGGAAGGCCAACGACATCTGCAACTAGTGTGGGAAGCACATCAAAGAGAGGCCAAAGAGGACAGGGAGGCTTTACAATCTGCCTTAAAGAGTCAAGCTACGATTTTGGCCAATAATCAACTGGTACATGAAACCGCATTACAAAAATTAACAGACACAATAGCAGCCAGTAAAAGTGCATCCCAACGTCCCTAGCTCGGTCTTACAAAAGTTCCAGGAAGGCGAGGACCCAGATTCCTTTTTTACGAACTTCGAGCGGGTAGACTCCTCCGCTCAATGGGCAGAAGACCGCTGGGGTCAGTATGTGGCGCCCTTACTTACCCCCTACCGCCATCCTGTTCATGGTGGGTTTCCCGCCATGAACAGGATGGCGGTAGGGGCTGTCAGAATCCTCATGGCGGCGGAGCGCGCTCCGCCGCCATGAAGGATTCCCCCGAGCAGCGGTAAGTCGGCGGGAGCCCGCCGACTTGCCGCTTCTGACCGCGGCTGAACCGCTGCGGTCAGAATGCTCGTGGGAGCACCGCCAGCCTGTTGGCGGTGCTCCCGTGGTCGGTGGCCCTGGCGGCCACCGGCCGCCAGGGTCAGAATGACCCCCTAAGTCTCTTCCCAGTAGGGACACAGGACTCAAATCGTAAACTACAAACCTGTGCAATCCCTGAAAAGTGCCAAGCTCGACCTGAACCAGATCTGTGATCGGGTTTGTCAGGAGTTGATTTGCCACTCCCACTACCTTAACTGTACGTCCCGAAAGAGGTAGCTTCGGAACCTCTGCACTTCGAACTGTAGAGCTTGTAGATCCTGTGTCAACCAAGAATTAAACCTTGTGACCCATTACTTTTCCCTGAACCCTCTTTGATCTACTTCTAGGGATGCTGCAAGCCTGCACTCCTCACTATCTGAACTCTCATCTGACCATTCATTGTTTATTCCATTCTCACCACGCAATGGGAATTGTTGCACTGTGTTATTTTGACTCATTCTTTGACCTGTGACCTGTTGAGGAAGCATCACCTGTTGCTGTTCCATTGGCACTAAGGACAATTGCATTTGCTGTCTAGGTACCATAGGAACCTGCTGTTGCATTGGCTGTATCTGCATCTGTTGTACACGTGGCATCTGCACCTGCTGCATGGGTTGAAGACTCTGCATCTGAATCATGTTATTCTGGAAGATTGGATTAGGTGCTCTCAGCCTTGGTCCCTTCATGTTTTGAAATGCACTGAGATCATTGCTTTGTAGAACAACACCCTCCTAGCACCATCATCGGCACTCCCGCTTCCAATGTCTGACGCCCCCTCAAGCATGACAAGGTAACATCTTCTTCATCCCCTGCACATCATTTTGAACTACTATGGTATTCAAGTCTGTGCTTCTGTTCACAAAACCGCCTCGACCTCTGCCTCTCACTTGCGCCTGAAACATTCCCTTTCCTTGCGGCTGTTGCACCATCTGTTGTAGACAACCTCCCTGCATCCCTGACTGTGCTGCCTTAATTTGCATTACCATCGCTTTCTCCTTCAACTTTCTCTGCTTCAACTCAATCTCGTCACTACAGTATTTTGCGTACTGCAACACCTCGTCAATCAGCTTCTCTTGCCAACAGATCAAATGATTCTTCATCATTTGAATAATCTCCGGTCTCAATCCCTCAACGAATCTGAACATAAGGTGATTCATGTCCTTCACCTCAATAACCTCTGAGCCACTGTAGTGCTTGAACGCTTTCAACAACCTCTCATAATAGGCATGTATCGACTCTTTGGGTTCCTGTGCTGTCCGATCAATTTTTTGCCAGCTAACATTCTGCGGCGAAACTCTCTGTTTCAGGAATTCAATTACCTTATAGTAGTACTTCATCACTTCAGGAGACGGTGCTCCAGTGACTCTGTCCCTAGCCGGTTCCGCAGCCGGCCAATCTACACTCCTTTTGCACTCGTGCCACAAATCAGCCGGAACTATGATCTCAAAGAGAGTATTCAGGTCTTCCCAGAGACATTTTGCAAGCTTCACAAAGCTATCCGTCTGCTAATACCACTCTATTGGTTTCTCCCTCAACCTGGGAAAGTCATTCGTAAATTACAGAAATCACCTCTAGTCCACGGCACATGGACAGGAACCCCTCCAGTCGTCTCTCTCATTGGTAACATTTTCACCGCACCCACGTCCTGTGAGGCCTTTGCTGGCTGCTCTCTGCAATCACTTTTCCTCTTATCTTCGCCCATATGCCTTCCCACTTCTCTAAGGCTCCCCAAACTTGTGCACACTGCAGTATTTCCTTAAGGTGTGCCTCCATCCCAGTAGACCTCATATGTTCAAAATATTTAGGCTCAAAATCTAATCTGTAACTCCTCTTCAGATGTTTAGTATTTTCTAAGTCTATTCCATATTTATCTGCCAAATTTGCCAACCTCTGGTGCACCCTGCTCACTTCTTTGGTTATCTTGGGACACAAGTATCTCGGTTCTGCTTCCGTGTATGACTCTAGCCTGTTCACTCCCATGCCCCCTTTAACTAGTTCATTTGCCTCCATGCCCAACCTCACAAAGTTCAGATACTCTTCTCTTTCTGACCTCCCTGCTGTTGTAGGAGTAGTCTGTGGTGAATTCAACTTGTCTAACCAATCGTTCAATTGTTGCGCAGTTAAACCTTGCAAGGAGATATTCCCAGCCTGCACTATCGGTGTCTGCGGTATGTTTGTACTCGAGATCTGCGGAGTCAGCAGTCCCAAACCTGATTGTCTCCTGGCATCTGGAGGAACCCCAATCGGACTGAAGTTTAATAAACAACTAGACCTTTCAAATGTCGGTTCCACTGGAGTCACCCTTTGAGAGCTCCCTACGAACCCTCCTCTTGTCAATCTTGGGTCATTATTCCCTGATCACATTCAATAGGCTTCGCCTGTGCATACAATGGTACTGGTAGACCAACTGTGATGGGCAAGAATATTGCTGGCGTCTGCCTGTTTCCCAAAACCTGTGGGGCATTAATTCCCATATTCTGGTTCATTACTGGTGCCATGACTGACTGAGGTCCTGTGACCGAAGTGTAATTCAGAACCATCTGTTGTTGTGGTTGGGGCAGTAAAGATGGAGTTGGCTAGGTCTGAATCAGCTTTGGTCTCGTATATGTCGGATCTGGCGGCACCATCAAATTTGTGGTAGTCTCTAATATTGGGACATCAAGGTAAAGCCTCTGAACCTGGGGTGGCTGGAGCTGAGATTGCATCTCTGGGGTAGTAGACACACTAATGCTACTCTGCACCGGAACTGGTGTCGAGACAGGACTAACCTGTATCATATATACTGTCACCTTGTTCTGAGTCAAACTTACAGGACATGTACTAGCACTCGGTCTGTTGTCATCTATTGCATATGGCGGTGGTCGGTCATTCAGTAACTGATTAAGGAACTCATCATCGTCTGAGTCATCCATTTCCGACCAGCCTCTTTGTCTTTAGAAGAACTTTTGTCCGTCTTACAAGTAGCTTTCCCTCCTTTGTCTTCACCTTCTTGAGCTGGGAACATCCTGACCCCATCTATTGTTTCTCTCCTCCAAACTCTCTGTGCACTGTCCCACCTAGCCTCCGCTAGTGTCTTTTCTGCTTTCCTCATCCTCCTCTCAAATTTCTGTTGCTGCTGTCGTATTGCCATCAGTTCCCAAATTGCTAATGCCTCAAACTGTGCTGGTCTCGGAGGTGGTTTTAGCTCATTTAGCACCCTCTGCAAATTTTCCAAAATCCTTATATTGAACGTTCTGTGCTCCGGAAACGCCAAACACCCTTCTTTCTCTGTCGCTTTGCACCATTGCTTTAGCCAAAGACATGGCGCGTGTAGACGGGTCACTGCGACTGCGTCTTCCCTCCCTCGTAGCCGACATCATTCAACAAGTTCCCTCGATACGGCGTTGCGTTCCCATAACAACGAGAGTACGCTACGTCGCGTCACCAGTAACAACTTCCTGGCTTCGGAAGTTGAATAGAAGACGGACTACATTCCTGGCCCCGCGAACGCCACGGAGAAGACGCCAACCGGTGGAGTAGCAGAGCCAGAGATAGCGATACCGAACACGGACGAATCCTCCCGCAGAGCCTACGACAAGACGCCGAGTGCAGCATTCGAAGAAACGCCGAGGATGCGAGACACCCGCCACGACCCCGGAGGGTCGTGGCTTTGGAAGGTACGGTCCCTCCTAGGCGCAAGGGGGTCACAGAGAAACACGGGCACCGGGGAAGGGAAACGGGGAGGCAGGAGAAAGGGAGGAGAGGGACACTAAGGGGGTGATTTTAACCTTGGCGGACGGCGGAGGGCGTCCGCCAAGGTACCGCCGTGAAATGACCGCACCGCGGTCAAAAGACCGCGGCGGCCATTTAAACATTTCCTCTGGGCCGGCGGGCGCTCTCCGAAAGAGTGCCCGCCAGCCCAGAGGAAATGCCCCTGCAACGAGGACGCCGGCTCAGAATTGAGCCGGCGTAGTTGCAGGGGTGCGACGGGTGCAGTTGCACCCCTCGCGTATTTCAGTGTCTGCAAGGCAGACACTGAAATACTTTGCGGGGCCCTCTTACGGGGGCCCCTGCCGTGCCCATGCCATTGGCATGGGCACGGCAGGGGCGTCCAGGGGCCCCGCAGCACCCCCTACCGCCATCCTGTTCATGGCGGGTTTCCCGCCATGAACAGGATGGCGGTAGGGGCTGACAGAATCCTCATGGCGGCCGAGCGCGCTCCGCCGCCATGAAGGATTCCCCCGAGCAGCGGTAAGTCGGCGGGAGCCCGGCGACTTGGCGCTTCTGACCACGGCTGAACCGCCGCGGTCAGAATGCTCGTGGGAGCACCGCCAGCCTGTTGGCGGTGCTCCCGTGGTCGGTGGCCGCCAGGGTCAGAATGAGCCCCTAAGTCACCGAAAGGGGGAGACCGAGAAACAGAACGGGCACCAGAAACAAAACCCTTCACCGTGGCATATCCTCACCAACCTACCCTGCTTGCTCCCTTCCCCCTTTAAATAAAAATAGCAGTACCCAGATCCCACAGAAGGACTTACCTGTTCTTTCTTTCCCTGTTCCTCTATGGTCCCGGAAACCGCCCGAGGGGTCCACCATCCGACACCGTCACGACAACCCTACGAAAGGACGTAAGAAGGAAGAAGAAATAATAAGAACGAGTGACAGAAAGAATCAATTATAACCACGTCAGAAATACAGAATAATATACTTTCTCTGTGAACACTTAATAGAGAATAAAAGTATACGATAATACCCCGTGCCACACTTCTCCGACTCAGTCTCTCTGCGCTCGTACACCACAGCCTACCACAGTGGTGTCAGAAGTGGGATCAGTACTCCCTGGTAGGCTAACGAGCGGTATACATCATGAGCGAATCTCCGACACTTGAGGACATGATCAAACAACTAGCGGAAGGCCAACGACATCTGCAACTAGTGTGGGAAGCACATCAAAGAGAGGCCAAAGAGGACAGGGAGGCTTTACAATCTGCCTTAAAGAGTCAAGCTACGATTTTGGCCAATAATCAACTGGTACATGAAACCGCATTACAAAAATTAACAGACACAATAGCAGCCAGTAAAAGTGCATCCCAACGTCCCTAGCTCGGTCTTACAAAAGTTCCAGGAAGGCGAGGACCCAGATTCCTTTTTTACGAACTTCGAGCGGGTAGACTCCTCCGCTCAATGGGCAGAAGACCGCTGGGGTCAGTATGTGGCGCCCTTACTTACCGGTTTCCTACAAACAGCATACCAAGCCACCAATCCTGACGGCACCACTTCCTACAAAGATATAAAAAAGAGTATTCTTGCACGAGTAGGTCATGATACGGAGTACTATCAGTTAAAGTTCCGGAAAGTAAAGTGGGGTACGAACGAAGACCCTCGCACTTTCTACTTCCGGGTGAAAGACTTAGCCTTGAAATGGTTGGGTTCTATAGGGAAACCAGAGAAGACGTGATAAAGACTATTATTCTGGAACAATACTTGGATTCCTTACCTCCTAGCACCAAGAATTGGATCAGACAACACCCAAAGGTAGACACTGAGGTCGCTATAGACTTGGCCTGTGCCTACCATCGTTCCACGGACGTCAAACTATTACAACCAAGACCTGTCCTAAAGACCACAACACCTCCACCAAAACCAGTTCCCAGATACCTTCCAGAGGAATCCCGGTTCCCTAAACCAGTGGAACATCACCCTATGCAGTTCCCACAATGTTTCCACTGTAGAGAGTGGGGTCATATTGCAAGGGTATGTCCTAGGAAAACAGAGGGGGTGGAACCCATGGAGATCGGGGTCACTCGTCGAAGAGTCCTATGTACCGGAAAAGGAAATGCGAAATTTAAACACGTTGTCAAAATAAACGGACAGCCCATCTCTGCGTTAATAGACTCTGGATGCAGTCAATCGGTAATCCGGAAAGACCTAATAGACCTTAATAACCTAGCCACAGATCAATGGGTCTCCATCTGTTGTATACATGGAGATAAAGGAAATTACCCACTGGCACTGGTCAAGGTTGAATGGGGTCAATTTCAAGACCTTATCCCAATAGGTGTTATGGATCGATTGATAGAGGACTGTATTATAGGAACTGACTATGTCCGATTCTATAATCTCTTAGATCAGACCCGCATCCAGACCGCAATCCCAGAGTGGTGGACCGAAGCACCATTCTTCAATTGTAATATTGAATGCCCTCCCAACCGTAAGAAACTCACTCGAAAGGAAAAAAGACGAGAGAAAGTACGATATCAGGAAGCCCGAGAAATCAGGGGGGACAATAAGATAGTGGCAGAAATTAGCAGCGCACCCTTATCCTTTCGAGCCAGCCAGAGAGAAGACCCTGCCCTAGCACACGCCTGGAACTCGGCCAAAACAGAGATCACTAAGGAGGTGGGTCCATATTTTTTTATTCAAAAAAATCTCCTCTATAGAATAACCACGACTGTCACGGGGGAAACTAAACAACAACTAGTAGTCCCTGAGCCATACCGAACCCAAGTACTATTTTTAGCCCATAACCAACCAGGAGGAGGCCATTATGGCTGAGAAAAAACAGAAGAATATCTCATGCGGAGATTTTATTGGCCAGGGATCTATGCCCAGACAAGAAGATATTGTTCACAATGTCCTAGATGCCAACTTACCGAACCAGGAATGCCCAGGAAAGCACCCCTATACCCTTTACCCATTATTGAGGTCCCTTTTAGCCAGGTGGGTATGGACCTGGTCGGTCCACTACTCCCCTCCTCCAAAGGACACACCTATATCTTGGTTATAGTGGACTACGTGACCAGATACCCCGAAGCAATCCCCTTGTCCAGTATGACGACAAAAACAGTAGCGCAAGCCATGATAACGTTTTTTTCTCGAACAGGTTTCCCTCAGGAGATACTGACAGATCAGGGTACGCCTTTTATGTCAAAACTCATGAAGCAGATATGTCAGATATTAGGAATTACCCAATTAAAGACCTCGGTATACCACCCCCAAACAGACGGGTTGGTGGAACGCTATAACCGCACTATCAAGACATTGTTAAGGAAAACCGTAGACGATTCTGGTCGCGACTGGGATCAGAAGCTACCCTTGGTCCTTTATGCCATACGAACACACGAACAGTCTTCTACGGGTCACATTCCGTTTGAATTGGTATTTGGGAGACAACCCCGTTGTCTCCTAGATATGGCAGCAGAAACATGGGAAGAGAAACAAGAAGAAGGAAAACCCCTGCTTGACTATGTCCACCAACTAAAAACTAAATTACAAAACCTATGGGAGGACGTTCATAGACATTTAGAGACAGCCCAAACACAGCAAAAGACCTACTATGATCAAGGAAGCAAATTACGCTCTTTTCTCCCAAATGAACAGGTCCTCATAATGAGGCCCACGTCTGACCATAAATTAATCGCTAAATGGCAAGGGCCCTATAGAGTCATTAGAGCAGTCACTCCCGTTACCTACCTCATAGAGTTAGGTACACACCCGAGAAGAACTCAGATCTACCATATCAACTTGCTAAAACAATGGAGACCAGCAGAAGAGGCAGAGAATCAAACTGCCACTGGCTATTTTATCTCGCCTTCCAAAGAACTAGATGTAGAATTATGCCCTTTAATAAAAACAAATCCAGAAGGGAACCCCTGTATCAATATGGCTCTAACCGAAACTGAGAAACACCAGCTATACACTCTTTTAAAACAACATCCGCATTTCTTCTCAGAGACACCGGGTAAAATTCCTCTGATTCACCATAATATCAAAACACTAGCAGGACAGATTGTCCGCCTTCGCCCTTATCGCATACCCGAGGCACGGAAGCCTATAATTGAGGAAGAAATTAAGAAAATGTTAGCACTGGGTGTAATTGAACCCTCTAACAGTCCCTGGAATTCCCCCGTAGTGCTTGTCACAAAACCCGACGGTTCTATTAGATTTTGTATCGATTTTCGCATACTTAATGATATCTCCCTGTTTGATACGTACCCCATTCCTCGAGTCGATGACATCTTGGAAAAATTAGGGAAAGCCAACTACTTATCCACCCTTGATTTGACAAAGGGGTATTGGCAAATCCCCCTTTCCCTAGACGCCAAGGAAAAGACAGCATTCTCAACCCCGTCCGGCCTCTATCAGTTCACAGTTTTACCCTTCGGTCTTCACGGCGCTCCTGCGACATTCCAGCGCCTGATGGATCAAGTGCTAAAACCATTTCAGGACTTTACCGCAGCATATCTAGACGACATTGTCATTTATAGTGACACTTGGCACAATCACTTACTACATCTTCATGAGATCTTTACTGCTCTAACAGAGGCCGGACTAACAGTCAATCCCAAGAAATGTGTATTGGGGAACACAAAAATCTCATACCTAGGTTATGTGATAGGGAATGGCACTCTTCAACCACAAAAAAACAAAGTCGAGGCCATCCTACAAGCAACTAAACCTACAACTAAGAAGGATTTATGATCATTCTTAGGGCTGGTAGGATACTATTGACGATTTATCCCCAACTATTCGACCATCGCAGCTCCTCTGACTGACCTACTGACTAAGCACAGTCCCACGAGACTCGCACAATTTTCCGAAACCCAGAATCATATTTTTGAACAGTTAAAAAATTCCTTGACCACTGATCCGATACTGAAGTGTCCTGATTTTACCAAAACTTTCCACTTGTATACTGATGCTTCTGGCGTCGGTCTCGGTGCCGTACTCACCCAACCCGATGATGAAGGATTCGACCACCCGGTGGTCTTTATAAGCAGAAAACTTCTTCCAAGGGAAACCCACTACCCTACTATTGAAAAAGAGTGTTTAGCCATCAAATGGGCGATTGAATCTCTGCAATATTATCTTTTAGGCAGGTCCTTTGTCCTGTACACTGACCATGCCCCTCTTACATGGCTTGCCTCTCACAAGGACTCTAATTCTAGAGTGTTATGATGGTTCGTAGAACTGCAACCTTTTACTTCCCAGATCCGCCACATTCCTGGCTCACAGCAGGGTCCCGCCGATTACCTATCACGGTTTCCTCCTTCCTCCTCCTCGGTCCTCGAACAGTCCCGATCATGGGAAGGGGACTGTAGACGGATCTCTGCGACCGCGTCTTCCCTCCCTCGTAGCCGACATCATTCAACAAGTTCCCTCGATACGGCGTTGCGTTCCCATAACAACGAGAGTACGCTACGTCGCGTCACCAGTAACAACTTCCTGGCTTCGAAAGTTGAAAAGAAGACGGACTACATTCCTGGCGCCGCGAACGCCACGGAGAAGTCTTCGACCGGTGGAGTAGCAGAGCCAGAGATAGCGATACCGAACACAGACGAATCCTCCCGCGGAGCCTACGACAAGACGCCGAGTGCAGCATTCGAAGAAACGCCGAGGACGTGAGACACCCGCCACGACCCCAGAGGGTCGTGGCTTTGGAAGGTACAGTCCCTACTAGGGGCAAGGGGGTCACAGAGAAACACGGGCACCGGGGAAGGGAAACAGGGAGGCGGGAGAAAGGGAGGAGAGGGACACTAAGTCACCGAAAGGGGGAGACCGAGAAACAGAACGGGCACCAGAAACAAAACCCTTCACCGTGGCATATCCTCACCAACCCACCATGCTTGCTCCCTTCCCCCTTTAAATAAAAATAGCAGTACCCAGATCCCACAGAAGGACTTACCTGTTCTTTCTTTCCCTGTTCCTCTATGGTCCCGGAAACCGCCCGAGGGGTCCACCATCCGACACAGTCACGACAACCCTACGAAAGGACGTAAGAAGGAAGAAGAAATAATAAGAACGAGTGACAGAAAGAATCAATTATAACCACGTCAGAAATACAGAACAATATACTTTCTCTGTGAACACTTAATAGAGAATAAAAGTATACGATAATACCCCGTGCCACACTTCTCCGACTCAGTCTCTCTGCGCTCATACACCACAGCCTACCACAGCGAGACACCCCTATCCTCCATTACGGCATAAGCCGGTGTATCCTCTGGCGGTGTAACCTCCCCTACACTCGCGGTAATATATGTATCTCCCCTCAAAGCGCTCTTTAAAGCCTTGAAAAATTTCATTTTTTGCATCTTTTATTTTGCTCACAATCGAATCAGGAAGTGACTTTAATTCCCAGAACTCTCTTCGCTTACCTTCTCAACCAATTGCCTCTCACAGACGGCTGCGAATACGTGCGCGACCCTTCTCACTAACCGACCTATCCCAGCGCGGCTCCAATGACGTCACACTCACACACACAAGACAAAGTCTTGCTGCTTTTCTTCCTTACTCTCTCTATTCACACAAAATTAATGCAATATATTGCGAGCACCAATAAAACTCAAATTTGCCGGTTTACTACAGGAAGGGTAACACAATCGCTTCAGAACTTTACAGAGATTTTGCTTAACCTCTGCCGCTACTCTCTCCTTCTCAGATCCCGCACTCGCAAGCAAAATTTGACCTGCAAATTCTACTCTCGACTTGTCAATAGGTTGTTCTAGTGCACTTTAGAACTCGACAAATCTCCATCGAAGTTTTCATTCACTCACATTAACTCAAACTCGACTCCTCAACCACGCCCAATTGACCTATTAAACCGCACAAATTACAACATAAACCAAGTGTCTCATACACTTATCAATATACACCTGAGTCTTAGACCACGCAGGGTCCGTACATCACCAACAACCACATGGACAATTTTTTAGCACAAAGCGCGACACTCACATGAAGTTCGCCGACTTCCCTACTCTCATACTGCGGAGTACGCAAACTCCTACTAAAACATT
This sequence comes from Pleurodeles waltl, assembly GCF_031143425.1. NCBI lineage: Eukaryota > Metazoa > Chordata > Amphibia > Caudata > Salamandridae > Pleurodeles > Pleurodeles waltl. The sequence continues at coordinate 403,392,246 of NC_090437.1, forward strand.
ACCTGGCCTACGATTCTCACAAACCTCACAATTCACCTGCGGTATGCATAAGCTGTGCAAGCGGAAAACCTACTTTTCTCATACTATCACTAGAACGCTGAGAACATACCCAAACTCACTTCGGCAGGCTTCGAGATTCCGGGAAAGTCATTCAGGACTTAGGGGCACATCATCTTTTCAATTCGCATCATCGAAAAAGAAAAATTTTCCCAAAACCCAATTTTCCGATACACCTTGCTTACTTCCAAACTCCACTCATCAATTTCTACCAGCCCTTCCGACCTTTCGAGTCAACAATCTTATCAAACAGTGGTCCCTCGTCCTGCGGCCCTAAACGGCCAAATCATCCTCTGCTACCAAAACTGATAGCGCATCAGGACCTTGATAAGTAAACTTACAAGGAGACACGCCCAGGCCGATTAACCTTTTGCCCATGTTCGGAGACTACCCAGTATGAGGTATCTTTCTAGCATCACCAAATCAATGTCCCAATAACCCCTAATATTCATGATAATTAATTACTAAGCTAATCAATAACATTTAACATGAATCAATTAAGTGAACACACCATGACCTTTCAGTCATGAATAACCACAACAATTTAGTTAAGTGTTAGGATATTTAGTTCCCTATTCGTTACAATCTAAAGTCATTTCCGTTGATCTCATGCTATCAATCTCATTAATAACTCTTCAGATGCATAATTTGAACACAGTTAATCAATTCATAGATAATATTTATTAAGCATTAATACATCATTAATAATCAGTAGCTTAGCAAAGTCTCAGAGTACAAGATTCAACAAAGTAAAAACTCAGTCATTTGTCTATTTGCATCAGAATTTTAGTGAACACCTTAACTAACCTCAAATTAGCATCAACATGTTGGGCTTCATGCAAAACAATTTAGCACAAACAAATTTAGAAAACCTCTAAGCTATGGCCTCTATCAAAAGGGCAGTTGGTACCTAGAAAGGAAAGGCAAACAGACAATTACTATTTCTTCAGATAGTTACCATTCCAAATGAATCAGCAATCAGCTTCAGTCTTCGTCCTCAGGACATCAATCGATTCACCATCAGCAAGAACAGGGACAAGGCAAAGTCTCAGTATGGCATAGCTAAGAATAAGGCTCTTCCCTCATAAAGAGGAGAAGTAAGTATCAGGTGAGAACAAACAGAGGATGGTTTAAAGTATTAGAACAGCAAAGTCTCAAAGAATAATGGCAAGGAATGTCCTAATAATGGCTGATTTCTCCTTGAGTCATGCGATTATATCAAAACAGTCAAACTAGTCCATAATTTCCCATTGGATCAATTTTGGTACATCATTATCTCTGTCCAATAATCCTCCATGCACCTTAATAGAATTTTCCCCAAAACACAGTTCTCATGCAGTCGATTGGCTCATGTAATTGACGTCTTCATCAGGTGGAATGTCAGGTAAGAAAGTTACACTTTACGCTCCAGTCAGTAGTCCCATTGTCTTCTCCTGGTCTAGACAGCCTTGTACCTGTTACAAATTACACTGTTGCATTCGGCAAGAATGTCTCCTTGAGCAAGTCGGATCCCATGAGAAAGAATTTACTACGGCTACACACACATATCTCTAGGTTCTGGAAAAGTACAGCTTCGTGTCCTTCAGGAAAGCAGCAAGAAAGAAGGCAGCTAGGCCCAGACCCTCGCTAAGCTAAGGCCTAGTAATTTAGTTTAGCAAAACCCCTAATACATAACTCTAATTATAATATGCTGATACAAATTCATACATTAGTACATTATTAATTCATCATTAATAAGTTTCATTAGTCCCCGTATACATTGATGGCCACTTCCTGTGGGCACATTTCAAACGTGCCCACGGGGCTAGGCTAGGCTTCACTGTTTTTTTGGGGGCCAGGAGCACACCCAGGTCCCCCATGCTGTCCTGAAACTGATGAAGCACGAACGCACAGTGGTCCGAGCCTGCCGGTGCCACAAAGAAAGAATCATCCAAGTAGTGCGTAACTGCCTTGTGCCCTGTAATGGACAAAAATATCCATTGCAGACAAGTGCTGAAGCACTCAAATAACGAGCGTGAAACTGAACACCCCATAGGGAGGACTTTATCCACATACCAAATGCCCTGGAACTGAATACCCAGGAGCTCAAAATCACTAGGACTGACTGGTAAGAGCCAAGAGGCTTATTTTATATCCGTCTTTGTCATCAAGGCCCCAACTCCCAACGATTCCACCATAGTAATGGCCACGCCCGCTGACGCACACAACACCATCGTCATCTCCTCGGGAATTAAATCGTTCACAGAGGGCCCCAAGACAAGTCATGAATTAGCCTGAATTGTCCCGGCTCCTTTTTGGGAACCACCCCTATGGGGGACACCATGAGGTTATCTAAGGGCCAGTCTGAAAAAGGACCTTCCATACGCCCTTCCGCCACCTCCTTGTCCAGCTTTTGCTGTACAATTGCCTCTTTCCCCTTGATGGACTTTAAATTGTCAGCCCAACGTCGCTCGCTGCCGCGGTCCCATGTAAGCCAATTGAAAACCTTCTGAAAAACCTTTAAACAAAACCTGTGCTGCCTTCTCATCCTCATAACGTTCCAGCCAAAAACAGAGTCTGTCAAGTCTAACCGGAGTACGAGCTTTTTCCAAGAGAACCTTGTCCTCCTCTCGGTTTTCTGGATCCCGGTCCTCTCGGCCACCTCCGTAGGAAGACTGACCCTGTCCTGTCCCTTGGGTTCCCTGGTTTGTCGAGGCGTAGCAGTGAATAAGTGCATGTCTTCTGACGCAACGTAAACATTCATGTCTGAATTTGCAATATTCATGGGTTCACAAGCCTTTGTTATAATCCCAGCACACCCCTGATTTGGGTGACCCACTCCCCGCTGTTCCTGACCAGCCCTCTGTAGTTGACCCCTCCCCACCCTGGGCGGGACGCTCACGAAAGGGCCGATAGGTAATAGGCAGACCACTAGCTGTGAAAACCGTTATACCAAATTTGGACGGGCCCATCGTATGCTGCCACAAGTCCTTATCAATCTCTCCCCATTGTACCTCCAGATCGGCTGCCATTCTTGCTCGAAATTCCTCATCATATTGAACCCAAGCGTAGTCCCCATAATTCAGGTGGGCTTTCCTAATAACGTCCATATATTTAAAGAGTGCTACTGCCCTCTTGGGGAAACGCTCACAATATACTCTTGCACATACCAAGAAGGCCGCCATCCAGTTCTCAATAGTAACCGGCACCCTCGGTCGCTTAGCCAGCTCGTACTCCTCCTCCTTGGAACCTTCCTTGGACCTGACTTCCCTATGTAGAAGCTTTAGCATTCCACATACTCACCTTTCCAAATCTTCTCCTTCTCAGTGGACATCAAATGCGCCCCTAGTGGCTTCGCCGTGCCCATGTATGGCAGCTTTTTAGCCTTCTCACCACCCTGAGACTTACCTGAACCTTCCTTCGAATCCCCTCCCCCCCGAGGCAGAACCCTGTATGCCTTCATCGCACTCCGGCCCAACCCCTACGTCACTGACATACACCCCTTTACACAAACGCTCCTTCGCACAGTCTACCTTTGCCTCAACTGCCACGGAGACTACCTCATGGTGCGCAGAAATCACCTCCTTACCTGGCGCCAAGGACAGGGGCCGCTCCCGAGCCGTCCGCCTCACCAGTGGTGCTCTTCCTTTGTCCCCACTCGTCGCCTGAAACAATTGAGGCACAGGATTAGACACCTACCCTTTGTCACACCACCAGACACCCTCATCCTCTTCTCTCAACTCCCAAACCTCTATACTTTCCTCATCGTACTACAATTCGTCCTCTAATTCCACAAACACACCAGGCAGGGTGCCCCCCGAAGCCCTCACCTGTTCCCCACCTCTCGGTGTACAAGCTAGTCGTGGAACCCGCTTCCTGATGTAGGTCCCCTGTTGTCCATGCTGCTGCAGGCCAGGCCGCTGGTCGTCAGGAGCCACGCCAACAGGGGGCGCAAAACCCGCTCCGTCCTGCGGCCCCCTCAGAACAACCTTAGCCCTCTGGCCCTTGCCTCCTGCCTCCATCTGTGACGATATCCAGCCAGCCGCTTAGGGCCCCGCCTTCACTTCCTCCCGAGTTCTCCAGGCCACCCTGGACCCACCCGGGTCGCGTCTGACCAACTTGCCGCTCTGCCATGGAAAGCATGGTGTGCCATGAGCCCTGTGTCTACACTCGCTCCTTTTTCCCGCCTGCACCCCACTACCCCGGAACCACCAATCACCCCCTGCCCCCAGTCTGAAAACTCCCCTGCATGCCCATCTTGACCCTCCCACACCAAGTCTGCCCCCTCCGCAAAGCAAGCCCACCCGTAAGTGCGCCGAGGGGGGCGCACCTCTAAGGTGATCCCATCCTCCTCAACCTCAAGGGCTTCCACCTCCTCGTCCTCACTCCATTCCAAACTGGATTCCCACGACTTGGATTACCCCAACCCCCCACCCCATACCCCTGAAGCAGAAGCACCCTCCATCCAACCCCTAAATACACCCTCCCCTCTTGCTGCCACTTCCTGGCCCTCTTCACCTACTGTATGCCCCTCCTGATCCCCCCGCCCCTCCCACAAGCTTTTTCCACCCCTCCTCTTGAAATCCTCCATGGTACATAATGACCTCAGTGGGAGGCGGTCTCACCCTTTCCTTTGCCTCACCCGGCACAGAGCCTCCCCTCGCTGCCTCACTCCCCACTCCATCCTGCTCGGGGCTGTCTCCACAGAAGCCTCCACCTGCCCCCTGCCCCGCCCTCCGCTCCATCACCAGGTCTCCCCACCCCGCTCCCACTGCCCCAGGGGCCTCAGGGCTACTCCCTTTAGCCCTGAGCAGCGCCCGACACGTATGTGGCAGCGCGGCTAGGCCGGAGGGGCGGGAAGGTGTCTTCCCACTCCGCCCCTTCTTTGCCAAAAATTCCTTTCCTTGCACCCGCCCCCCCTGACTCACCGGCTTTGTCGGCGCACGCACGCAGCGCAGCAGTGAGCATGCCAGCACAGCCACCCTGCTTGCCGCCCTCCTGGCCAGGCGCGGGGGTTGCAACACCCCTTCGCGCACCAGGTCCAGGCACCCAGCTTCTTGAAGCAGCCAAGGTGCTGCTTGTACGCGTTCATCCACCATCTTCAGAGACCCAGAAGATTGCCGAACGGACGCCCGCTGGTAAATCTGCACCTCTTCCACATGGGCTCGAAACGCTGAAAACAAAAACCAGAACCTCAGCCGGCACAATCACCAACACGAAAGAAGGGGGACATCTCACCGCACTCAAGCTCCTAAACACACACAAAGAACTCCAACACTACGTCCTGACACAAAACCTATTCAAATCGGCCAGCCACTGCGTCGCTTTACCAAAATGGTGGAGCCACCCTAAAATGGCTCCTTTAAATACGTCTACCCACAGCCCAAAAAGCACCCATACAGCACCCGTGGGCTGGACCACTTCCCCAAACCTCTTGGGGGGGAGACCTCCTTCTGTCGGCAATCCCTCCCAGGACCCTCTTAGCCATGTAACAGGGTTGATCCCCAAAGTGGTAACCAAACCGCCCCAAGGAGGGACAAAGGTAAAGCATTTACCAATGATAACAAAGGAACTGTGAAAGGCAAGCCCATGAACAAGTGATAGGGATGGGTGTGACGTGGGCGCGGTTAAAAGCCCAGATACATACCAACACATCGGAAAAGCAGTACTTGCACGCTGCAATGCTCAAACTAAAAACGAGGCGAATCCTTCTTCGGGAAAGGAGTCTAGAGTTAAATTTAGATTAAATACTTTAACTAACAAAACTCTGCCTAGGGATATCCCCAGTACACCCTTCATTGCATTAGGGAGCAGAGCCCCAGTTCCGGGCACAGGGCTTCCACTGTCAGGCCTCATGGAGAGCAAAGCCGCCAAGGTTTTGTGCTCATGTGTGACATTTTCATGGTTTCAGGGTACTTCTGAGTGACATTCAATGACCAAATGTGTGACACTTTCTAGCAAGCAAAATCAAGCAATGAAGTCCATGTAAACAAATACATATGAGAAATTACACCCATTTGAGGAAGGAGAAACTCTAAAAAAGATCTTGAAACTACTGGAAAGCCCCTGAACTTTGCAGCAATCATATTAGCCCTATGCACTAATTTAGGGTAAGTCAAAATTGCCACAAGACAAAACTCCATTTTTTTACAGCAGGAACATTAACCAGGTAACTATAAATTTTTATTGTTGCTTGAAAACTGATGAACACCCAAGTAACTCTGCAGCAGGTCAGGTGCTTTTAAATCCCTGTTATTTCTGAGCACAGCACCCCACCCCAGCTCAGTGCCAGGTACAGCTGAACCTCAAGTAACAAAAGGATGCCTGTGACAAAAATAGTAACCCACTAAGATAGACACATTTACAGGGTCAGACTGTGAATCCAAAGCACCCCTGGCAAATTTTGTCAGACCAGAAAATGCGGGGAAAGTGGCAAAAATGGTAAATTCTAAAACACATTTTTCATTAGGTGTTCAATTGTATTAGTTTTTAAAGCATAGTACAGATGCCCTTACATAGCACCAGGATACAGCAATATTGGGGCTTTTCATTGATTCCCTCATCACCCTCTAATGGTGCCTCTCATCACTCCATAGCCTCTCTCTCATATGTATTTCATTTGTTTCATAGCGCCTCTCTTACGAACATAGGGTGTTGGAGCACTTTACATCACACACGCATACAGAGACTAAATCATACGTGTGTAAATCAGTGTATAGAAAATGTTATATAAGACAAAGGAGACTACAAGTTCTAGGGTTCACATGTCACTCATAGTGGTAGGCATGTTTTTTAGAGATCTCAGTCTGGGGAAGCATAAACTCAGGATTCAGAATGTAACACAGTTGTTACGGTTGAGTTTTCTAATAACAATGCATTTCTACCCAAACAAACCCTTTTAATCAAAATTAGGATAATCAAAGACTGGGGAAAAAACATAACTTTCGAACTTGTACCGTGCAGTTTGCTTGCAGCTTTTTGATGGCAGTTCATAGCTCACTGTGCTAGATTATAATTGTAATTTATGAAGTGCACAGTAACAAAAGAATCTCTTTGACAAAAGAAGTATCCCACTGAGCCATGCACATAAAATACTGTTCTGTAATATGCATAGTAAAGGTTCTTCGCAGCAGGCATACTAACCCTCTGCGCTACATTAAATGATTCAAAGCTGCCACTAGACCAGCAGGTACATTAAACACCAGAGTTATATTGGCACTTTTATTGTTGCCTGAAAACTGTGGGATATTCAAAGAACCCTGCAGTGCTTTTACAATGGCTTCACAGCTACAAGAGAGAGCCCCTAGTAATGAAAGTGGCCCCCCATTCTTCCAGCCTCCAGTGGAAATGCCCGATGTCCAGTACGGCCAGTCCAGCCTTTCACATAAAATACAGTTCTGTGATATGGTGGCATGCGTTCTTAGCAGCAAGCATATTGACACTCTGAGTTACTTTACAGTGAGTCAACTCAAAACTACCACAAGACGAAACTCCGATCTCTCTCCAGCAGGTTTTTGACTTACGAACTCACAGTCACTGTCAGTGCTGGGAAAAATGCCTGCTGTTTCAGGCTGCTGCTGTCGCTGGAGTCTCAGCAGTCACACTAACTGCAGGCAGCTGCTCACACAGTCACTGTGATGTAGACACAGGAGTCAGTCGCCAGTCCAGAAAGGGCAGGCTGGCACAGTGAGAAATGATGCACCTTTCTGACTTACTGTTTTTCATCTGCTGTAGAAGTCATGGTGAGAACTCATAGCCTGGCACCACTGTCCAAGATCAGAACCGTGCCCTGTGTCTTTTTAAAACACCCAGGCTGAGCGCCTGCCCTCACTGTGACCGGACAAAACTCCTAGGCCCCTTCCCCGACAACAGGGCAGCACGTGTTGAGGAGATTAGGAAAACACTACTTGTCCTTTATTTAATACCATAGCTGCCAAGGTTTCATAATGCTATGTGCGATATTTTCGAAATTTCAGTGTAATTATGAGTGACATTTCAATGACCATGAGTGACACTTTCTTGCAAGGAGTGACACTTTCTTGCAAGCAAAAACAAGCGATGAAGACGAGGGAACCATATAATATCGTGATATATTGAGAATCCTATACCTCCCGTTGTGCACCAGCGCCACCTTGTGGCCTTTGATAAACAGTACTCGGAGCTTACCTAGCAAAGTGAGAAACTGGAACCAGAAGGTTTTACCGCACTTCAGGACTTGCGTGACAATCTCAGACATTGCGATAATGCAGGGAAATGACCGGAAATGCGTTATTCTAACGTGAGATGCGTGACACTTGGCAGGGCTGTAATACTAGTCGGGGGTTCCCCACACCTGAGCTGCAACAGTAATTCCTGGGTGTAGGGCGGCAGGAGCTTGACATTAAATCATCCTGCCCGCTGCCGCACCTAACCAGGCCCTTTAGTGACAGACACCACTGACAGATGCACATGTACCTGAGAGGCGCTGGCAGCCCCACTCCGGCTATGGGCGATGAAGATGAAAAAACAGATGCCCATCCGCCTCAGAATTATGCCTGCCACAGCCACAACAGAAAGGTCAGTGGCAGTGACACTACATCTGTGGTGTATAAAATGCAAAATGGCCACCTACTTTGCCAATTTACTCAGTAGAAACAAAACTCTTTCCTGCCGAAGTAATGATTGAGACACTACCTTCCATAGAATCAAGTATCAGCGTGAGGGGATACAATTTATCATATACTGCTTGTTGTTGCATTTTGGGCCATAGACATCTAGTATGGAGAAAACACAAATGTTATTTTACAAACAGGAGCAAATTATGGAAACTGATTTTTTAAATGTAAATTGTAGGCATAATTTAAAAATGAAAAACACTACCATCTTCGGAACACTTGCTCCCTCGAAACTCCTTCCAATTATTTAGTAATCTGTAAACAGCCTCTTATATAAAACACTTTTCGTTTGTCAATGTTATTTATTTTGCTTTAACAGTCAGTGATACTACACTTGTAGGGGCGGATTCATGTAAATGCACTGGCGGATGTAGCAGGCAACTCAGGCCACCTGGTGTCACCTCTGAAGCAGCCGCAGCGAGGTCTCAGCTAGTCAATTACTGTCAGCCTATGCCAGCGGCACGCCCGCCCGGAGTGAGAGTAGCAGTTGCACTAGGCCGCAGCTTACTTAAAATAAGTCCCCTCTGCAGCACAGTGTGCACGAATGAGTTAGTTTCACACCTGATGCGTAGTACTTGGCAGGGCCGGGAGAAATGGGTGAGTTTGCCATTGTTGCATTCTGAGATGAAGAGAGGGAGGTCTAGGGGCGTTCATGATCCTAGGTTCAAGAGGGATTACCACTCTGATTCCTCTGACAAACGTGCTTCTAAGGAGAAGTAGAAAAAGCAGCATAGCCATTTACCTACCTCAAGCTAACCTGCCGGGTGAGTCAGAAGTGATCGTGGTGGGAGCCATTCTGTTACACAATCTGGACAAGCTTCTGCTGCTCCATCTACTTAAGTTCCCAATTAGCAGTTAAAACTGATCACTGAATCTGCTGTGGAGGCAGCTTTGTACATAAGGTGGTTTGCTTCTGTGGTTCCTGCACAAAGGATGTATGGCCCTTGTCCTGCTTCTGGCGTGCCTGTTCTGCTGGTGTTTAGTGGTGGATACAACTTTGAACCAGGGTGAAAAAGGGAAGGAAGAGGAGGATGATCATCTGGAAAATATATTCACAGTGAAGTGTTTCCAAATGTCATGAAATTTGTTCAGGAATGCCTAGCGTGCTTGTGTTTTTATCCATCACTGCCCTCTTCTTCAGAATTGGCAGATGACTGGTGGTGGTGGAATGTGCATTGAGCAAATAACCACCAGAGTGAGCTCCTGGTTTGCCACTTCCGGCCAGCATTAAGACTATCATTCTTGAAGACAAGCTGGCGCTTCTTCATGCTTAGATGAAATGGAATCCATTAAGGAGAGTGAATATTGCTTCAGAAGATCCCACTCCTTCTGACTGCTGTGATAAAAAGTAGAGTCCGCCTTAAGGAGTTAATTCCGCTGCTGTGTTCAACTCAGGATCTCAAAATTATGTAGCCTGTACTGCCCAATTGCCCAGTCTCTCTTGAAGAATTTCCAGTCTTTAATTTGTTCTTTGCAATCAGAGGAAGACCGTGGACCCATTCTCCAGGTCTTGAAAAGACAATGTACATTTTCTTTAGGTATAGTGGCACATGTTCTTAAAGCAGCTTCTCATGTCGCTTTGGCAACGGAATACGGGCAGTTCACTTTTTTTGTTCCTGTCCTTGTATGGAGAAGCAGCTCAAAGGAATTACATACCACCCAAGTCTTTTCTTAGACGTAAATTATTTAGGCAGAAAATGGGAGAATTAATTCATGAAACAGTCATAGATGCTGTCCTTGCAGTGCCCTTTTGGCCAAAGCCTCCATCAGTTTCATGAAGGCATCATCCTCAAAGTGTTCATCCAGTCACTAATTCCTCACTGAAAGGGCCTTTTAAATCAGGATCATCAGGATCTGGAGAGTGCAGTAAAGGTTCCCACCAAAGTTCGAAAGGCCGGTCTTTCTCTGCTCTAGGACTTCAACCTTCCTAAGTATATGGTACTTCTGCTTCCAGATTCTCAGCCTCTTTGTCCAGTGGGCAAAGTTCAGAGAAACTTTGAGAAAATACATTGCAGATGGTAGAGTGTAAGGAGTGGTCTACGTGATGGATTCCTCCAGCATTCTTGAAGGTTAGGGAGTGAGATTACCCCCCTACCCATTAGAACCCTCAGAAAGAAGTTAAAAATCTTCTGTCCAAGAAAACAATTGTACTGGTCTTGCCTCAAGAATGGGGCTGGGGAATTATTCTATTTTGTTTCTGGTTCCCAAACCAGGGTAGCTTTTTGTCTCATCATCAGCTTGAGGAGGTTTAATTTGTTCATACAGGATATATATTCTATAACTTCTCTTAAGGAGATCAAACCTACTGTTTCTCCTGGTACCCTCCTCACAACAATAGCTCTGGGTTGGGCATGTTTTCATGTCCCAAGTCACCCTCGTCATTTTCAGTTTTTTCATTTTGCAACTCCTCGGGCCACTATCAGTTCTGAGTCCTACCGTTTAAGATGAAATCAGCTGCTCCCTTGTGAACCTGTTGCACTCTTGGGTGTTTAGGTGCCTGGTTGATCTATACTCTCATCTGGCCAGTTGGCCAAAAGTCAGAAGGCCTCAGTGTGTGCAATACTGAAAGCATTTGGTTGAGTCATCTATCTAAAAGAGCCTCCTCTGACACCCTGCAAATAAGTGTGTTGGGGTTCTTTTAACACTTATGCAGGGCTTGTATTTCTCCCTCACCTTTAAGATTTTCTGGTTCAGAATTCTCCTCCTGTTTGTCTTCAGGTGAGATCTCAGAGGGCGATAACTACCTTCATGGTACCTTGGGCAAGGTTTGACTGAAGCCCCTAGGAAAACATGTGCTATATCACTTGGATCTGGCTTCAGCGGGTTATGAGGCAGCCGCATAAACCTTACTTGGGTCATTCTGAAGCCTAAGGAGGATGTTCCATGGGAGGTCAGAAACACCCCATCAGACCTCTTTGCAGGTGTTTGCAGTGAATCCATTCAGGCAAAGGGTTACCTCATCAGTTTCAATTAATGCTAATTTGGGAGTATAAACTCCAATAAGTCATTGAACACTAATATCTTGATCATCCCAAAGTTGACCTCTGGTGGTTCGGCTCCAGCACCTTTGATTTTGTGATGAATCATCACCGTCCACAACATCAGGCCCAACAATTTAGCAGAGTAAAATCAAATAGTGACTGGTACTGTTGGACCTGGTCCTTTTTACAGGGTCATCCCCAAACATTTTGCCTCCCTCCTACTAGTTTCTGACCTCTTTTTGCTGGCTCAAGAACTCTCAGAACTTTATCACTGCTAATCAGTGCTAAAGTGCATGTGCTCCCCATGCTAAATTTAGTATGATTGGCTTACTCCTAATTGGCACATTTAATTTAACTGTAAGTACCTTGTACGGTGGTCTCCCTATACCCAGGCCTCTAAATTAAATGCTGCTATCTTGAGCCACTGACAGAAGTAGCCTTTCAAACCTGCCCCAGGCCTGTTACCGCAAGGCCTGCATGCATTGTTCACTGCCACAGGGACCTGGCATCTAAATTTACTTGCTAGGCCTAGAACTCCCCTTTTACTACATATAAGTCACCCTCAAGGTAGGCCCTCGTTAGCCCTATGGGCAGGGTGATGTGTGGTGAAAGGCAGGACATGTGCCTGGTTATGCGGCCTCTCCTGGTAGTGACAAACAGTCTATCTAGTTTCTCACTCCTGTGTTTGCTGCCTCTCTCATAGGATTACATAGGAAATGCCATAACATATGTTTAATTGGTATTGTCTAATCTATGAGGGGTAGTGTAGGCCTGTTGGGGATGGTTGTAATGCTAGTGAGAAATGCTGCTTACAGGTGTAGGTAGATTTTGTATTACCTTTATAGAAATGCCACTTTTAAAAAGAAGGCATTTCACTGTGCTTGATTCTGGTGTTTTGCAGCTTGACTCCAATCCACTTCAGGGGCAGAATGACAAGTGGGCTTTGTGCATACTTTTGAGACAGCCTGTACACAGGGAGGGTGGAGGTGTCACAAGAGTGCATCTGCATATTGAATGGTCTTCCTGGGCTGGGAGAGGGAGAGGCAGGGCACACTTGCATTTGTAAAGGCTGTGCCTTGGTCTCACACAAAGGGCTCGTTTACCACCCACTGATGTCTGGAGCCAGTGCTGGAGGAGAAAGGGGACACTCCTGGAAATGGTTAGTACTGGTTGGAACCCATTCTCCCCCTTTTGTGGATCCTGTGCAAAATGAGTATAAGTACAGAGGGTCTTCCCCCACATTTTTAGACACTACTGGACTGCTGGATGCTGCTGGAAGGACCCGCCGGGAACCACCTTGGCCCTGCTCTGCTGTGGTGCTGACCTGTTACCTGCTGGGCCACAGAGAGGGAAGCCCCTGCCTGGAACCATGTGCTGGCCTGCTTGCTTGGGCCCTGCAGCCATGTGCACCCTTTGCTGTTTCCAGGGCCTGGGTGATGTGCCCACCTGCTTCCCTGCATTTCTGTGGCTGGGTTTTGTCTGTGGGAAGCATGTGGAAATTGCACCTAGGCCTCAGTGCAGGAAGAGCGCTTACCTCTTTTCCCAGAGCGCTCCCTCCTCCAAATCAAGCACAGAGAAATTGCTTTATTTCCATAATTTACAGGGCATGAGGAGCAGTGTTTTTCCTTAGTGTGGCTGGTGTGAGAGGTGCCTGTTTTCTCCATGTGGGTGGGGTTGAGGCCGCAGCTGGGACCAAAGATGGGGAGAGGCTTGTGGCAGGCAGCCGCAAACAGGATCAGTGCCATGTGCTCAGGGGCAGTCTACCCCTGTCCGGAAAGGATCCCCCTGCCGGAGCCCCTTCTCTGCCGTGGACAGAAGGGACCTTGCTTTCTGTTGCCTGTGCCGCATCAGAGGGACCGAGCACAGCATTGTTGACTCCCTTCTCCAGGTGGCGCGCGCCCAAGGCCACACACCTGGCGGGTGCGCTGGCTGACCCGAGAGCAGCTCTTGTCCCAGGCATCCTGGCCATGCAAGGCCACCATCCCCCCGATAAGGGCACCAGGGCTTGTGGCGTTCTAGGGGGCGGGTGGCTGCCTGGGGACTTCCTCACTCGTGAGGGACCCAAGGAGGGTTCACTCGATAGCATGACGGGGTGGTGACCCTCAACGGAGGTCCCAGATCCTCAGAGGCCAACGAGTTACTTAACCACACTTGTGGTGGTAGGAGCAGAGGAGCTCCTCCCCGTGATCTAGTGACTGTGGCAGGGTTTACCCCATTGCCTCATAGAGGATTTACACTCATTGTTTTGCCTCACTCGTGTAACCTGACTCCCCCTTGATTTTGTGATTGCCTTGTTGGGAGGGGAGTGTATATTGCATGAGGGGTAGTACCAAATGGGTTTATGATCTGCCATATAGGAATGTTCCCATGATGTGTGCCTCTAAGAGCATGCCTTGACATTTATGCTATTGTGTTTATCCTGACATGTGCCTAATGGGAATGTTTCATTTTAAGTGCACCCCTGATGATGTCTTGGCATTCATTATAATATGTTTATTATGACATGTGCATTTTTGGTAGCAATGACAACCTGACTACAGCTTATGTTGCAGAATACCAGTGACTTCTGTGTTTATCTGACTACTGCTGACTTTGTAGAGTACTAGAAACCTGTGTGATGTGCTGACAACTGCAGGGCATTACGGATACATTTCGCTTTTGGTCTAATGGAGTTTTATGCAGTACAGTTTATTTTTATATAACTGGGTGTTGTGTTTCCTTTGTGGTATATTTATTGCATCACATGTGTTGTGTGTGTTGTGCAATCACTTTACACATTGCCTCTGAGATAAACCTGACTGCTCGTGTCAAGCTACCAAGGGGGTGAGCAGGGGTTATCTTGGGTGTGTAACTCCCTCGCCCTGACTAAAGTGGGTGGGTTCTGCCTGGCTTGGGTTCATACACTAGCCAAAGAGAAACCCCATTTCTAATAGGTACCATGCAATACCTGAGTTCTAGATAGATAAAAATTAAAGATCTGTATTATAAAAAAATCTCAAAATAGGAAATACAGAGAATGCAGTAAATGTCATGAAGGCTCAGATACTGAGTGCAAAATCGGAAACCTTATAAATGCTAATAAAGCAGTCAGTCAGTCAAAAATATGTTTATTTGGACCTTAGACTTTAAACAGAGATAATTCCAACATCAATAATATCCCTATACATTGTATATATGATAAAAGGCATACATACTATATATATATATATATATATATATATATATATATAAATATTACAGCCCCCTACAAATACCTTACAAAATCCATAATAAAAATTCCTTTTGTGGCAAACAAGAATCTCCTAAAGCACGTCACATCCAGGTATTTCATATCTGATAAAAGTGCCACTGCTTATTTTTTAAAAAGGGGCTTTAAAACTGCTGCTTGTATTATCAGAACCTTTTTTGACAGTTTAAAAGGATATGCAAGCAGTCACACTTTACCATTAGTCCACGGGTGCGTTTTCCATGTACATCTATCATTGCTATTTTCACCTTACTGTTTATATATCAAAGATTTAAACACATTCTTAATCTTAACCCCTCAGATCTAAGCATGGGGTTGGGTCGGGGCCTCTACTTCTCGTTTTGCCATGAATTTTCCACGAATTGGATAGATGTCTTTCTCCTAGATATATCATATTCTCTGGCACCATTTTTATTGCTGTACTTTGTTTCCTCTTAGAGGTCTCTAATTGTAGGCTTTATCTCACTGTATTTAATCCTTATGTCCTACATATTTCTTCCATGTTTTTTCTAACTCACTTAGCCCATTTCAATTGATTATGTATGATCTCATTTTTACAGAGTGTGGATACCGTTTGCCCTTCTCCTGTTTCTAAGTATAACCAGAATCTTACTGCCTCAGCATAAGCCAGATAGCTGCAAGAAGTTATGCCAGTTTCCATTCTTAATGCCTGTGTCATTGTTGCCTTTGCTAATAACAACAGGCGTTCTAAACATTTCCCCTCTTCATACACCAAATCCTTTTAACAACTTAGACTTAACAGATCTACCCCATAGTGGAATTGTGAGTGAATCGTTGCTGTGTAGCAGTTAGCACTCGTCTTAAGGACATGTCTCCATAATCTTTATAAACTCTTTTAAGTGTACTTACTGAGGCCAACACTCTTACTTTGAGTGATTCAATATGCCCTTTCCACAATAATCCTCAGAATAAGAAAAAACACAACTTTCTTTTAGAAATTGTTAATACTTATGAAGAGTCTTGCATTTTCAAAAAACAGTCTCTAGTTGTATGTCAGAATGTGGGCATAAAGAACATCGACACATGTTATTTAAGGCTTGACATATATTGTAACAAACCTTTTCAATGTACAATGAGATTTATGTTTTGAACCCTTGTGATTATTTGTTTAAATATCGATTTTTTAAATATAAATCTGAAAACACATACACCTGTATCTCAGATTGATTTCTTTTTTTCTAATTACTCTATATAGGTGAAATAATCATTCAATTGATTTTAGATGTCATTTCGAGGCATCATGGGTGAATAATAAATCTATCGGAAAGATTGATTTTAAATAAATCCCTTGTTGGCATTCTTACCTACCTATCTTACGAAAATGTGGCAAACAACTACATTAATAAACCTACTTCTACTGTAAACATTATAATTAACTCATTTAGGTGCAGCACCGTTAATTTATTGGTTAAAAGTAGTAATCATTAAACTCATTAGTATGCACAAGTTATTTGTTGCCCAAAATTGCAATTCAGGAAGAAACTCTTTAACAATAAAACAGACATCTCCGAACCAAACCTGCTTCCGTTACCTCTCTAAAACTAGTGAGGGGACTCCACCTACTCACTTTCCCCCCAATTGTACCCTGTCATTGTGCCTTAGGCGTGATGTTTGCCAGTTGGTATACCATGTATGTTGCTCATTTAATGATAACACTTTCATGTAGCATCCAGTTTGTGACAAAGAGTACTAGAAGACTGCAGATTTCGGCATTGCACCAGTTTTCACATGTAAGTGCTCTTAAAATAAGGATTCATTTAAAGGCTCACTTCAGAGGTATGAAAAAGTCACACATACGATCACTGCAAATGGCATGCATTTTACATGCATACTGAAAACTTGTTTTGTCTTATTTTTTATTGAGTCACGGAAGCCATGCAATTATTGCTTTGTAGTCTTGCATGGTTAATAATAAAGAAAGGTAAAAGATTTGCTTAGCTCAAAACATAGGGCCCAATGTACATCGCGATTTTGCAGTCGCATAAGGCAAATTTTGAAAGCTCAAAATGGCCTTTCCAATGTACGATCCCTATTTTGCGAGCCGGCATGCAAATACTGACTTGCACAATGGGGATTGCGACTTGCAATTAGGAAGGGGCATTCCAAGGGCATACCTTCCTAATTGCAAGTTGCCGTGGCAAGTATGATTGTTTTGGACTGCAATTGCTGTCGCAAAACAATCGCGGTTACCACCAATTTCAATTGGTGGTAACCCAGTTGCAAACGGGAAGGAGTCCACATGGGACCCCTTCCCCTTTGTGAATGGAAGTGGAAATATATTTTCAGAGCAGGTAGTGGTTCCACGGTCCACTACTCTGAAAAACTGAAAAGAAAACTTATTTTTTTTGTTTGAAAGGCATCCTGTTTTCCTTTAAGGAAAATGGGCTGCATTTGAAAAAAATACTGCTTTATTTAAAAAGCAGTCACAGACATGGTGGTCTGCTGTCCCCAGAAAGCCACCATCCCTGTGAGTACGGCCATTCCTAATGGGGTTTCAAATTGCGACCTACCTCATGAATACTGGTGAGGTAGGTCATTTGCGACCCCATTGGGAAACGCAAACAGTGGGTTGACACTATTGTAAATTCCAGATTGCGACTCGCAAAAAAATACAAATTGCGAGTCACAATCTGGAGTGGTCCTACTTAGGGCCCATAGTTACTTGACAATGCTTACAAACCTGGACAGGAGACTTTCTAGATGTTATTACTTAATCATTGGTATACCCTCCCAAATGTGCTCCATGTGAGCTGCCATGGGATTCAATGTAAGCTGCAGCTGGGGGATAGGTATGTGCCATGTCAGTCCGACTGCTCACAGCATGGCTTCACTAGTATTGTTAACTCAATTTTGTTTGAACAGCAGGAAGAGTATTTGTCTTCAAAAAGATACAGTTAATGTGCAAAAGATCCAGCAATGACAGGTTGTTTCTATCTCTCCACTGTCACGGATGCATTGACCAGAGTTTGCTTCTTTCGTTGAACACCTTGCAATGAAAACCCAAAAAGGCAAAATTTCAATTCTGATTTTTAGCTAGAAGAACTGTGGTATTTTAGGCTTAAACTATTGAGAGAGGGTTTTCTGCAAACTCTTCTTTGTGTGTACCTTGAGAATTGCTTTAATTGAATCTCTCCCAGTGTTACATTTGCAGCGAAGGACCACTCCACATTCTAGGGTATTGTTCATGCGATTTTGGCTCTTTGTTGCACCCAATATCTTGATAATCAGAAGTTTAAACTTTTTTTCCAATAAGGAAAGTAGACTTTTATTTTTACACAGATTTTTGGTTTATAATCACTAATTTTGTTTTAGTTGGATTTGTCACCAGCTTCTTTATCTGTCAATAAATTTACCCGATGCACTGTCCGCTCAGTAAAAAAGAGTAGTACAGCGTCATCAGCAAAAAGCAACATCTCAACTTTTTCTTCACCCAGTTCCACGCTGCCCAGTGCTAACGTCTTTTATTGTACAGGTTACAAAGGAGCAAGGCCATATATATCCCTCTCGAGCACCAACATTTATTGCAATGTTATCTGTGCATTCCCCGTCCCTATCATATCTAACCCGGGCTGGCGTATATTGATGTAATTTTATCAGGGCTTTGAGTAGTTGGTCCAAAGTACCCATCTATATTATTCAGGAATGAAACTGAGAGGGAGTTTGCAGGATCAAGGTAGTTGAACTTTTTATAGTTCAAATCTGTTGTATCTTCAAGATCGAGGTATGTAGTGGCTGCTGTAGACTTTGTGGAAAACTATGCAAAAGCACTACCTACTTTTTTATCCAAACTTCATGGAGATCTGCTGGAACACTATCAGGGCCAGAAGACCTATTTGTTTACAAGCTGTGAATGCCTTTAGTCACCTCTTTAACACTAAACTCCATGCGCCAAGTGTCACATTAGTTCCCTTTGGGTTTCGGTCTAGCAAGGCGGTGATCAAGTAAGCTCCTTTCTTCTCATGTTGCACTGGTTAACCCCGCTTCATTTGGTCAGTGGACTTCCTGGCAATTGCTCTTATACAGGCTTTGAAATAATTCTGCCATTAATAATCTACAGTCCCTTGCAAATGCCCTCATAGTCCCAAGGAACAAGTTTTCAAATTCTTCTGTCATGTCTTCAAGATTTGTACTTTATCAGCTCTTTATGCGTGTTCCTGTAGTTTTTAGTAGCTTTTTTCTAGTGTGGGACACATGCCACAACCTTAATGATTTTGTTAGTTTCTGATTTTTCAATCTGCAAACCAGTTTAATTTGCTAAGAGTGTTGTTAGGTTGTGCTGGTTTACTTAGCGTTGTTAAGGATGCTGAGGCCAATGTCAAGATTACCTCAAAGACTAGTACTACATTCTTCCCCTCTTAGATCAATACTAGCAGCCTGATGGGACACCTCGAGCTGTCTGACAGGGTGTCCAACTCTCACTGTTTCAGCCGTCAATGAGCGGTGAAAGAGGCGTGTTTCTGTGGCTGGGAGGGTGGAGCTGCAGTACAGGTACGTCATGCACAATGCAGCTTCAGGATCGCATTAACCTTTAGAGATGCTCATAGGGAGTGTAGTGACCTGCACTTAAGGAGCTCTGATTGTCCAGATAAAACCATACTAGGAATATACCTTTGGAGTTTAGTTATCCATGATGCCTCCTTCAATGCAGATAAATATTGTACAGACAGAGGCAAAGGGAGAGTATGATTTGCCAAAGATTAAACTTTTTGTTAAATTGTAGACCCAAGATTGTATGCAGTACTGCTTTCTTCCAAACGTTATTACATTACCAATACATTATTTTATGTTGAATAGACCCTGAGAGTGGGCATTGTTTATCAAGAGCTTAATTTGAGCTGGTGCTTGCCAGTGAAGGGCACCAACACTCATATTTGGAAAACAGCACTTATTTTTCCTCATGAGACAGTTTCCAAGAGCAAGAGAGGGAAACACACAAAGGGGAAAGCAAGAGGAAGAGCAAGACAGAAAAAACATCAAAGAGGGAGAATGCAGGGATCAGCAAGAGTGAGAGGGAGTAGTGGACTAAACAGGCCTGGGGCAGAGTCAAGAATATGCAGCCTTGGTTTGCGTGCACCAACATATAATTGCACCAGTTGCAAACTTCTAAGCATAGTTTTGGGCACCGGAACTCATTCTTTTACAAAGTAAGGCCCTGATGTATACTTTTTGATGCCAACCTGCGTAAGTGGATGTTTTTGTCAAAAAGTATACCACTGGCTAGTGCTATTCCTGGAGCCTGCTGGGTGCCATATTTAAGCTATGACGCTAGCCAGCAGTAAGGCCCAATTAGCATCAAAATTATTGACGCTAAACGGATAGGGGAGGCGTAGGGGAAACTGGAGATTGTGTGTGAAAGAATGGCACTAGTCAGGTTAGAGTAAAAAAAATAACTCTAACCAGATTAGCGTCACTATTTCCACGTACATCCCGAAGGACATGACTCCTGTCTAAGTAAAGACAGAAGTCATGCCCCCCAGCCCAATGGCCAAGCCCAGGGGACTTAAGTCCCCTGGGCATGGCCACTGGGCACACTGCCATGGATGGGGGGGCCCAAGTTATACAAATATAAATATAAATTATATATATATATATATATATATATATATATATATATATATATATATATATATATATATATATATATATATATATATATACTTACCTGGACTTACCTGGGATGGGTCCCCCCATCCTTAGGTGCCCTCTAGGTCTGGGTGCAGGTGGGTGGGGGTGCCTCTGGAGGCAGGGAATGGAAAAAGGCCCACAGTTCCCCTAACGCCTGCCCTGACCCAGGAGTTAAATAATGGTGCTAAGCAGGCTTAGCGCAATTATTTAAGGCCCTCCTCCTCCCGTGTGTGATTTTTGCACAGGAGGATAAATAAGGCACAAGGGCCTTTGAGTCATTTTTTGCCCAGGAATGCCTACCTTGCATCTCAATGACGCAAGGAATTTTTCTGCAGGCAAAAAATTACTTTAACTCCAATATTTTGACGCTAGACATGTCTAGCGTCAAAATATAAATATGGAGTTAACTTTGCGCTGGATTTGCGTAAAAAAAAAATATGACGCAAATCAGGCGCAAACACAGTATAAATATGCCCCTAAGTCCTGTGTCTACCCACCCTCCCTTGAAGTAATAGCCAGTCCAGTGTTTTTTTTACCACAATCATTCTAGAAGGTTTTAGACTGATTCTAAGTACTCTCAACATTGGACAAAAAATGTGAGCAGAGTAATAGATTCAAATGGTGACTGCCCAAGAGCACACAATTTGGCCAAATCGGGAGGACAGAATTAAAACAATTTCTCCATGTTGCAAAGTTTCCCACTAGCACAGTAGACCACCACTGATGTGATTCTAATAGAAAGGCCAAGAGACTACCTCTCCCAGGGGAATGTCACTGTATTGTAGGCGTGCGCAGATGTATAATTCAATGTTTGTTTCTAGCATATTTAGTTAAAGCCAGGATTAGATGTTAGGAATAGTAGTGGTATCTTCTCACCCCAGTGAACTTCCCACATCGTTAGGGGTCCTGTCAAAGCATTTTCTTCAATAGTACTGACTACCTTTATTAAGCCCTTCATTCCCCTAATGTATTCATATAATTAAAAAAAAGGCAGAAGTAGATTGTGAAACCTTTTCTTTATGTCCTGGAGCAGTAGATTATTTCTGGATAGTACCCATGGTGGATACTGTTGCTTACCATTTGTGTTATCGGGCTCAAGACTATTTCATTCAATTTAGATGATGGAGTTATTCCTTTTGTAAATTTGTCTCTCAAAAGGAGCCAATCACGAGCAGCCAATATTTACTCCAAGACGTAGTAAAAGGATTGGAACTGAAATACAATATGACACAGTGATCAGACTGATGAAGAAGAGGGAATTATAGAATCAATGTGCGACTCACAATTTCATTTGGACCCAGATAAGGTCTTCCGATGTTCTTGCTCTTGCTTGAAAAGATCATGCATATATTCTCTGCAGTTACAGAGACCCTGCACAAGAGTAAAGTGCCTTGTTGAGTGAAAATGGAAAGTTTGCCACCCTGCTGTGATGTGAAGGGACAAAACATATTAATAGGAATCCCCATTGGATGA
This sequence comes from Pleurodeles waltl, assembly GCF_031143425.1. Classification (NCBI taxonomy): domain Eukaryota; kingdom Metazoa; phylum Chordata; class Amphibia; order Caudata; family Salamandridae; genus Pleurodeles; species Pleurodeles waltl. Next base: position 403,414,283 of record NC_090437.1, read on the forward strand.
GAAAGGTCAGGTTCAAATAGTCCTGATTGCAATGCACCCACCACACGAAAGGCAATACAGCTAAAGAGAAAGCAAAATAACAAGCCAGCCACAAGTAACTAGCGCAGCAAAGTACACTGCCTTAGCCCCACCAAGTTTGGAAATGGCCTCCTCAAGAAACAAAAAGTGTCTAGTCAGTCAACGGTTTCTTGCTGATAAATCGTACGCTGAATAACAATGACATAGACAGAACAGAGCAACTTTGGAGATGGAACCCACCCTTCACCTGGATCAAGTTATCTCACAAACATTTCTTCAGTGCTTTCGTCAGTAAATAAAGCAGAAGATGGAGTGATCAAAACAGATTAAGGATCCTGTTTGCAAGAACTGAAACAGGATGTAATCGCCACCGAAAAGAGGATCTCAAAACATTGTTAGGCGCATGCACAGAAGATCATCATTTTCTGGGTATCAAAATCCTGAGTTAGAGGAAAAATATGAAGACTAACAAAGACCTTGAGAACAGGTCCATTATGACAACATTTGAATTAGGGGCTTCAATCAGGCATTGAGAGCTCAGACATCCACAGATATGTGCAGGAAAGTACCCCTTTTTGACATGGTCAGCCCTACTTTATGCCTGGTATTCGATGCAATTTTTACTGAAAATGCACTGGGTTCTTGCTAACCAGGTCTCCAGTGCCAGGTTTCTTTCCTTAAAAGGGTGCAATTGTTCCCCAACTGGCAATACTTTTGCCCCCCTCTAAGTCCCTAGTAATTGGTACCCCTGATACCTACGGCAGGTCAATCAATCACTGCATTTGTAAAGCGCGCTACATACCCGCGAGGGTCTCAAGGCGCTGGGGGGGGGGGGTGCTACTGGTCGAAGAGCCAGGTCTTGAGGAGTCTTCTGAAGGCCAGCAGGTCCTGGGTCTGTCGTAGGATGGTGGGGAGAGTGTTCCAGGTCTTGGTGGCGAGGTAGGAGAAGGATCTGCCGCCGGCGGTGGTTTTTCGGATGCGGGGGACTGTGGCGAGGGCGAGGTTGGCTGAGCGGAGGCTTCGGGTGGGAGTGTGGAAGCTGAGTCGGTTGTTGAGGTAGGTGGGTCCGGTGTTGTGCAGTGCTTTGTGTGTGTGGATCAGGAGCTTAAAGGTGATCCTTTTGTTGACGGGGAGCCAGTGCAGGCCTCTCAGGTGGAGTATGATGTGGCTGCGGCGGGGGACATCGAGGATGAGTCGGGCCGAGGCGTTCTGGATGCGTTGGAGTCGTCTCAGGAGCTTGTTTGTAATTCCTGAGTAAAGGGCGTTCCCGTAGTCGAGTCTGTTGGTGATGAGGGCCTGGGTAACGGTTTTTCTCGTGTCGAGGGGGATCCATTTGAAGATCCTGCGGAGCATACGGAGGGTGTTGAAGCAGGACACGCAGACGGCGTTGACTTGCCTGGTGATGGAGAGAGTGGAGTCGAGGATGACCCCCAGGTTGCGTGCGTGGTCCGTCGGTTCCGGGGCTGTGCCTAGTGACGTGGGCCACCAAGAGTCGTCCCAGGCTGATGGGGTGGGTCCGAGAATGAGGACCTCCGTCTTGTCTGAGTTCAGCTTCAGTCTGCTGTCCTTCATCCAGTCCGCTACGGCCTTCATTCCTCAGTGGAGGTTAGCTTTGGCGGTGTGGGGATCTTCGGTGAGGGATATGATCAACTGGGTGTCGTCGGCATAGGAGATGATGTTGAGGTTGTGTTGTTGTGCGACATGGGTGAGGGGGGCCATGTAGATATTGAACAGTGTCGGGCTGAGGGAGGATCCCTGTGGGATGCCGCAGATGATCTCAGTGGTTTTAGAGCTGAAGGGTGGGAGGCGGACGCTCTGGGTTCTGCCGGAGAGGAAGGATGTGGTCCAGGCCAGGGCCTTCTCTTGGATACCGGCGTCATGGAGGCGTGCTGATAGGGTGCGGTGGCAGACCGTGTCAAAGGCTGCTGATAGGTCCAGGAGGATGAGGACGGCTGTTTCTCCTTTGTCCATCAGGGTCCGGATGTCGTCAGTGGCGGCGATGAGGGCGGTCTCGGTGCTGTGGTTCCTGCGAAAACCGGATTGGGAAGGGTCCAGGATGTTGTTGACTTCGAGGTAGCGGGTCAGCTGTTTGTTGACAATCTTCTCGGTCACTTTTGCTGGGAAAGGGAGCAGGGAGATGGGCCGGAAGTTGTTGAGGTCCTTGGGATCACCCTGGACTTCTTCAGAAGGGCGTTGATCTCGGCGTGCTTCCAGCTTTCTGGGAAGGTTGCTGTCTCGAAGGAACAGTTGATTGTTTTCCGGAGGTGGGGCGCGATGGCTGCGCTGGCTTTGTTGAAGACGTGGTGAGGGCAGGGGTCCGATGGGGATCCGGAGTGGATGGAGTTCATGGTTTTGATGGTGTCTTCGTCGCTGACGCTGGACCAGACGGTCAGGCGACTGGTGCGAGTGGTAGTCGCAGGGGTGGTGGACTCGGTGGTGGGTGCGGGGGGGGTCGGGGTTGAAGCTGTCGTGGATGTCGGTGATCTTGCGGTGGAAGAAGGTGGCCAGGGAGTCGCACAGGTCTTGAGATGGCGGGATGTTGTTGGTGATGGAGCTGGGTTGGAGAGTTCTTTCACGATGCTGAAGAGCTCTTTGGTGTTGTGTGCGTTGTTGTCTAGGCGGTCCTTGAAGGCGGTCTCCTTGGCGATACTGATGAGTTGGTGATGTCTGCGGATGGCGCTCTTGAGGGCTGTGTGGTTGTCTGGTGTTCGGTCGTGGAGCCATTTCTTCTCCAGCTTCCGACAGGTGTGCTTGGAGATCCGGAGGTCCTCGGTGAACCAGGCGGCTTTCTTGTTGGTGTGGTTGGTTGTAAAGGTCTTAAGAGGGGCGAGGGTGTTGGCGCAGTCGTTGATCCACTGTGTGAGGTTGGTCGCGGCGGTGTCTGGGTCGGTGGGGTTGGTGGGTGGTCTCAGGGCGAGGGCGGTAGTCAGTTGGTCCTTGGTGACCTTGCCCCAGCAGCGGCGTGGTAGCTGTTGGGTGCGGTGGTGTGTGGTGGGTTTTCTGAAGGTGAAGTGGACGCATCTGTGGTCGGTCCAGTGTGGTTCGGTGGTGTGGTTGAAGGAGACGTGGGGGCTTGCGGAGAAGATGGGGTCGAGCGTGTGTCCAGCGGCGTGAGTGGGTGTCGTTACGAGCTGTTTGAGTCCGAGGTTGGCAAGGTTGTCGATCAGGGCGGTGGAGTTGGTGTCGTTGTTGTTCTCGAGGTGGAAGTTCAGGTCCCCGAGGAGGATGTAGTCCGTGGAAGCGAGGGCGTGGGTGCTGATGAGGTCGGCGATGGTGTCACTGAACTGTGGGTGGGGTCCCAGAGGTCTGTAGATGAGAGTTCCTCTAAGGGTGGTGTTGGGGTCGGTGTGGATCTGGAAGTGCATGTGCTCGGCGGTGGTGAGGGTGTCATCGGTGTTCGTTGAGATTTTGATGGAGTCTTTGTGGATGATGGCGATTCCTCCTCCCACTCCGTTGGTGCGGTCTCTGCGGGAGATCTTGTAGACCTGTGGGATGGCTACGCGATGTCTGGTGCTGAGGTGGCGTTCAGCCAGGTCTCCGTCAGGAAGGCGACGTCGGACGGTAGAGTCTAGGAGGTCCCAAAGTTCGATGGCGTGCTTGCGAGCGGAGCGGGTGTTGAGGAGGATGCAGCGGAGGTGGTTGGGTTCTCTGGCTGGTGGTGTGGAGGGTTGGATGCTGGTGAATCTGCAGTTCCGGCAGGTGAAAGGCCCCTGGGTGCATTTCGGGGTGGCCCGGTAGCAGGGGTGGTCTCGTCTGGTGTTGAGTGCGTGGAGGGTGCTTGCGTCGTAGTGCAGTCCGGCGTTGCGGGGGGTGCGGGTTCCAGGGGTTCTGGTGATGGGTGCGGTCCAGGCGCGGACGGCCGCAGGCGGGTTTGACTTAGGCGTGCCTTCGGCGCGCCAGCGGCGCGCCCGCTGTCCGGGCCTCCATATGAGGGCAGAGGGAGGGAGGAGCAGCTGGGAGGTGGGAGCGGGGTGGCCAATGGGAGTGAAGGGGGCGGGGCAGCAGGGGCTCAGCAGCAAGGGATAAACCCGGGGAAAAACCTGGGGGAAAACCCGGGGAAAAAACTGCAAGAAAAGACGGCGGGAGAGGGACAACAGAGCACAGGGGTACAGAAAGCAAAACACAGGGGCACAGAATGAAAAAACAAAGTGGCACAGAAGCCAAGCACAGGGGTACAGAAAAAAGGGAGCGAGTAGTCAGGCGGCAAAAGCGGCAACGGAGGTTCAACCCACAGGGGGCTGCGTGGCAGATGGGGGAGCGTCCTGCCTGGTGACAGGGTCAAAGGTCGCTCTCTACCACCGCTTCGTGGCCTCCATATGAGGGCAGAGGGAGGGAGGAGCAGCTGGGAGGTGGGAGCAGGGCGGCCAATGGGAGTGAAGGGGGCGGGGCAGCCGGGGCTCAGCAGCAAGGGAAAAACCCAGGGGAAAACCTGGGGAAAAAACGGCGGGAAAAGACGGCGGGAGAGGGACAACAGAGCACAGGGGTACAGAAAGCAAAACACAGGAACACAGAATGAAAAAACGAAGTGGCACAGAAGCCAAGCGCAGGGGTACAGAAAAAAGGGAGCGAGTAGTCAGGCGGCAAAAGCGGCAACGGAGGTTCGACCCACAGGGAGCTGCGTGGCAGATCGGGGGAGCGACCTGCCTGGTGACAGGGTCAAAGGTCGCTCTCTACCACCGCTTCGCGGCCTCCATATGAGGGCAGAGGGAGGGAGGAGCAGCTGGGAGGTGGGAGCGGGGCGGCCAATGGGAGTGAAGGGGGTGGGGCAGCATGGGCTCAGCAGCAAGGGAAAACCCCGGGGAAAAACCCGGGGGAAAACCAGGGGAAAAAACGGCGGGAAAAGACGGCTGGAGAGGGACAACAGAGCACAGGGGTACAGAAAGCAAAACACAGGGGCACAGAATGAAAACGAAGTGGCACAGAAGCCAAGCGCAGCGGTACAGAAAAAAGGGAGCGAGTAGTCAGGCGGCAAAAGCGGCAACGGAGGTTCAACCCACAGGGGGCTGCGTGGCAGATGGGGGGAGCGACCTGCCTGGTGACAGATGTGCCAAAGAGGGTCCCCACGGGCTGCAGCAGTTATTGTGCCAATCTCAGGGACCCCTCACCTAACACACACAGACTGCTAATTGCAAACTGCGTGTCTTGGTGCAGCTAAAAGTGAAAACACGACCTGGCACACCACCTGGGTACCATGTCCCCTAACACTGCGTACAATATATGTATGTCATCCCTACAGCCCCAAGGCACAGCGCATTACATTGATGTGAGGAAATATCTGCACAAGAAGATATGCCTCTGCTATGTCTTTGTTGGTTCTTAGACATAGTGAGTAAGAAGGGAAGCCATTTTAAGTACATGTGGTGGGCACTGCTCAGTACGAGTTCCCCAAGTATATGATGGCTTCACTGAAACTGGGGATGTTTGGTATTAAACATCTTGTATTACTAAACCGTCACTGATGCCAGGGATGGATTTAATAATAAATGCACCCAGAAGGCACCATAGAGGTACCCCCTGCAATCCTACCTACCTGTGGGGACTAACTAGTTTTCGCCAGCCTGCCAGCACCAGACATGAGTCTGACCTCCTAGTGGAGAGCCTTTGCTCTAGGACGGGCAGTCACAAAGCCTGCTCTGGGAGAGGCATTGGCATGCAGATCTGGCTTCACTCACAGGAGAGATGCTGACCTCCTCTGTCCTAGGGCCCATTTGACACTTGGACAGGCGTGAAATCTGTTATTCAGGGAGGTGTGTCCACCCTTCAGGTCAACCCCACCCCTATGGTGAGCTGCCTGTTGTGGACACAACTTTTTGAAATCTGCCATCATGGTGTTCGCATATTTGGGAACTCTAGGGACAGGGTTGTGCCCACCTCTCACAGAGAGTGGTCATATAGGGACTGTAGTGGCCCCTGGGGTACGTAGCCCGTTGGCTACTACCCTACACTCCCCAAAACAACCCTAAATGCAGTATTCAGGGGAGCCCCTCACACCAGAAAATCAGATTCCTACTGATCTATGTAGAAGAACACTCAAAAGCCACAAAAGCAAAGCCTGAGGAGGAAGTGTAGGAAAGTGCCCCTTTTGGCATGGATACCCCCCACTTTTTGCCTGGTATTAATGCTAACTTGACTGAGTGTGTGATGGAATCCTGCTAACCAGGCCCCAGCACCAGTGTTCTTTCCATAAACTGTATAATTGTTTCCACAATCGGCACACCCCTGGCACACACCTAAGTCCCTTGTAAAAGGTACCAGTGTTGCCAAGGGCTCCGTGACCAGCGAGGGTCTCTAAGGGCTGCAGCATGTAAGGTGCCACCTAAGGGACCCCTCATCAAACACATGCACACTGCCATTGCAGAGTGTGTGTATTGGTGGGGAGAAAAGGGTAAAGTCGACATGGCACCCATCTTAGGGTGCCATGTCCACAAACCACTGCCTGTGGCATATGTAAGTCACCCCTTTAGCAGGCCTTACAGTCCTAAGGCAGAGCACACTATACCACAGACTAAGGCATAGCTGCATGAGCAATATGCCCCTGCAGTGTCTAGGTCCATTCTAAGACTTTGTAAGTGCAGTGTGGCCATATAAAGTACATGGACGGGGAGTCTGTCATTACGAACTCCATGATGGCTTCACTGAAGGCTGGGAAGTTTGGTATCAAACGTCTCAGCACAATAAGCCCACACTGATGTCCCCTGTATTTTAACTAACCCTTTAGTGTAAGGCTAACCAGTCTATGCAGTCTGCCACTAACAGAAAAGTTAATGACCCCATGGCATGAGAGCCTTTGTGCTCTCTAGGGTCAGAAACAAAGCCTGCTCTGAGAGGAGGTGCTTCACACCACTCCCTGCAGGAACTGTAACACTTGGCTGTGAACCTTGAAGGCTCAGGCCTCCTGTTACCCTAGGGCCCCAGGGCACTCCAGCTAGTGGACATACCCGCCCCCTAGACCAAGCCCCACTTTTAGGGGCAAGTCTAGCGGGAAAATTAGGAAAAACAAGCAGGAATGACCACTTCAGCTAAGGTGTCCAGAGCTCAAGTGAGGTAGATATTGCCACTCTTGCTGTCTGGCCCCCTAACATGAACAAATACAGACAGCATCTCTTGATTAATGGGACTAAGGTAAAAGCCCTGAAGGATACAGGTGCCAGTGTAACCATGGTGACAGATAAACTGGTTTGCCCAGGACAGTATATGGCTGGACGAACTTATCCAGTCACCAATTCTAACAATGTGACTAAGGTCCATCCCATGGCTATAGTGACCTTAGAATGGGAAGGGGTTACTGGCCTGAAGCAGGTAGTAGTCTCTTTTGCAATCCCAGTTGAATATATGCTAAGGAATGATCTGGAGTCCTCAGCTTGGGCTGAGGTAGAACTCAAAACCCATGAAGCTATGCTGGGAACCCCTGAAATGCGGTGTATGAAGACAACAGCACAGAGCTGAGAATAGGTTGAAAAAGAAGTGTTGGAGCCTGGAATAATAGACCAACCTTCCAAGAGAGAAGGCAAGAAGGCTGGGGCACCAGCTTCTGTACAGCTACAAGTGCAAAACTCTGCTTCTCAGGAAGAAGTCTTAACATCCTCTGAGGGAACTGAGCCCATGGAACTTAATCCTTATCAGATAGAGCTCTTGGGCCCAGGGGGACCCTCTAGGGACCAGCTGTGCCAGGGGTCAGAGAACCTGTCCCACTCTTGAAGGCCATGAAGGGCCAAGGCCTGAGGCAGCAAGCAGCTACACAGGCAAAGTGAGATGTTAGTTGTTCCCAAAGGTCTATTGGGAGGAAGAAATCCTATACACCAAGGCCTGAGACCCCACACCTGGTGCAACCAGGAGAGTTGTAGTGTCTCAGCAGTTTAGGAAATTCATCCTTACTTTAGCACATGACATCCCCCTATCTGGGCCAAAATAAAACATGGAATATGCTAGTCAGCCATTTCTATTGGCCCAACATGTCTCAGAAGGTGAAGGAGTTTTGCAACTCCTGTGTCACCTGGCAAGGCAGGTGGCCAACCAAAGGCCCCCTTAAATCCACTACCAGTGGTTGGGGTTCCCTTTGAAAGGGTTGGTGTGGTCTTAGTGGGCCCACTTGAGCCAACCACAGCCTCAGGAAACCAGAATATACTGGTAGTAGTGGATCATGCTACCAGGTATTCCCCTTAGGCCTACTACAGCTCCTGCAGTAGCCAAAGCCCTTATTGGTATCTTTAACACTGTAGGGTTTCCTAAGAAGGTGGTTTCTGGCAGAGGCACCAACTTCAAGTCAGCTTACCTAAAACATGTGGTATGAGTGTGTGGTGACTTACAAATTCACCACACCATACCATCCACAAACCAATGAACTTGTTGAAAGGTTCAACAAGACATTGAAGGGCATGATCATGGGGCTCCCTGAAAAACTCAAAAGCAGATGGGATGTCCTCCTGCCATGCTTGCTTTTCTCCTACAGAGGTGCCTCAGAAGGGAATAGGATTTTCCTCCTTTCAACTTCTGTTTGACCACCCTGTTAGGGGACCACTTGCACTTGTGAAATAGGCTTAGGAGAGACCTCTTCACAAGCCTAAGTAAGATGTGGTGGACAATGTGTTTGGCCTCCATTCAAGGATGGCAGGGTACATGAAAAAAGCATCCAAAAACATTGAGGTCAGCCAACAGTTCCAGAAGCAGTGGTATGACCAAAAGGCTACACTGGTGGCGTTTACCCCAGGGCAAAAGGTATGGGTTCTGGAGCCTGTGGCTTCCAGAGCACTTCACAACAAGTGAAGTGGCCCTTAACCTATCCTAGAGAAGAAAGGTTAGGTCACCTACTTGGTAGACCTGGGCACTAGCAAGACACCCAAAAGGATGATCCACGTGAACCGCCTTAAGCTTTTCTGTGGCAGGGCTGATGTAACCATGCTGATGGTTACTGGTGAGGATCAAGAAGCAGAGAGTGAACCTCTCCCTGGCCTCCTCTCACACAACCCTAAAGATGGGTCAGTTGATGGAGTTGTCTACTCAGACACCCTCACTGCACAACAACAGGCTGAATGCAGACACGTCATGCAGCAGTATGCAGAGCGTTTCTCCTTAACCCCTGGACAGGGACACCTGTGTACCCGTGATGTGGACACAGGAGACAGCTTGCCTGTCAAATCCAAGAACTGCAGTCTGATCAAGTTAAGGAGAGCATTAAAGTTGAAGTCAACAAGATGCTGGACTTAGGGGTTATTGAACCCTCTGACAGTCCCTGGGCTAGCCTAGTGGTCTTAGTCCCCAAACCTCATTCCCTGGGTGGAAAGAAAGAAATTAGGTTTTGTGTGGACTACAGATGTCTCAACTCTGTCACCAAGACAGATGCTCACCCTATTCCAAGGGCTGATGAGATGATAGACAAATTAGGTGCAGTAAGGTTTCTCAGTACCTTTGACTTGACTGTGGGGTACTGGCTAACTCACATAGCAACAGGAGCAAAAGAAAAGATTGCATTTTCTACACCTGCTACCAGCTCACTGTTATGCCCTTTGGTTTAAAGAATGCCTCTGCCATATTCCAAAGATTGGTGAATCAAGTATTTGCTGGCTTGGAGTCAGTGCCGCATATCTAGATGATATTGCTGTCTTTAGTTCCTCCTGGCAGGACGATCTGGTCTAGCTGGGGAAGGTTTTGCAGGCCCTGCAGACCTCACTATCAAGGTATCCAAATGCCAGATAGGGCAGGGCAGTGTTGTATACCTGGGCTACCTTGTAGGTGGGGGCTAAGCGCTACCCTCACAGCCAAAGATCCACTCAGGTCATTCCTTGGCTTGACTGGTTATTACAGGAGATTTGTGAAGGGGTATGGATCCATTATGACCCCCCTCACAGAACCTCTAAAGAAGTGCCCAAGAAAGTAAGTTAGTTGTCAGAAGGCCTTTGACATCCTGAATGAGGCAATGTGTTCAGCACTGGTTCTCAAAGCTCCAGACTACTCTAAACAGTTCATTGTGCAGACAGATGCCTCTGAACATGGGATAGGAGCACTCCTGTCTCAGGCCAATGATACTAGCCATGACCAACCTGTTGCTTTCATTAGCAGGAGGTTATTCTCCAGAGGGCAGCGTTGGAGTGCCATTGAGAGAGAGGCCTTTGGTGTGGTTTGTTCCTGAAGAAGTTGAGACCATACTTGTTTGGTACTCTCTTCATTGTTCAAACAGACCTCTCAGATGGCTAATGTAAATGAAAGGTGAGAACCCTAAACTTTTGAGGTGGTCAATCTCCCTACAGGAAATGGACTTTTCAGTTGAACATAGACCTGGGCCTGCCCATGCCAATGCAGATGGACTTTCCGGGTTTTTCCAAATCAACAACAAAGAGTCTCTTGGGAAAGGTTGGCCTCATCCTCTTTTGTTTGGGAGGGGGTTGTGTAGGAAAGTCCCCTTTTTGGCATGGATACCCCCCACACGTTTTGCCTGGTATTGATGCTAACTTGACAGAGTGTGTGGTGGGATGCTAACCAGGCCCCAGCATCAGTGTTCTTTCCCTAAACTGTACCATTGTTTCTAAAATTGGCACACCTCTGGCACACAGCTAAGTCCCTTGTAAGAGGTACCAGAGATACCAAGGGGTCTGTGGCCAGGGAGGGCCCCTAAGGGCTGCAGCATGTATTTTTGTCACCCTAAGGGACCCCTCACCAAACACATGCGCACTGCCATTGCAGACTGTGTGCACTGGTGGGGAGAAAAAAGTAGAGTTGACATGGTACCCCTCTCAGGGTGCCATTCCCACAACCCCCACTGCCTGTGAATGACAAAGTAAGTCACCCCTATAGTAGGCCTTACAGCCCTAAAGCAGGGTGCACTATACCACAGATAGGGGCATAGCTGCATGAGCAATATGCCCCTACAGTGTCTAAGTCCATTCTTAGACATTGTAAGTGCAATGTGGCAATATTAAGTACATGGGCTGGGAGTTTGTTATTATGAACTCAACAGCTCCATGATGGCTTCACTGCAGGCTTGGAAGTTTGGTATCAAAATTCTCAGCACAATAAATCCACACTGATGTCACTGTTGGATTTATTGTAAATACATACAGAGGGCATCTTGGAGATGCCCACTGTATTTTACCCAACCCTTTAGCGTAAGGCTAACCAGTTTGTGCTAGCCTGCCACTAACAGACACGTTTCTGACCCCATGGGGTGAGAGCCCTTGTGCTCTCTGGGGTCAGAAACAAAGCCTGCTCTGAGTGGAAGTTCTTCGCACCTCCCTCCTGCAGGAACTGCAACAGTTGGCAGTGAGTCTCTCAAGGCTCAGGCCTCCTGTTACAGTGCCTTTGGGCACTCCAGCTAGTGGAGATGCCCACCACCCTGACCATGCACCATGGCAGCAAGTCTTGTAGGAAAAACAAGGAGGAGTGCCCACTTCAGCTGGGCCCACCCATAAGATGTCCAGAGCTGAAGTGATCCCCCTCCTTGCAGAATCCACCGTCTTGTTTTGGAGGACAGCAAACAATAGGGTTAGGAAGGTGCCCTCCTCCCCAAAGGGAGTGGGCACAGGAAGGGTGTAGCCACCCTCAGGGACAGTAGCCATTGGCTACTGCCCTCTGATCCCTGGAATGCCACTAAATCTAGTATATAGTGGCTCACCTGAAACCTATTCACCAGGCTTGGCCCCAGCCCTACTTGCCTGTCTGCATCTTTAAAGACCCCTGCTCCAAGAAGGTGACACATCCTGCGGGACCAGCAACCTCTGCAAACCCCCAAAGGACTGCCTGTCCAGCTTAGGACCAAGACCTTCTGAGGACAGCAGCCCTGTCCAGATGAAATCACCAAAAGGTCTCCAGAGCCGTCCAGGATCAGCGAGCCATGTCCACTCTGCACCCGATGCCCACGGCCAGAGTCCAGGTGGTCCACCAGTCCAGAGAAGGTCCTCAGGCATTTCTGACCTCGAGTCCACCACTCCTGACCAACACCACACTTGCAGCCTGAATCCAGAGGACCCGCCTGACCGTGACCATATCTGACAAAGATTCCCGCCGCTTAAGGAGACCCCTGCAGCCCCCTGGCCTTGGGGAATCTGACCAATGGTCCAGCACGTCCAGCGAGCACCTCCCCTACCTGTCCAGCCTTTGGTTTCCTAGAACTGACCTCTTGGACCCAGTCTGCAGCATCTTTTGTGACCCTCTGGGTCGCCCTATTGAAAAGCATTGGACGCCCAGCTCTGTGTTTGCATCCTGCATCCGCCCCCCTGTGCTGCTGAGGGGGTGTGTTTGGTGTAGACCTATGTTTCCCACCCCCGGTGCTCCTCTAAACCCCACATGTTTGCCAGCATATCTTCTTTGAGTGCCCCCAGTCTCAATAGGACCCCATTTTAAACCCAACATCAAATTTGACCTCTGCACCTGGCCGGCCCTGTGTTGCTGGTGGTGTATGTTTGGGGTCAACTTGAACTTGACCTGTGGACATCCTAAGCCCAAAGACTGGAATTGTAAGTTGAGTACTTACCTTCAAAGCATACTGTTAGACTTTTTATCCTAGCGTAGTCTCCCTTAATTTTTTGCCTCTGCTTCCCAGGTTGTTGATGTGTGCTGGACTCTGTTTTTGCTGTTTTTGTTACTCTGGGCACTTTACCACTGCTAACCAGTGCTAAGGTGCAAGTGCTCCTACACAAAATGTGTATGTAATTTGTTCATCCATGATTGGCATATTTGATTTACTAGTACGTCCCTAGTACAGTGCACTGGAGGTGCCCAGGGCCTTTAAATCAAATGCTACTAGTGAGCCTGCAGCACTGGTTGTGCCACCCACATAAGTAATCATGTCTCAGACCTGCCACTGCAGTGTCTGTGTGCGCAGTATTTAACTGTAAATTCGACTTGGCAAGTGTACCCACTTGCCAGGCCTAAACCTTCCCTTTCCTTACATGTAAGACACCCCTAAGGTAGGCCCTAGGTAGCCCCAAGTGCAGGGTGCAGTGTATGGTTAAGGTAGGACATAAAGTAATGTGTTTTATATGTCCTGACAGTGAAATACTGCTAAATTCGTTTTTCACTGTTGCAAGACCTTTCCCTCTCATAGGTTAACATGGGGGCTACCTTTAAATATGATTAAAGTGTAGATTCCCTTTGGAAGTGGATAGACATGTGGAGTTTGGGGTCTCTGAGCTCACAATTTAAAAATACATCTTTTAGTAAAGTTGATTTTAAGATTGTGTGTTTGAAAATGCCACTTTTAGAAAGTGAGCATTTTCTTGCCTAAACCATTTCTGTGACTCTGCCTGTTTGTGGATTCTTTGTCTGGGTCAGTTTGACAGTTGGGCTGGTTGCACCTCTCACTAGAACTGACCCAAAGGGAGCTAGGGTGTAGTCTGCATTTCCTGATGGGTTGTCTGTGCTAGGAGGGAGGGGAAGAGTGGTCACTCACACCTGAAAGGGCTGTGCCTGTCCTCACACAATGCAGTCTCCAACCCCCTGGTGTGTGTCTGGGGCCTGGCCTGGACAAGGCAGGATTTCACAAACATGAGAGACTTTTCTTTGAGTAAGCCTACTTCAAGGAGCAAAATGGGTATAAGAAGGGCACCCAAAACCACAGACTTTAGAACACTTCTGGAAACCAAGAGGAACATCTGCCTGGAGAAGAGCTGAAGAAGAAGAGCTGCCCTGCCTGTGACTGTGCTTTGTGGAGCCCTCCTGCAGTTGCTGCTTCTGCCTGTGCTAGAGGACAAAGACTGGACTTTGTGTTGCCTTCCTTCTTGTGAAGAACTCTCCAAAGGCTTGATTTAGAGCTTGCCTCATGTTGTTTGAAGTCTCAGGGACAGCAAAGACTTCTCTCTGACAGCACCTGGAGCCTCTGCTGAGACTCCTAGTCTGCCAAGTGGTGCCCATCCAGTTCCTGGGACCCTGAAAGGAGAAGCTGGCAGGCCAAGAGTGAGAAATCCACGCACCGACCGCCGTGCGGCGAAAGATCGACGCAACTCCAATCGCGGCTGAAAAATCGTCGCGACTGAAAATTGACACTCGTCTGCAACGTGACCGGAAGATCGACGGCCGTAGCTGGAGAAACGACGTGCAGCATCGCTGACGGAAGCTGATGGGATACCAACCCATGCTGTGTGGTTTTCAGGTCATCGTGCAGCAGAATTTCCGACGCAAACATCGCTGGGCATTTAAAAACGACGCAAGGCCTGCCCGGACCCGAGAGTGCAGTTCGAATCGACGCATCACTCTCCTGTGGAGAGAAGAAACGATGCACGCTAACTCAACTGAAGGAGCAAACGCGTGCGGTCTCGCTCGTGAGTGACACTGACGCTTTGCAAGCCCTTTTTGACGCACACTCACCTGTGCGGGGTTATTTTTGACGCACCCAGGTACATTTCCACGCTAACAGCGTTGTGTTTAAAATTACATGAAGACTCTTTTTGGTTTTTCATTGATAACTTGACTTGTGTATTGTTGTTGTTTTGGACTTGTTTTGTTTATATAAATATTTTCCATTTTTCTAAACCGGTGTTTTGTCATTTTGTAGTGTTTTCATTAAGTTACTGTGTGTGTTGGTACAAATACTTTACACCTAGCACTCTGAAGTTAAGCCTACTACTTGTGCCAAGCTACCAAGGGGGTGGGGGCGAACGGTGGTTAGCTGAGGGTGATTCTCTTTTACCCTGACTAGAGTGAGGGTCCTTGCTTGGAGAGGGAGTAACCTGACTGCCAACCAAATACCCCATTTCTAACACATACTAATACTTTTCCTCCCTTAGACTGCATTCTTTCTTCTGGAAAAGTGGACTGTGTCACCTTTTAAAATAGATAATTGCTGCTTACTTGTAAACTGCTTTATCTGCTAAAATCAGAACAAAGTACATTTGATACATATGCTTGATACCTACTTACAACTGGACATACCTGCAAGTTCTTCTGGTTCTAGTAATAAAGTAACAAAATATAATTTTGCTATATAAAAACAATTGGCCTGGAGTTAGTCTTTGAGTGTGTGCCTTATTTCTTGACTGTGGGGGTCATTCCGACTTTGGCGGGCGGCGGAGGCCGCCCGCCAAAGTAACCCCGTCGGAAGACCGCTCCGCGGTCAAAAGACCGCGAGGGTCATTCCGACTTTCCCGCTGGGCCGGCGGGCGACCGTCAAAAGTGCGCCCGCCGGCCCAGCGGGAAAGACCCTGCAACAAGGAAGCCGGCTCCGAATGGAGCTGGCGGAGTTGCAGGGGTGCGACGGGTGCAGTGGCACCCGTCGCGATTTTCACTGTCTGCAAAGCAGACAGTGAAAATCTTTAAGGGGCCCTGTTAGGGGGCCCCACGACACCCGTTCTCGCCATCCTGTTTCTGGTGGTGAAAATCGCCAGAAACAGGGTGGTGGGAAGGGGGTCGGAATCCCCCCCAGCGCCGCCATGGAGGATTCCCTGGGCCAGGGGAAAACCGGCGGGAAACCGCCGGTTCCCCTTTTCTGACCGCGGCTTTACCGCCACGGTCAGAATGGCCTTGGAAGCACCGCCAGCCTGTTGGCGGTGCTTCCGTGGTCCCCGGCCCTGGCCGTCCATCGAAATGACCCCCTGTGTGTTTACAACAAATGCTTTGCACAACTCTCTGACAAGCCTAACTGCTTGACCACACTACCACAATAGAGAGCATTAGAATTATCTATATTAGCCTCTGTTAAGCCTCTGGGGGACCCCTGGACTCTGTGCACACTATACCTCATTGTGGTATAGTATATACAGAGCCAGCTTAAATTTGGTTTTTAGGAAGGTGTGTCCACCTCTCAGATCAATTCTACCCCTAAGGTGAGCTGCCTGATATGGACACAAGTTTTAGAGATCTGCCATCGTGGTGTTGGCAGATTTAGGAACTCTGGGACAGGGTTTTGCCCACCTCTCGCATGAAGTGGCAATATAGGGGCTGTAGTGTCCCATGGGTGAGTAGCACATTGGCTACTATCCTACACTCCCTGAAACGCAGTATTTAGGGGAGCCCCTGGCAATAGGGAATCAGATTTCTGCTGACCTACGAAAAAGGAGCCACAAAGCAAAGCCCATGGAAGAAGCATCTGACTTGGCCCCAGCGCTGCAAACCTGTCTGCTGTTCCCACAGATTTGCGCCAACAAAGACTCATCCTGCAAGCTGCTGTGCCTCCAAAAGCCTGGGAGGCCTGCCTGCCTTCAACAAAGACCCAGGAACTCCTCTGGAGCAGTGGAGCTGCTTCCCTGCATCCTGCAGGCACCCCAACACAACTAAGGAGGCTCTGGATCACTGAAAACCCAGAAAACCCAACACCAAAAAGCACCACTGCACCCATGTCACCTAGCCCAAATTGAAGTGGGCCAATGGTGCCATAGTGGCCCCCAACCCCTCCAGAGACAAAGCCCACCTTGGACTTCCCCACTGTGGATTCACAGATGCCGCCTGCAGCCTCTGCATGCAGGCCCTTTTAACCGCAAGTGCTCCGGTGGTGAAAAACCCAACGCCTCAGGACACCTCTGCATCCATTGCCCCTGGTCCTTGGAGAAGAGCACTGAAGGTGTCCCCATGTCCCCGGACATCTCAAGATTGGAACCCACTTGTTGGTTCCCCCAACTGGATCACCAGTTCTCACCTGCAGCATCTTTGCAACCAGGCCAATCCCCATTGACTAACATTGGCCACCCAACACCTTACTACACCTCTGCACCCGGCCGACCAGTGTGACCAGTTGGTGTAGTCCTGACCCTTGCCCACTACTCATCTTAAGTTCGGGAGATTGGTCTTGTAAGTTGCTGTACTGTATTTGTTTTGCTGTATTTGTCTTTCCTCCAAAGGATAACATTGCAGCTTCCAAAAATTGCAGTGTTGACTTTTCATATCTGTAAAGATTTCTCTTGAAAAACGTTCTTACATGAATGTATTGATTCTGGTGCCAAAACCTATATAAGGATACTTGTTATTGTTGTACATTGATGTGGATCTCCTTCTTGAGTCGTATGTCTCATTTATTGACTGTGTGTGTATTTGCAGATGTCTCACACTCCTCTCTGATAACCCTAAGGCTTCTCAACCACACTGCCCCCTAAAAGAGCACTTTGAGATTGTGAGAGCAAGCCCTTGTCCACTAGTTGGAGACCAACTGGACCCTTTGCATAATATGTCATTTTGAGATATCATATAAAAAGCCAACTTCCTACAATATGTTAGCAAACTATTCTACAAAATAAGAGGTACAATCGGATGACTGTCCTATCAGGTTATAGGAGGCAAGCAGTGCCAACATAATGATATACCAAAAAGATCTATACCGCAAACATATTCATAAGGGTTGTCACCCTTTTTAAGGAAAAGGAAGAGATAATTATAGTTGTGAGGAAGCAAATGAAAACAATGCACAGCAACCATGAGCTTCTCTTTTTCCAAGATTTGACAGGGATCACTCTCAAACCACAGAGACAACTAGACACTGACACAAATGTCCTTCAATCATGAGGCATACAATACCAATGGGGTCACCAATTCCAACTGATCTTTGAAGTCAAAAGGAAAAGACATGTTACAGAGACAAGGGAAGTGGTAGAGAGGATCTCCCCATTACTAGAAGGCAGTGCAACACTGTAGGTGATGGGATGTGAGCACCAGCAACCCTGAACCCTGACATGAAAAAAGTGAGCCATAAACTGTATGTGCAGGTGCCTACATCGATGAAAGTTGAAAGGGACAAGTTGAAGGCAATATGACAGACCATCAGGTTGACAAATCTGAGAAAATCTGAGAATGGACAGGTGAGCCAGAAGGGCTCCCATGTAATGGATAAGGATCAGATTGATAGTGTCTTGCAAGTCATATAACGGAACGTTTGGCTCCGAATGGACTCTGCAGGAGTCTGACCTAATTGCTAGAATAGAATGTAATCAAAGGTTGGTTTAGAATTTGGAGTTCACAGGTACATGTGGAGGAATAAAAGACATGTGATTTACAGCTCATTGTGTGGCATAGTCATTGTAAGGTACCCAGGTAGGGGAGGACGCAACAACTGGAGACAAAATAGGGGATAAGTAACTAGAGGAACGACAGAGCTTTCCCAGAGAGTTTGCCATGGTCCAAGCAAAATACTTGTGCGGAACCACATGTGCCTCCATCGAAATGCCAAGTCAACGGTTGGCAAATGTAGAGTCTAAGCGCAACTCCAGCCGGTGTGAACTGTTTGAACGTAAAGAAAGCTTCATTGAGAAGTCTATGCAACTTTGGTCAAGAAACTACGACCAAGACCATACTAAAAGGTATTGTGCTACCACGCAAAATAAAGGTATACATTGTACAGAGTATTAACTCTGAAGGCGGACATTACCAGGGTTACAAAGAGCAATCTAAGATCATTATAATTTGCTAAGGAAAGTTGCAAACAGAAGCACTGCAAGGCAGAGATCAACCTGGAGTAAGAAAATGCAAACTGAAATGTAGAAAGGATGAAGTGAGTGACTTACCGAGCCCACTAAAGAGATTCATCGTGCCACAGCAGTCAACAAAGTGGCTCAAGGACAAGTGCTCAGGGTTTTGCGTACAGAGATGTCCATACCCGAAGCAGTTGCTCACCAAGCTTCCGAGTGGGGCTCACAACAACTTCATAGGTCTTCAAAGAGGAAAGAGTTGAAGGCTACTGTTGCATTCATAAAATTTGAGGATGCAGCTAAGAGAAAAGATACCATTCCAATTAATGCTAAAGATGATTCTGAAGCCCAAATGTCAAAGGTCTCTAGAGAAAGTATGCATAAACATGATCATCAAAAAGCGTCAAAGAGCACACTAATTTCAATGTCAGTATGTTCCACACTGGTTTACAATTCTGTAGCCTTCCTGAAACCACCACCAACTTTCAGTACTGCCAAAAAACAAAATATTGGTGATGTATGGACTGCTTGGATAGGGACATTTGAAAATGTTGGTAATGCACTAGAAGAGACTGGTATCAGAAAAACTATGAAGTGTCTCAAACATTTTGCTGGTGATGGTGTGAAAGAAGTCATAAATAAAATGCTGAGAACTGACAAAGAAGTCACGTACTGTCAGATAAAAAATGCTTTGAATATCAAATTCAGTACCACATGTTGATTATGAATGATATGTTTTCAGTCAAGAACGTCAAAGAATTGGTGAAACTATCAATGAATTTGTGGAAAGGCTTGATGCACTCATCAAACATTTCAATTTCAATTAATTTAATGATGAAGAAGCTATGCATCTTAGAGTTATTGATGGATGCTTGTCACATTCATTCAGAAGACAAACACTGAGAGAAACTCTTAGGTGGGCATTATGAACATGGCAGTAAACACCGCACCGCTGGCGGTGGTGGTAACTACCGCCAACAGGCTGGCGGTCCGGGCCGCCAAATAATGAAGCACATGAGAAACAAGCAGTGGCCCATCCACAAACTGCCATCTTTATAGTCCCAATGAGGACGAAGGAGACCGCCCACAGGCTGGCGGAAAGGCCCTACCCACCCATCAAATAATGAAACACCAGACCGCCAGCAGTTCCGGGGTGGGAACCACTGCCAGGCAAAGCGTGGCGGAAACGAACAACATAAAAGGAACTACTCACCGGAGGTACACAGAACACGCCGAAGCAGACATGGAGTGAGAGTTGGAAATAATGCCACTGCTACTCCTTACCATATTCCTCCAGGACCGCGACCAACGACGAAGATGACAACGGTAAGTACGGCAGCCTTGTACACATGGGAAGAAAGGGAACAGTTACACACCCGCCCCACCCTACCCGCAACGCACTCCCAAGCCCTCCCACTTCCCAAGCCATACATACCAAAACAAGATGTACTTACCAGACACAAGGCAACAAAGACCTGCATCTATGTACACACATGTGCACACCCCCCCCCCCCACAGTGAAACACTGACCAACGTCACAATTTTGTGCCAACAGCACTACTGGGCACTTAAATTTTACTTCAAAGAAAAAAGTAATGTCCAAATAAGGCCATTGGCCAGTCCATTTCAAAGGCCCTGAAGGGCCAATATAGCCTGAACTTGACTCCCATGTGTGCAAAGGGTACTCCACTGGAAAGGGGCATCAATGGGGCAGCCAGGCATCTCAGGGAACAGGTCTGGAAGGGGGAGGGTCTTCTGCTTAGTTTTGGGAAGTGGAGGGGGTTTGGGCTTGCCCTTGGAAGGAGGGGGAGTGGGCTTGGAACGGGGGTGGCAGAGGGACCTGGGGCAACAGGGGAAGGGACACGGGAATGGGAAGGGCAGACTGGGACGGACTTGGATGAGGAAGGAGTGGACTAGGCAAGGACATGGGCACGTTTAGGGACAAGACAGGGTGGGCCAGTAGGTTCAAACAGGTCAACACG
Organism: Pleurodeles waltl; assembly: GCF_031143425.1. Classification (NCBI taxonomy): domain Eukaryota; kingdom Metazoa; phylum Chordata; class Amphibia; order Caudata; family Salamandridae; genus Pleurodeles; species Pleurodeles waltl. The sequence continues at coordinate 403,434,600 of NC_090437.1, forward strand.
GGATAGGAAAAGCTTCTTAGGTGCAGTTGGAGGGGATTTGGAGGCAGATCTGGGAGTGGAGGTTGAGGGAGTGCTCGTATCAGGTGTAGGTGTGCTGGATGTGGATGCAGGTGCCTGTATAGTATGCTTATGTGCGGTGAATGTGTGTGATGTAGATGTGTGTGAATGTTTGAGTGTTTTGGGAGGAGTGGGGGTGGACACAGTGTAGAAGACAGGCTGCTAGTGTAGATGGATGTTGTCTGGGTGTCTGCAGGTCTGATGAGTGTGCTGCAACTGTCTGTAAATGTAGTTGTGGTGAGTGCAGGTGTGGTGTCAGGGGTGCATGTCTACATGTCAGATGTTGTGGTGACTGCATGAATGGGAGCAGCAGCAGTGACTGATGGTGCAGTGCATGTGGATGTGCATGGTGAGGTGACAGACAGGATGGTGGGAGAGGTTGACACACTGGGGGAAATGGATGTTGTTATGTGTGCTTTGGTATGTTGGGTGTGTGCCTGCCTGCGGTGGGAAGTGTGCTTCTTGTGTGTTGATCTGTGTGCATGGCTGTCTGTCTGTGTGCTTGGGATGGGTGAATGGATTGGGGTGCTGGAAAGGGTAGAGGTGGTGGGAGGGGTACAGAAAGACCAGGGACACTGGCTACCATCATAGAGGAGGCCAGAGCCTGAAAAGATCTTTGTAGGCCAGGCATGGCACCGTAAATGCCCGATTGTCTGCCCTACAGAGATGGTTCTCAGGAGGTCAGTAGCCTCCTCCATGAGGGCAGCAGGGCTGACTGGGGCAGAGGATGAGGTGCCTGGGTCAAAGGAGATGCCCACCCTCCTTGGTGAGCCGGCACAGGCAACTTGGTGGGGAACAATTGGGAGGGCGGTGATGGCATGGAGGGTGGTGGAAGATGACAAAGAACGGGTGGGCCCAATAGGGTCTGCCACCACCAGGGAGCTCCCATCGGAGGAGGTATCAGAGTCACTATCTCCAGTGGTAGTTGCCTCTCCGTGGTACTCCCCTTGCCCTCCAACTCACTGGTCCCCTTGGCGTTGGTCGACTCTGCCTCCTTGGAACTGTGGTCTGCTGCATCCCCACTCGCCGGTGACTCAGCTCCCTTGCCAGGTGATGCTAATGTACACCAAGGACACAAGAGCACAGGAGTGGGGAAACAAAACAAGAAAGAACTATGTTAAATCCAGAATATATGTAAATTTTGGCTCACACACACTCCCACCCAGGCCACGCACGTACCCTCGGCAGAAACAAAATACGTAATGAATGTGCCCCTGACTAGTGGGCATGACCCCAGAATACACCAAATAACCCTCATGAAACACAACCCTGACACATTGTGTAAAGTACACCCATGAGAGACCATGCCCAGCCAATGCACTTACAAGTCCATAAGGCCACAATGAATACCAGATGACACAAAGGGGACCCCTCAAAGGCCTATAGAGCCTGCCAAAACTAGCTCTTACACCATCTCAAGGACTTGGAGGAGGCAGGACTGCACCCAAATTCAAACATCAAAGTGGTATCACAATAGCGTTGCTACTCACCCCCTTGTGGCTGCTGTGCTGCCTTCAAGCGCCCATCCAAATCCGGATAGGCCACTGCCAGTATGTGGGACATTAGAGGGGGGTCAGGGTCCGACGGGCACCCCTTCCTCGTTGGGAGGCCTTCCCCAGCTGGGCCTCTCCGGTCTTCATGGCCCAGCACCTCAGGTCCTCCAACCGCTTCCTGCAGTGGTTGCTCCACCGGATGTAGACCCCCAGGATCCGCACTTCATTGGCAATGGCTTGCCACAGGCCTTTCTTTTGATGGGCGCTGACCTGCATGGGACACACAGAGCAAAGAAACAGACGTCAGTATGAGTGCACTGTATACAAATGCCATGCCGTTCCATATGGAACGGCCATTGTAGACATGCATTTGAACAAATTACAGGCAGAACGTGCCAGACAAACTACAACTGGGCAGTCACACATGCCTACAGGCATCTGCCACAATCACACACATCTACGGATGACAGATAGCAACTCACCTGCTCCTCTGGTCACCCATACAACTTTGCATACAGGGGTAGGACCCCATCCACCATCTTCTCCAGCTCCTCCGCGGTAAAGGCCGGGGCCTGTTCCCCTGTAACACGGGCCATCTCAGGGACCAGAGTCAGAACACAGCAGCACATGCAGTGGAGTACTACTCTTCACGTGAATCAAGAGTCAAGTGTCGAGGGTCTGACAAAATGGCGTAGATACTGTGGCGTTGTGCTCCGTCACTGCCGGTGGCGATCATGATTGGCCAAGGTTCCCCATTGACAACCAGGTGATCCAATGATCAGGTGCACAGCGGTGAACACCGCTTTCCGCTATGACGACTAACGCAAGCGGAATGAAGTCACTTCCACTCTATCATACCTGGATGGCAGGAGGCTGCCATTTTGCTACCACCACATCTCCATAGCCTGGCCGGGGACCTCATCTAGGGCCCCATTCTCTCTCTCCTTCGTCGCTTGCTGACATGATCCTGTGATCCCCACATGTACCCATCTTTGAAAGTGTGTCCACACTGTGATGCCATTATGACAGAGAAACCTCAGCACACATTTGCCTGTCGTTGTACCTCATTCTTTCCATTTGTGTGCGTTACCTATGTGACGCATTTTAAAAAGTACAGTAAAATCATGTGATGCAAGTGTATGTTGACACTCAAAATGTGTTCTTTCCTCCCCTATAGGTACAGACCTATGTGGCGAGGTAGGGCCCCATCTGTATACAGATCCCTGGTAGATCTAGACACTATGGAGGAACGTCACATCATTATTACCCACTGACTCAATAGAGCTACAATCCATGACTTCTGTGCATTAATGGAGCCTGTTCTGAAGCCGGCCAATCAAAATCAGCATGCCATCCCTACAACTGTGCAAGTGCTATCTGTGCTCCATTTCTTGGCTACGGGATCATTTCAGGTGACAGTGGGCATGGCTGTAGGGGTCTCACAGCCAATGTTCAGCCACATCCTGTCCAAATCCCTGAATGCCTTCATTCAACACTTGCAAACTTATGTCCAGTTTCCCCAACGGGCTGAACTCCCCGCCATCAAATCTGGATTCTATGCCTTCGCTAACATCCACCATGTGATAGGTGCCATTGATGGAACCCACATAGCTCTCATACCACCAAGAGTGAATGAACAGGTGTATAGGAATCGTATGAACTATCAATGTACAATTGGTGTGTACTGCTGATCAGTACATATCACATGTCAATGCCAGGTTCCCAGGATCAGTCCATGATTCATTTGTCCTGAGAAACAGCAGTGTGCCACACATGATGGGACAACTACAAGGGGACAGAGGTTGGCTCATAGGTGAGTGTGAATGACATTGGATCAGTTACATAGCTGACAGCCAGGCTGTATGCAAGAAAAGGCAGTTTGTTCAAGTCCTCTTTTGCCCCCTTTTGCAGGTGATTCTGGCTACCCCAGCTTGCAATGGCTCCTGACACCGATGAGGAATCCCAGGACAGATGCAGGGAGGAACTATAATGAGGCCCATGGATGTACCAGGAAGGAGATAGAACGCACTATAGGACTCCTGAAGGCAAGATTTCATTGTCTCCATCTCTCTGGGGGATCCCTGTGCTATGTCCCTGATAAGATGTGAAAGATAGTGGTGGCCTGCTGCGTGCTGCACAACTTGACTGTGAGGAAAGCTATCCTACTTCTGGAAGAGGAGCGTGCTGTTCAACCAGCCCTGCAACCTCAGGGAGGGGATGAGAGTGATGGAGAGGAAGAAGAGGGGGAAGATCTCAACTCCAGGACCCAGCTAATCCGGCTATACTTCCAGTGACTCTAAGGTACTGTTCAGTGATGCTGCTGTCTTCACTGCATAGTTACAGTCTGTCTCATGTAATAAGTACTGTGGTGTCTTTTGTCAGTGACAATGCTAACTGATGACAGAAGTGGCATGTGTGCATACACAATCACAATTGATATCTCATATTGATGAGGGACATCGATTTGAGTGCATAGGTGTATTTATTCAATGGCAATCTATACATAAGTGTTGGGACAGTGAAAGGGAGTGGGCACATGGTGAAAAAACATACTCAAGTACATATGCTCAGCTGTTGGTAGCACTGGGTTTTGGTCCATGTGGCCATTGGAAGATGGTGTGATGGCAGTGGCGTATCAACAAGGTAGCTCAGTGGCACCCAAGGGAGACAGTTCAGGGCAGAGTCACTTCTTTGTGCTGGGCTTGGTCTTGGCTGGTGTTTCAGTGGCATATCTGGGTCTAAGGGCATGTTTGCGAAGGTGCAGCTGGGCTGCAAGGGTAGGGGTGCTGGTTTTCCTGTGTGTCCTCTGGCATTGCCCCCAGTCCACTGGTTGCTGCTGATGTAGAATGCATGGCAGTGCCCTGGCTAGTGGTAGGGGCTTGCAGGTGGGTGGAGGACTCAGACTAGCTCTGGTTCTGGTGCTGCAGCAACCCTGCAATGGAGGCCATGGTGACATTGAGCTGTTTCCATTGCTCCATGGCCACCTTGTGGTGTGCTATCTGCAGCCTCAGATTCTGCTCTAGGGTGGCCAGGATCTGGCCCATCCTGTCCTGGGTATGGTGGTATGCTCCCAGGACCTCAGATATCACCTCCTGGGCTGCTGAATCCCTCCTTTGGCCACCCCCCTGGGCCACTGATGCCCTCCCACTGGCCCTAGCCCCCTGTGCCTGTGTCCCCTGCACAGGTCTGGCAGTCCCACTTGCAGATGGCCCTTTATCATCCTGCCTGTTGGTGGGTGGAGACTCTGGCCTCTGTACATGTGGGCAGCCAGTCCGTGGCCCGGAGACACTGGTGTGGGGTCGTTTGGCCAGGCCTGATGATGGTGGTTGAGTGGAAGGGGTGTCAGTGGTATCCTGAATGGGGCTTCTGGAGGGTGACAGTCCAGGACTGTGTGATGGGCCAGGGAGTTCCTCTGTATCCAGACATCCCTCTGCACTCTCCTTAGTCGGGCATCCGTCTCAGGTGGAGGGCTGGCACTCCTTGATGTCTCCATCTGGGTGGCATGGGTGGTGGTGCCGGTGTGTGGGGGAATAGACATGTGGGTGTCAGGTACTTTTTCGGCAATTACTGCACTGGGCTGCACTATTTGATGCTTATATTCCCCTTTAGTGGCAGGCAAGTCCCCTTCGTGTAAATTTTGTTGCATTTTATGTGGAGGGTGGAGGTGCATTGTGGGTGCTGTAGTGACACTGGGGTTCCATACAGGGGTAGGTGACTGTGCATAGGGGGCTGGATGGAGATTTGTTTTTGGGATTGTGGGCATGCAGGGAACTTGGATGTGGGTGTTGTGGACTGGGTAGCATATTGGGTCCTGGTGGTAGTGAGGGGATGAGGTGGTACATGCATTACAGGTGTGGTGGATATGAAGAAATTGTAGTTGAGTCCAGACCTCCGGTGAGTCTGCTGAAGCCCTCGGGGTGCAGGATAGCCAGGACCTTCTCCTCCCAGTCAGTGTATTCGGGGGGAGTATGTGGGGGGCCACCACCAGTCTTCTGTACGGCGATGTTGTGCCTGGATGCCATAGACCGAACCTTCCTGCGCAGGTCGTTCCATCTCTTCCGAATGTCGTCCCTTGTGCGTGGATGGTTTCCCACTGCATTGACATTGTTGACTATCCTCTGCCATAGCTCTATCTTCCTGACCGTGGGTGTCTGCTGCACCTGTGCCACGAATAGTTGTGGCTCGACCCTGAGTATTTTGTCCACCATGGTCCTTAGCTCCCGGTCTGTGAAGCGGGGGTGCTTAGAGGGTGCCATGGTGTGTGCTGTGGGTAGTGTGTTGTTGTAAGTGTATTGGTGAGAGTGCTGTTGTGTGGCTGGGTGTGTGTCTTGTGATGGTGTTTGGGTATGTATGTGTGTGACTTTTATGATGTTAAGTTCAGTATTGAGTTCGATGTATGCGTGTTGTGTTGTCAAAATCTGTTGTGCTATTGGCATTGCAAAGGACTGTGGGGTGTGTATGTAAGTGTTTTATAGTGTTGTGGATGTGTGTCAGGTGTGTGGGTTTCAAACTTGCAATGTGTGCATTTGTTGTTGGTGGGTCCCATTGCTGGCCGTGGCGGTCCGTACCGCCAGTGGTCGTTCGGCATTCGCTGTCCGTCAAGCTGATTTGTGCATCATTATTTGGTGCGGAGGATTTGTCTGCATGGCGGTGGCAGGGTGGAGTTTAATGCCTTTTCCGCCGTTGGGCCTGGCGATGGGTGGAGGTTGCAGGATTTCTCGGGGTTTGTCTTTTTGGCATCATTATTTGGCGGTGTGCAGTCCACCTCCACTGGCGGTGTTCTGTTCACCGTCGGCATGGCAGTTGGCAGTGATTACTGCCAAGTTCATAATGAGGGCCTTAGTCTGGAGCAAGTGTTGATGGCTGCCAGAGCTGAGGAATGAGCTGGAAGACAAGCTGCTGACATGGAGGCAGGATGTGCCCAGAGCGAGTCAGTCATGAGTGTGAAAAGTAATCTGAAGCAAAAGACTGAAGGACACAAAGGGGGTCATTCCAACCCTGGCGGTCGGTGATAAAGCGGCGGCCAACCCGCCAACAGGCAGGCGGTCAAAGAAATTGAATTCTGACCCTGGCGGGAACCGCCAACACAGGCCGCCACTTTAACACTCCGACCTCCACGGCGGGACAGACAAACAGGCAGGCGGCAGACAATGTACCGCCCACCCTATCACAACTCACCAATCCGCCACCTTTTCCGGGGCGGGAGCCCCGCCGATAAAAACACGGCGGAAACAGACTACGAACGGGAAAACGCTCACCTCTACACACTCCACGAGGAAGGAGGAACCCGAATTAAACATCCTACCAGCTATTGTCTACCTGCTCATCTACCAGGAGTACGAACGCCAGCGCAGACGACAACGGTGAGTACTGCACCTACGACACAGGGGAGGGAGGAGGAGGAAAGCTTACGGGCACACTCATATGCCATACACCCACCCCCCCACCCCAAATACCTACACCCCAATGCAGAGCAACAAGTCAGAGTGACACCCCCCTAACCCACCGGAATAATGCAAAGACACAATTAAAATGATCTTTAAAATATATGTATAATATAGCTCCATTGAAGTTATGGGAAATATGCAATATGAAAGATACAAAATAAGGAATGAACATAGTTCAAAATATATACATAGGCAATAAGTCCTGCCCATTCTGTCAAAGTTCCATAGTCCGTGGGCCAATGTGCACAAACACATGGGCAAAGCCCACACAGGAGACCAAATACCATTGGAGAGAACACTGCTGGGGCATCAGATGATAAAACTACAGGCACCTCAGGGGGAAGGGAAGGGGGGGCACCTCAGCCACATGAGTCCACGACGCCAGATCCACGAGGGGCCTCCATGCCCACTGTCCCATCCTGGGGAGTGCAAAGCCACAGTCTCACAAGTCTCTATAGTGGGTGGCTTGCCCACTGTGCCATCCTGGGGAGTGCAAAGCCACAGTCTCTCAAGTCTCTACAGTGTGTGGCTTGCCCACTGTTCCATCCTGGGAAGTGGCAAGCCACAGTCCATCAGATGGATTACCGACTCCACTGTTAATGGAGGAGGCATGGTGCCCAGAGTGCTTCGTGAAGCCCTGCTCGACACAGAACCGGCACTGTCAATGGGCCAGCGGTGCTTGAGACGGCATTGCCCAGCGGAGCGGTGCTTGACAGGAAGGGCCCAGCGGAGCGGTGCTTGACAGGAAGGGCCCAGCGGAGCGGTGCTTGAGATGAAGGGCCCAGCGGAGCGGTGCTTGAGATGAAGGGCCCAGCGGAGCGGTGCTTGACAGGAAGGGCCCAGCGGAGCGGTGCTTGACAGGAAGGGCCCAGCGGAGCGGTGCTTGAGACGGCGGTGGCCAGCAGAGCGGTGCTTGACAGGAAGGGCCCAGCGGAGCGGTGCTTGACAGGAAGGGCCCAGCGGAGCGGTGCTTGAGACGGCGGTGGCCAGCGGAGCGTTGCTTGACAGGAAGGGCCCGGCGGAGCGGTTCTTGTCACGGCGGGCCCCTGTTCAGCGGTGCTTCTCACGCCGGGCCCCTGTTCAGCGGTGCTTCTCACGGCGGCCCCCTGTTCAGCGGTGCTTCTCACGGCGGGGCCCTGTTCAGCGGTTCTTGTCACGGCGGGGCCCTGTTCAGCGGTTCTTGTCACGGCGGGGCCCTGTTCAGCGGTGCTTCTCACGGCGGGGCCCTGTTCAGCGGTTCTTGTCACGGCGGGGCCCTGTTCAGCGGTGCTTCTCACGGGGGGCCCTGTTTAGCGGTTCTTGTCACGGCGGGGCCCTGTTCAGCGGTGCTTCTCACGGCGGGCCCTGTTCAGCGGTTCTTGTCACGGCGGGGCCCTGTTCAGCGGTGCTTGTCCTGTGTTTCTAGGGAGCCAGACCTGGCCAAGACTTCCCGCTCAGTCGCCATCCGACCTTGCGGTCGCGGGGCCCTCCTGTGATGGCGTCCTGGGCCCGTGGGTGTCGTCCGTCACAACCGGAATGGGGCTGGTGGGGCCCTCCTGGGCAGCTCGCCTGCTGTCTGACTTCTCCGCCCTGCTGCCCTTGCCCTCCTTCGCTGAAGCTCTGTGGCCCTTGCCTCCCTTTGATGATGTGGCAGGTGACGGGGCAAGGCTACTGTCCTTGGTGGCAGCCGTCTCAGACTTGTCGCGCCGGCCCTTAGTTTTTTTTGTCCTCTTCCCAGGGGGTGGGCTGGCTGTCCCCTTGCTGCTGGCCGATGTTCCTGCCCTAGGAGCTGGTGGACTCCAATAGCCCTGCACTATGGTCCTAGTAGATGCAGGGCTGGTGGTGGCTGAGGTGCTTTTTTGACTCTTACCAGATGGAGGGGGTGGGTCAGTGGTTGGAACGAGGTCAAGGTTGGAAAGGAAAAGCACTTTGGAAGGACAGGGACGGGTAGGTGTAGTGGGTATGGGAGTGGAGGAAGAGGATGTGGTTGTAGGAGAGTCAAGTGTGCTGTCTTTGGGTGCAGGTGCTTGTGACGGAGGCTGTCGTGAGGTGGATGGCTGTTGGGTGGGTGGCTGCCTGCGTTTGTGTGGTTTGGAAGAGGGGGTGACAGACACACTGGGAGAGGACACAGGGGACGTGTAAATGGCAGTGGGGGTGGTGACTGCACGTGTGCGGACTGTAATGGAGGGTGTGCTGGTGATGGAAGTACTGGCTGATGGTGGTGTGCATGCAGGTGTGAGTGGAGACGTCACAGGGAGGGAGGAGGGAGATGAGGAGGTGGGGGACACAGAGGTGGTAGTGACTGTTGGCATGTCTGCATCTGGATGTTGCTTGGGTGAATGCTTGTGGGATCTGTGGTGCTTATGTCTGGATGAGCTGCCCTTGGGTGTAGAGGTGTGTGCAGGCTGGTCTGATGGTGTGGATGGGATAGGCAGAGGAACAGGAGACTGGGACTGGGTGGAGGGAGTCAGAAGAGGGAGGCTGGAGACAGGGACAATGGCTGCCGTCAGTGCTGAGGCCAGAGCGTTGAACGATCGCTGATGGGCAGCCTGACCCGAATGAATGCCCTCCAGGTATGCATTGCTCCGATGCACCTCCCTTTCTACACCCTGGATGGCATTCAAAAGGGTAGACTGCCCAACAATGATGGTCCTGAGGAGGTCAATGACCTCCTCACTGAGGGCAGCAGGGGTAACTGGGGCAGGGCCTGAGGTGCCTGGGGCGAAGGAGATGCCCGCCTTCCTGGGCGAGCGGGCACGGAGCGAAGGCTCAGGGGCTGCTGGGAGGGCGGGGCTGGTGCGCTGGGTGGCGGCTGTACCTGTTGTGGCGGTGGGCACGGATGTTGCCGCCACCGCAAGGGAGCTCCCTTCCGAGGACGTGTCGGTGTCGCTGACGTCTCCACGGGTCCCCGCTGTCGAGCTCCACTCGCCCTCCGTCTCACTGGTGTACTCGGAGTCTGTTGCATGGCCCTCCGGGGCCATGTGAGATGCAGCTCCCTCGTGCGCCGATGCCACTTCTCCTCCGCCTGATGATGCTAATGCACACATGAACAGGAAGACAAAGAAAATGGGGGGGGGGGAGCAATGAAGACAGGTTGAGTGCATGCATTGGCAACACCGTTGTCGGAGAGGACAGACACAGAAGCCCCCTGCACTAGGCCGCGCAATCGGGGTACACTACTCAGTTATTGTGACTAGGCCTACAGGTCTATGGACGACAAATGCACACATGGGTGAGGCCGGACCATGGATAGCTGTACTTGGCACCCTACAGAGGTGGGGGGCGGGGGCACAGGGCCATGCCTAACGGAGGGGCCTAGTCTACAGAATGCGCCCTGGCCTAGAGATAGCCACAGCCTTCCTCCCCCACCCAGACACCTTCACTGCGCGCAAAGATAGCAGAATGTGCTGATACTCACCCCCTTGTGTCTGCTGTGATGTCCTCACGTGCCCATCCAAATCGGGGTAAGCCACCGCCAGGAACCGGGACATCAGGGGGGTCAATTGGCGGCTGGCACCCCTACTACGTTGGGAGGCCATCCCCTGCAGAGACTCAGCGGTCTTTCTGGTCCCGCGGCAGATGTCCTCCCACCTCTTTCGGCAGTGGGTGCCCTGTCTGTTGTGGACCCCCAGGGCCCGGACGTCCTTGGCGATGGCACGCCAAATGTCGATCTTCTGATGGGCGCTGACCTATGTGACTGTACAGGGTGGTAAAGGAAATCTCATCACTTTTCTGCCTGGTCAATGTGAGTGGCCCCCCCTCCCCAACCTTGCCATGTGGCACATGCTCTCATCTTTCGTGCGTTGCACTCCTCATTCGCTCCCCTCCCCACCATCTTACATACACCCCACTCAACACAGGCATAGCCCATTCAACGTGCACCCTGTGTACTAACCTGTTGGTCTGGAGGACCGCAGTGTAGCGCATACTGGGGGAGGACCCCATCAACAAGTTTCTCCAATTCTTCAGAGGTGAAGGCAGGGGCCCTTTCCCCAGTCGCAGCAGCCATTGTATCTCCCAGACCGAGGTCACAGCAGCACTTGCAGTATCGGTCCTCTCCTGTGGATGATCAGGTCTCGAGTGATTAATCAGATAGAAAATGGCGGTCACGCCCGCGGCGGTGCGTACCGCAGCGGTGCGTACCGCAGGCGCCCATCCTCATTGGCTACTGAAACCCATAGGGTGCAATGTTAACCAATGCGGCTTTGCACCGCGGTCTTCGACCGCTTACCGCCACGGTGTGCCACGCCAGCGCATTGACCTCACATCCCACTGTCACACTTCACAGGTCAGGCAGCCGCCATTTCAAGGGCCCACATGGCATAATTTCTACTGCGTCACACAGGCCTAGGCCTTGCATTGCCACTCATACAAGCCTTTCAATGCATAGCGATTCGTGTACTGTGCAAGCTGTGTGAACGAACCTGTGGGTTGCTTGACTCTGTGCTCCATGTTGTCCTTCCTAAGCACCGTCCGCTGGGACTTGCGAGGAGAAGGATGAATCCTCCGGTGTCCCGACCGCTGGTGGACCTGTCGACAATGGAAGAACGACATATCATACTTACATACAGGCTTGACAGAGCAACTATACATGAACTATGTGCCCAGCTGGAGCCAGACCTGATGTCCCCCATCCGCCAACCCACAGGGATTCCACCTCTGGTGCAGGTTCTGTCAGTACTCCATTTTTTGGCAAGTGGGTCTTTTCAGACAACAGTGGCCATATCATCTGGGATGTCTCAGCCTATGTTTTCTAAGGTTTTGTCCAGAGTGTTGTCTGCCCTCATGAAATACATGCGGAGCTACATTATTTTCCCTAAGGTGGGCGATTTGGCTACAGTGAAGGGTGATTTCTATGCCCTTGGACATATCCCCAACATCATTGGTGCCATTGATGGGACCCATGTGGCTTTGGTTCCCCCCAAAGAAAGTGAGCAGGTGTACAGAAACAGAAAAAGTTATCATTCGATGAATGTCCAGGTGGTCTGTTTGGCTGACCAGTACATCTCCCATGTAAATGCCAAGTTCCCTGGGTCAGTGCATGACGCGTATGTCATGCGAAATAGCAGCATCCCTTATGTGATGGAACAGCTACAGAGACACCGTGTGTGGCTAATTGGTGACTCTGGTTACCCCAACCTGTCGTGGCTACTGACCCCAGTGAGGAATCCACAGACCAGAGCAGAGGAACTGTACAATGAGGCCCATGGGCGAACTAGGAGGATCATAGAAAGGACCTTCGGGGTCCTGAAGGCCAGGTTTAGGTGCCTACATATGACAGGGGGATCCCTAATGTACTCACCAAAGAAGGTGTGCCATATCATCGTGGCCTGCTGTATGCTTCACAATCTTGCTTTGCGACGCCAGGTGCCTTTTCTGCAGGAGGATGGTCCAGATGGTGGTGTTGTAGCAGCTGTGGAGCCTGTGGAGAGTGAAGAGGAGGAAGACGACGGGGACGACACGGACAACAGGGATACAGTCATACAACAATATTTTCAGTAGCACACAGGTAAGAATCACCTACGCCATTTTACATTTACTTAAGGCCTCATGCGTCTCTACTGTCTGTGTTTCCCCCCAGTTCCTGTTAACTGATTTGTGACTTTCCCTTCCTTTTTCAGAGCTGTATGACCCACTGCGTGACTTCTGCTTTGTTTGCCCATGGACTAAAGCTTATTGAAATTGGTATGTTGTCATCACAAAGTAGCTGGACATTATTGCACCGTTATGTGTAATACATTTGTTAAGAATACAAGCAGACTCCTGTTATTTTAAGTGCAATAAGTGATTTATTTTAAGTGCTACATATAGGTACATGATTGTAAAACGGTGATGGGTGGGGGTGGAGTAATGTCCATGGCAGAGTCCAGTTCTCAGTCTCACAGGTGCATTGTCCATATGCCTGTGGAAGGATGGAGCAGGGGCAGTTCAAGGTTGGACAGGGTGACAATGTGGGACAGTGGGATGACATCAGGGGGTATCTTATGCTGGCGGGGGTCTTGCAATCCTACTCTGTCTTCTTGTGAGATCTCAGGTTCCGCTTGCGGGGTGGTTCTTCTTCTGCAGGAGGTGGGGTTCTGGTGGCCTGTCGTTGTGTGGGGGCCTCCTGTCCACTAGCGCCGGCGGAGGTGGTAGGCTGTTCCTGGCATGGGCTAGTAACAGGGGCCCTTTGGGGTGCCACATGGTCCCGCAATGTGGTGACTATCTGGTTAAGGGCCACGACAATGGTCCCCATTGCGGAACCGATGTTCCTCAGTTCCTCTCTGAACCCCATGTACCGTTCCTCCTGCAGTGCCTGGATCTCCTGGAACCTGGCCAGTACCGTTGCCATCGTCTCCTGGGAGTGGTGGTAAGCTCCCTTGATGGAGGAGAGGGCCTCTTGGAGAGTCGGTTCCCTGGGCCTGTCCCCCCCCTGTCGCACAGCAGCCCTCCCAGTTCCCCTGTGTTCCTGGGCCTCTGTCCCCTGGACGGTGTGCCCACTACCACTGCCCCCAGGTCCCTGTTGTTGTTGGGGTGGTGGGTCAACCTGGGTGCCCTGTAGTGGTGGACACACCGCTGATTGACGTGTCCTGGAGACAGAGGCATGGGCCCGCTGGGTGGGAGCTGTGCTGGTGTTCCCAGAGGGGGTTGGGTCTGGTGTAGCCTGTGGCTGTCTGTGGGGAACCGACTGTCCAGAGGTCATCGATGGGCCGGGCTGGTCATCTGGGTCCAGGGAGACAGAGCTGCTGTCATCGCTGGGGCCTCTTCTGGGGGTGGGATGGACATCTCTGTACCCTCCGTGGAGGTGTGGTGGCGTTCAGGTCCTGCAGGGGTATAAAGGTATGGTTATTGCTTCTGTGTGTGGCATTTCGTGTGATGGGTGGGTGTCCGTGTACCCAAGTGCAGGCATTCCCTTGTGGGGGCTTTTGTGAGGGTGGCTTGTGGGGGTGATGTGTGTGTGTGTGCAGTGGGCATGCTTTGGTGATGGGTGTCCATGCTTTGTGGTCGCATGCAGGGCTTGGTGTTGGGATGGGTGGGTTGTGATGGTGAGCCATTTGCAAGGAGTTGGTGTGATGGGGGTGGGGGTGAGGGTGGGGGTATGTGCTGGCATGCAGGTGGGGTGGGGGTGGGAAGCAGTAGTGAAGATTTGACTTACCAGAGTCCATTCCTCCGCCTACTCCTGCGAGGCCCTCAGGATGCAGGATGTGCAAGACTTCCTCCTCCCATGCTGTAAATTCTGGGGGAGTAGGTGGGGGTCCGCCGCCAGTCTTCTGCACCGCAATGTTGTGCCTTCATACCATGGAACGCACCTTCCCCCGTAGGTCGTTCCAGCGCTTCCTTATGTCATCCCGATTGCGTGGATGCTGTCCCACCGCGTTGACCCTGTCCACTATCCTTTGCCATAGCTCCATCTTCCTGGCAATTGTGGTGTGCTGCACCTGTGCCCCGAAGAGCTGGGGCTCTACACGGACTATTTCCTCCACCATGACCCTGAGTTCTGCGTCAGTGAACCTGGGGTGTCTTTGGGGTGCCATGGGGTGGTGTGGATGAGGTGTGGGGTGGAGTTTGTGGTGATGAGTGTGGTGCGTGTGGTGGTGTGTGGTGTTTGGTGCGTGGATTCTGTGTGGGTGATGGTGTTGTGTGCCTCTGTGTTGTGGGATTGTCTATTCTGTGTTCTCTCTCTAGCCTTCGTCAATGATTTTGGGTCGTAGGGGTTTGTGGGTGATGTGGGTGTGTGTTTTATATTGTGTTGGGTGTGTGGGAGTGGTGTTAGTATGTGTATCAGGTGTGTGTGTTTTCAAAATGACCAATGTGGCTGAGTTTTCTATGTGTGTGTGTATTTTGACCGCGGCGGTGTGTACCGCCAATGGAATACCGCGTTTGAAAGACCGCTGCGTGGATTCGTGTGTCGTGATAGTGTGGGCGTATTTCTGTTGGCGTGACGGTGGAGGTTTGGTCATCGCCATTTTTTTGCTGACCTTTGGTGTGGCGGACTTTTGTGGATGTCGGGTTTTTGGCAGTTTGCGAGTTGTGGGTCAGAATGACCGTGGCGGTTTACCGCAGCCGCGGCGGTGTTATGGCGGTCTTCTGACCGGCGGTAAGCGCCTTTTACCGCCGAGGTCAGAATGACCCCCAAAGTGATGTCTTCACGTAAAAAGAAGCTGTGACTTGGGTTTTCATTTTCACACGCAGGAAAGTGTCCCACCATTGGACAGACATGTAAAAGCTGTGGGAAA